>NC_085845.1:84063023-84430523 GCF_035594765.1 Anolis carolinensis | reverse complement strand
ACAATTTTTAACAGAACTTGCAGCACCTTGCAGCACTCCACTTGCCACTTCTTTAAAGGAACCTTGCAGCACTCCACTTGCCACTTCTTTAAAGGATGAAGTGGAATCTTTGGGTTCGGTTTCTTATCTAATTACAGATCCATGTAATAGTAGCATTGCCTAGCCTGCATTTGAATAGTTTGCTTGCAAGAAAGTCATGTGTCTCTGTGTTTAGAAAAGCTAATGCTCAGGCTAGTCTTTGGATTAGGCTGATCATTTAAAGCAGGAATAGGTCATTTGCTGGGGTTGGGGGCGGAATGGTGCAACTGGAACCCATAAGTCGCCATAGCACAGCTGAAGGCTTGTGTTGCCCCCTCCCTGATTTTCGTTAGCACAGTGTTACCAACTGCAGCAAGGCCACAAAGCCAGCACCACAGAGACTGTTTTCAGAGGGGAATGCAAGCAACATGTTGCTAGTTCAGTAATCCCATCGTAAAGAAAGGATTTTCTCCTGTCGTTTCATCTGCATCTGTGACTGGCATCTTCAGAGGATCATACTGTAGTTTGTTGACTGTTTGACGGCATTTTTCCATTTAGCAAAGGGAATGCTTCCTATAGCTGTAAACTTCCCAAAAAAAGTCTTAAGATTTTCAGAGGTTAGAAAGAACTTCTCGGGAATATCTCTTACTGAAGTAAGATTTATTAGCATGGTTTGAAGTATCTGATAACTTGAACAATGCTTAAGCGGAAGGAGTGTTGATTTACTCAGGGCCTGAATGAAAGGTCTCCTACAAGCTGTTTTTTGCATTTCCAAAGAAGTGTGTGATCGTAGTAACAACATAAAAGCTAGTCGCTTTCATTTCTTTTCCACGGCCACTTCATTTCTCACTACAGCTGGCTGTTCCCCTTGAAAAGCTGTTTGTGAAGGTTGGGAAAACCTCTGGATCCTGCCGTGAGAAAGAGGAATGAATAGTGCGGAGGACTCTCCCTCCCTGCCCCCTTGTACACATCAAAATGACTTCTGCTTGCACAAGAGCAAATGTAGGTCAGATACATGGATTTACAAAAAGTAGAAAGTCAGTTACTCTGGGTTAAAGGAAGCTAGGAAAGTTATGCCAAATACTGTAGAAGAAACATATGAGCATCTAGCTCAGATTGTGAATCATAGCCTAAACAATGTAAACGCAAATCAGCAATGAAACGTATTAACTTTTAAAAGGCAGAATACCGCTGTTGCCCTATGTAATTTGCATTACAGGCTCCCAAACTGCAATAGCTCAGGCTATTAGAAGATTGTTCTAGGTAGGCATTGGGTTGGGTCAAGTTATCCTTTTGTTCTTAAAAGGCCCCTTCAGCTCATGTAAGTGTCGCTCCATGCCTTGCAGTCATTCCCAAACTGTTCCCTCTTTGGATTCAGTTCCACGTTGTATTGTCTTTCAGCACTAACACAAACCATACTTTCAGTATAAACTGTGAAGGGATTTGAACTTAAGAATTTTGAGTTGGAAGAATAACTAGTACTTCCTCCTTTTCTGTCCATAGGTGTCACTTCTAGAATATCGTAAGAGGCAACGAGAAGCCAGAAAAAGTGGTTCCAAGGCAGAAAGTTTTCCCCTTCTTTCCATATCACCACACACTGCTAGTGGAGGGACTAGTGCTGCCACTGATGGATATAACAGCAGTGAAAATGGGGAACAAGTGGAGAAGGAACATACTGCAAGCCTCCCGTTGCCGTTGCCAGTTGCTGAGTGCAGCGCCACTTCAGAGGAAACAGAAAATGCCTCGTCCTCAAAAGAAGTTTCAAGTGAGAAGAATGATCCAGAGGTTCAATGGTGAGCCTTGTTCTAAATAAGTGACTGTTGAATATATGCTGAATAATTGTAGATGTTTGGTTTCAAAACAGTTGAATTCTAATAGTACCCCTTAGCCCATTTGGTTGGGTGATTTGCAAGTACATCACAGTCTGACAATTTTAAAAGAAGTCTTATGATACATAATGAACACATAAGAGTACGAGTGTTTTGAGCAGCCTTCTTTTTGGGATTTCTTGATCCCTAATTCCCTTAGTAGTGTGTAATTTAGTCATTTACATGGCATCCCAAACAAATGCTTTATTCAGTTTCTTGACTAGCTTTACAAGTTAGACCAGGCATGGGCAAACTTGGGCCGTCCGGGTGTTTTGGACTTCAACTCCCACAATTTCTAGCAGCTGGTAGGAATTATTGGAGTTGAAGTCCAAAATACCCGGACAGCCCAAGTTTGCCCATGCCTGGGTTAGACACACAGTAGCTTTAAAAGAAGGCTCCATAGTGAGTTTAACCACTAGCATGCCAATGACCATGAAGCGCTTATGCTTCAAAAACTGCTGTGGAATTAATGAGAGACATATGCACGCTGGAAACTAGCATGTTGTGTTGTCAAAGGCTTTCAGGGCCAGAATCTCTGGATTGCTGTGAATTTTTTTGGGCTTGTATGGCCATGTTCAAGTAGCATTCTCTCCTGACATTTTGCCTGCATCTGTGGCTGGAATCTTCAGAGGTCAGCCAGAGATACAGGCAAAATGTCAGGAGAGAATGCTGCTGGAACATGGCCACACAGTCCCAAAAACTCACAGCAGCTTCATAGCATGTTGTTAGAATACATTAATACCAGGACTTCCAAAACTGTCATCTCTTGTATGTAATAGTGGAGAGATATATTTGTTGATGTTATTCATCACATAAAGTCAGTGATCCCTGAACATTCATTGGCTTCTAGGAAAATTCTGTTTCCTTAGGACTAGAATAGAAAAAGCTCCCTTAAACATACAGTGCAATCCAATAGCCTTGCATTTTACCAGTTGACTTTAGCATTAACATTATATGTAAAAAAACAAACGCAACTAACCTTGTCAATTTGGATCTCATGAGAGAATTATCTTGTACATATTACTGAAATGAGGTTGCATGTTTATTTTTGATCAAAAAGAGCAAACTGAAGCTACTTTTTTTGGTTTTGTTTTAAAGGACTGCTTCAACATCTGTGGAGCAAGTAAGGGAGCGAAGTTACCAGCGAGCTTTGCTTCTTAGTGATCATAGGAAAGACAAGGATTCTGGTAAGCAGTCGTTTCCTCTTTACATCAGCTTCTCACAGTTCAGGGATTATGCATGTTCCTCTGTCTCACTTTAGCTTGAGTGGAAGACATTGGTAGCAGTTGTTCAGTTCCCAGTCTTTAGTATTCATGTCTTTTTAATACAATAGTTGTCATTTTATTCTTTCTGATTAAAATCTAAAAATATAAGTCATTGTGGGTAATTCAGAGTGTCAAGAGATTGTCATTCTTATTCCAGATCCTGATCCTGAAAATTCTGAGTCCACAAGTGAATGTCCGTCCCCAGATACTTCTCTGAAGACTTGCAAGAGTCCTTCAAAAGGAAGCAAGGTACTACTATGATATACCTATATTACCTTGACGCTGTAAATGTGCATGGCTGGAACTTCCGTAAAGAAATAATGTCCCTCTTCTTCCTGTTGTAGATCAAAATAGGTGTTCTAAATTTAGATAGGATTTAGGGATGGTGCACTATAGCCTTTGAAACATCTGATAGAGAGGCAAACTAGCACCATTACCTTGGGTGGTCTGACTGCCCAGTGGCATTTGGGGAGGCAGAGTGAGATCTTTCTAATGCAGCTGGGTCCATAAGACCAACATTGAATTTGAAAAGTTGCAGTCTTGCCTATGTAAACCTAAATCTTGAAAATGACAGCTTAACTGGAATTTTAACTGGAAGCTTCACATATAGTGACTTTGTGCCAGGCATGGGGAAACTTTAGTCCTTCAGGTGTTTTGGACTTCAACTTCAAGCCCTACCGACTATTAGGAATTGTGAGAGTTGAAGTCCAAAACACCTGGAGGGTCAAAGTTTGCCCATGCCTGCTCTATACATAAAACTTGGATGGTAAATTATTTACCTCAGGTTGAGGAGCAGCAGCACAAGAATGATTCCAAGCCAACTAAACAAGTCACTTGTTAGCTAAAGCTAAACGCAATGGAGCCCAACAGTTTTTCTGTCAGATTTGACTTCAGGGTTTCTGCCTGTTATTCTCAAAAAGTGAGAGTAGTGCAGTGCTTAATAACCACATTATTTGGACAGGTCTCTTGTGCCATCAGAGGCTAACATTAATTGTAACATTACTTGGTATGTTCTGAAGGGATGATAAAATCTGCCTCACTAGGCATTATTATTATTATTTTTATGTTTATGTTTATGTTTATTTATACTCTACTTTTTCTCTCCACAAAGAGACTTAGTAGTTGCATAGCTTACCATATATATTCATGTATAAATTTGATCTCATGTATAAGTCAAAGCAGGGTTCTGGAGCCACAAAGAAGGGTTTTGATATGATGTGTGGGTAAGTTGAGGATCATTCCACAGAGAGGGGAAAGCACCAATGCTACATCCGGGGGGGGGGGGGGGGGCAGCCACTGTGTCCCCACCCAAGTATTCAGAAAGGTTAGAAGCAGTACCACATTGGAGAGTAGAGGGTATTGGTGCTGCTCCTTTTAGATTCTGTTGTGATGGACTAAGCTATTTTCTTTCATCGCTCTACTCAAAGAAGGAATTTGTTCCTTTTTTTATAAGAGTTAAAGTACAATAGTCATATTGACTCATTGATATGTCAACCCAGGATTTGGGGGTTGATGCTCTGACTTATACATTAGTATATAGGGCAAATATTTTAATATTTTATTTAAAAATCAGCAAGATATCTGAAACTTTGTTTAAAAAGACAAAGAACTGTAAATGGTAACCTAAAAGTATGAGCAATTTGATGCTATGAAGCAGAAGTGTCCCTGTTCATTTTGACAATTGAGTTTTCTTACATTAGCAAAGTCACACAAATGGAACATGTAGAAAGCGGGATTATTAGAGATATTCGTTAAATAGGACACATATTGACTGTTCATTTTCTTAATGTAGACTTCTTCACTGAGTCCTGTAGTTCCTGCTCAGTCACTTGGGAAAACGCCCACAAAACAGGATTCCCAGTGGGAGACTGCAGCTGACGCCCCAGAGGCTGAGAGCACAGCTCATTTAAAGTGTGACCAGCAACTGAAGCCGCTGACAAATAACACTGAAGCACTTTCGAAAAACCATCAGTCCCAGCCTCACTTGCGCAATGCAACTGATCAACCTACGCAGAAACTCCCTTCTGCGCCTTTGAAGCTGCACTGTCCCCCTTCCCCTCACATAGAGAATCCCCCCAAATCCTCTACGCCACACACCCCTGTACAGCACGGCTACCTTTCACCAAAGCCTCATTCACAACCATTAGGATCGCCATACAGACCTCATCATCCTCAGTCATCACCTCAAGTGGGGACGCCTCAAAGAGATTCTCACCGAAGCTTTTATGCGGGAGCACAGAACCTCCAGCCTAGCCCCCAACAGCAGCCCAGCGGGACACTCTTTCCCCAAACACCGTCGGTCTCTTACAATCAGTTCCACCAACAAAATCTGAACACTAGTGTCCCTCCTCCACCTCCACCTCCGCCCCCTTCAAGCTCCACGTACTATCAAAACCAGCAACCCCCCTCAGGAAACTTTCAAAATTACAATCAGTTAAAAAGTAGCATACCACCCCAACAAACTGTATTTTCCTCTGGACCAAATCAAGCACTTGCTGGTACGACATGCCAGCAACCTGTTTCGGGACATCATGTCACCAGTGGGCATTTTTTGCCGTCTCAGACTCCCAGTCTCCATCACCAGACTTCCACCAGTGCTCCACCACCCCCACCGCCGCCTCCTGCTCCAGGACCACACCTTGTGCAGCAGCAGCAAAATACTCATCAGCAGCACGCAGTGGCCCACGTCGTAGGTCCCGTGCATGCAGTAGCAGTGGCCCCCGGGTCACACATCCATACTCAAGCTGCCGGGCATCACCTGCCGCCGCCACCGCCTCCTCCCCACCATCCTACTCACCCCACAACAAGCCACCAAGGTTTGCAAGCACAACACCAGCATGTCGTAAATTCAGCACCGCCTCCGCCGCCGCCACCCCCCTCCAGCGTGTTAAGCTCTGGGCATCACACCACCTCAGCGCAAGGATTGCACCATCCACCTCATCCAGGCCCCCCGCTTTTCCCTTCGAGCGCTCACTCAACGGTCACGTCCTATCCCTCCCAGCCTCCTCATCACACACCCTTGGGACCGGGCACTCAGCATCAGCCTGCCGCGACGGGGCCTCTCTGTCCGCTCCCCGGCCAGGGTCCTCCTCACATCCAGCCTCAAGGACCAAACAGTATTCCGGCACCTTCCGCACCAGGGTTCTGCCCTCATCCAGGCTCGGTCTCCCTTCCTCATGGTGTGCAAGGACCTCAGCAGGCGTCTCCCGTGCCTGGGCAAATCCCCATCCACAGAGCACAGGTGCCGCCAACATTTCAAAACAATTACCATGGTTCAGGGTGGCATTAAAAAGGCCCCTTGCTTTTAAACATTTTAAAAATGTTCTGTAAAAACTGTATATTTCATATGTACCTGTTCAAGGTACTTTTTAAAGCTTGTACATGATAATATCTTTGTAAAAAAGCAAACACCAGTGCGCGCACGCTCTCTCGCATTGTATTTTTTCCATTTTTGCTTTTAAAAATTCCTGAAACTGTGCTGTCAAGCCAGTATTAGGTATTTTTTATTTTGTACGTGAACATTCCAGCTGTTTGTTCTGGCAGTAGATTTGATGCTGCATAACTTTAAATTTTATTGTTGCAGTTAAAATTCATTTAGTGAATGTTTTCTATATTTACTTTTTATACATATGTAATTAAAGTACACGGCTAAGTGATGGCACTAACAGGTTTTTCATCTGTCAGCGGTTTTTGTGTGCATATAGATAGAAAATGCAATGCAGATTTTTATAGTTTCGTGTGGACATGGCTCTTATTTCAACAGTTATTTGCAGACATTGTAATTTAATGTATAGATTGTTTCTAATGTCTCTGACAAGTGCTGTAAATACTATTTCTTTTGCGTGTAAAACTGCTTAATGCTTCTCATTTGATATAGTATTGTACATACGAGTCTTTTGCAAAAGCGTGTGATCTTTGTGGAAGTAGTACAGTATATGAACATTAATTTTTTTTAATATACTGTCACATTGCAGCACTGGTTGGGCATTTTAATTCATGTTAATAAATCACAATTATGTCAGTTTTAACAACTTGTCTTCGTAGGTTGCTGTTTAAAGATAGTAATAATGAAATAAGTGTCATAATTATGCCATTCTGGGGAACAACTTTTACAGATTATTATCTACAGAACTATATAGGGTGTGGAAGACCAGCTCTCCCTCAACTTCTGCAATTTTACAGGATTATGATCTAGCAAAGGGCGGAGTTCTCATTATAATCTCTGGCAGAGAAATAATTCACCGAACCGCTGGTGCTATAATCCATCTAATACATAAAAAGTGATCACCAGCTGATTATAGCACTACATTCACAATAAAGTAAAAATTATCACATAATCATCTAGGGTCGCTCTTACAGAATTTAATGACACTATGCTAGGTCATGTGAATCTCTTGTGAAGCAATTGTGAAAAGGCAAATATTACAGACATTTGTTTGCTTAGAGAGGGCACTTATAACTGGCAGGTGGCAATCTTTGGTAATGTAACATTACTGTTATGAGGTAGGTATTTTAAAAGGAACTTGGGAAGGTGCTGTAGGAGGCAAATCTGTATACAGATTTTATCTACTGAAATGGTAAACTCAATTAAATCTACATGACAAATCCTATCTATTAATAATGGTCAACTTAACAACATCTGCAGCTCCTGCAACATGGCAAAATTTGCAGAATCCCTTTATATGAGGGCTGGACAGGTGCACAGAAAGGAAGTAGGAGTGACAGATTTTCTTGACCTCAGACTTGACACCATTTTTGCTGATATTTTTTGAAGATTACAGAGTATGTCAAAAACAAAATAAACATGAACAATTAAGATACAAAATAATGGTCCCCGATATACTTGAGTCAATTTGATAAACTGCACAAATTAGGTAAATTAGTAATAAATGCATTAATTTGGGAAGATGTTCTAAAAGGCATGGATTTTGGTGCAATAAAAACAATAGCAATTTGATATTTAAAAAGACAGGGAGATACAAGTGAATTAAGAGAAACTCAAAAAAAATTGAAACAGATTTTCATAACCCCAGTGAAATTTTACAAATGCAAATTGATAGGACAGATGTACAATGTTCCTCTGTTTAGCATTACATTTCAAAGCCTGGAATCACTAGGTAGTTACAAATGCATCACCAAGAGAATTGCATTCCTGATTTATTCATAGTCGTGATTCCTGTGCATTCCCTCATTTAGAAGATACAGAGGGACCATGAAAGTCTCCAATTCTCACTTGCCAGTTTGCAGCTATTAAAGTCAATGGGGGATTGTTTTTATCATCATGAAGTGACTGACTGATGTCCTTGCCTCCTCCTTAGTGCATGAGTTTCTTTGCAAGGGGGACCCTGTTTCTGTTCATTGAAACTGACTGCAAGGGGTGAGAACATTAGCTGCTTCCCAAGTGACAGGAACAGATTGCAGTGCCAGGCGACCCATAAGTGGGGATCAGTGGCCTAGGATTCACTACATAGCTAGATATTTACCGCAATTACATAGTAACGTCATGCATAGAGGAGTCTAGACATTGTTTCTGTCCCAGTAGATTTTAACATACTAGTTCCTTTTTTGTAAAAACACCTGAAGTCATCTTTTAAAAAATCTTTTACCCAATTGTTCATTTTTACCCTCCAATTTAAAAACCAACATGTTAAAAAGAACCATACATACATACACTTTGAGATTGGCTCTGTTTGCAGCTTATCTGTAAATACAGAAGCAACCAACCTGGACAGAAGGCCTATCTTTAGTGGGCACGGGAAAGCAATTTTGGAAATGATCATAGGGACTCTGCCATGTAGCCAGGTTGCAGGAGCTGCACAGCTCTCCTGCTCCTAAAAGTGGTTTCAAGATTAAAGTTATATTGATGTTTCAAACCTTTCCTTAACCTAATATGGTAAGAGGATGCTTGCATATGCCAAATGTGTAAGTACATGGTTCTTATGTGAAAATAGTAAAAAAAAATACACATCTGTAATATAAGAGACTATATTCTATGAATCAGAACCATAGGTCCATGAAAACTACATGCCTTAATTTTAATCTGCAAACAAAAGGAACCTTATAGAAACGCATGTTGGAAGTAACTCATTTCAATTTGTTACTGTGTTCGTTGCAGTATCACCTTCAATCTACAGGTGGCAGGCTTGCCTACTCTGCATAGCTCTGTAAAGTAGGGAAGTAAGTTTAGGGTAGGGAAGTAAATACAGAATAAATTGTTTTGGAAGTGGTAAAGTAAGCTATTTGAAGAATAAAGTTAAACTCATGGAAATAATTCACCAAACTACTTTCCACTGCTGCTGATGCTATAATACATCTGATACATAAAAGGAATCACCAGCTGATGATTCACTACATTCACAGTAAAGTAAAAACTATCACAACAGCATCTAGGGCCGCACTTATAGAATCTAATGACACTTAAAATGCTAGGTCATGTGTATCTCTTGTGAAGCAATTGTAAAAAAGGCAAATACTACAAGCGTTAGTTTGTTCAGACAAGGTACTTAATAATTGGCAGGTGGCACTGGAAGCTATTTGAAGAATAAAATTATACTCATGGAGGACCGGACTCTCACTCAGGGAGATCTAGTAGTACACCAAGGTAGCAGACATTTCAAGATGAGGTCAGTACAACATGGCCAACTTAACTGCTTAAGGGCTTCAGTATATCCAAATGACGGCTACTAAATCTATGCATTAAAATACCTGTAGGAACCTTTTCGATATAGAAATTGAAGGATTTGGTGTATTTAATCTGTGCATAGACCTTGATATGCTTTTTACCCCCTTAAGGGATTTAATTAGTAATACAAAGTTTTGAAAATGCCCTGTGTATTTATGGATTAGTCTGGGTTATACTTTGCTGCATCTATGCAGTCCCACAGATACCCTGCACGAATCCACGTATGACTGCAAAACCGGCCACCTGGGAAAACTCCAGTTACAGGTAAGCAAACTATCCATGCTAATAATGGAGATGAAGCTGCTGAGTAAACCAAGCTAGGCTTTGTGGGATGCTGCCCTTTCACTTTGGCACAAGATGCCTGGCTAGAAATGCCAGCTTTCTTTTTGGCCTGCTCTTTTGTTGTTGCTTTTTAAAGCAGTCGTTTGAAATGGCAGAAGCAAAATGTCCCATGAAGCAACTGGCATCTGGGAGCTGTTCTAGCTAATGAATACGGAAGTGTAGTGACCCCTCTGGAGTTACCAGTGTCAAAATATTTCAGGAAGGAGGACAATTCTGAAAAAACAACCACTTTAATTAGACAACTGCAAGCACCTCAAACAATTGGTTATTGTTACAACACAGGTTTTTGTCTCACAATCTAAGTATTGCAAAGGCATGTGAATAAATTTAAAATGGAGAAAATCAAGAAAAAAGTGGCACCATAATTAATGTGTAAAACCAGAAATAAATTTACATTCATTCCAATGACTTCTAAAAGAGGCTAAAATACACCCCCATATTTTTACATTCTAAAATCTGTATTGCCTATGAGTTCTCTTTTGGAATCTACTTAGCTTTTTTATATGAAAACAATAAAAAAATTTGTGTGCAACTTACAAAGGAAGATTAGTTCCTCAATATGTCAATTTATGGGGAAAAGAAGCTAGTGCAATTTGTTTTAGAAACATGTAAAGCTATGTATGGAAGGTGCATGGTCTCTCATTGTAAAGTAAAATTTGCATCAACTGTGTTCTTCCTTTCCCTTAAGCAAAGCATCTTTTTTTCACCAAAGGTCAATCTGCACAAAAATGCTAACTAGGCTATCTTTGAATTTTAGCATGTAGCACATCAACCATCCTTTTGAAAAGGCAGTGCCCTCTTACCTTGCCATCACCTCACACATGTAAAGCAAATGACTCCTCCTTAAAAGCACTTAAAAATAGATATATTTTATCCTTTGAAGACTTAGCTTTCCTTCAAAGTGCTTCCTGGAGAATGAAATCTTGTAAGTCAGAGCCAGTCCCTTTCCAAATCCAATATGGGCATTGCTACTGCAAGGAACGTGTAATGCAATTCCTGAAGCAATCTGAAACCCTTTACATGCAATTTGTACACTACAAGTCACTCAATTTAGTAGCTTTACTCTTGACATTTGTGTCCCCATCCCATTTTTAATGGAAATAAACATTTACAGGGTGCATTTACATATACTATTTTACAAGAACAATGTCCCTTTGTCCAAAGATAGAATTGTACATATTCTCAATTCTGACTTGATAATGTCTCACACGTAAATTATATACTCAGCTAAAATATTTTCCATAAATAGTTACAAAACCTGCCAAAACACATGAGGGGAGAATAAAGGATGATTTGTTCCAAAAGCTGATGTCTGAATGCCACACAACACAAGAAACAATGCTTTAAAGACACATTAGTAAGTGTTTTCTGCAGAGTCGGTAAAACTACTAGCTGAAGACAAAAAGACTATTCCTCCCAAGAACACAGTGCACAAAAAGCAAAATGTCAAACAGTACCTCAAAGCAAAAAAGAGGGGGGAAGTCTGGGTGTGAAGCCAGCTCATTTATGATCCTGTTAAGAGAATTTATGACAGTCACCATTTAAGTCTGATGTCGGGGAAAGTGGGTGCTGGCCCAGTGTGATTGCTGGAGAGTTTGCTAGGAATTCAACCAAGGGTGCCTAAGGCATTCACCAGCTGAGGCTCGTTTCTCTGGAACCATTTCTAGCATAGGAATCAGGAAATCTGTGAACTCTGCAGCATCTTCCTGAGGCCAACCGTACTTCTCCACCAGGACATCAAAGAGGCTCCAAGGTTTCAGTTTGGTAATGTGTCTAAGTTCTCCTGCATTTAGGGAAAGAAAGAAAGAAAAGAAAAGAAAAGAGAGTTACTGTTAGGAGTATTAAAGTGTACCTGTTGATTTTAGACCTATATGACGGTTTCAATGGTTCAAGGTGTAAAAACAATTTCATGAATATATAGATACAGATAGAGTGATATGCATTCGTGTTGGCTTTATAACCCATGGGTATCCAATGTTTTGAAAAAAGATAATATTTTAATACGCATTTTTAATAAGACACGCCGTACATTGCCATCATTACTTCAACCCAGAACCGTTCCATGATTAGAAATACATCTACAAAAGCTTACGCTGCAAATTTGTTTCTCCCAGTTAATCTCCAAGGGGTTACAAGATGTATGCCTTGAATCGTACTAAATATTATACAGGAGAATTAGACCCGTTCTACATTGCCCTGTATCCCAGGATCTGATCCCAAATTATCTGCTTTGAACTGGATTACATGAGTACACTGCCAGATAATCTGGGATCAGATCCTGGGATATACAGCAGTGTAGAAGGGGTCTTAGAAACTATGAAGGGTAACATAGGGACACTTACAGTATGAATTATTTTTTAAAAATACACAGTGCCATTAGGTGAAAGTGTAGCTGTATATTTGTATGCTTACAGAACCTATCCAGCCATTAATACAATCAAAGTACATATTTGTATGAGACTATGAAGATAATTTCCTCACACGAACCAAATATAAACAATAACCCTTCTAAACATGTACAGCCTCTTTAATCAGGGCGCTTGTAGCTTTTTGTTTAGCAATGCAGTTACCATTCTGATATTGCAGTATATATATATATATATACATTTACCTGAAAGTAAACATTATTCTATCATGCTTATTTTGCAACAAAAAATCACAAGTTTACCTGATAAGCTAAATGCTACCTGAAACAATTCTACATGTCTTTCCAGACTTCAAAAAGAAAACACTTGAGGGAGAGAGCAGTATTACTCTAAAATGAGAAATGTGCCCTTGTAAAAGCGCTATTAAAAACGAATGAAGGAAGGTGTGCATTGTAGTAGTCAAGAGAGGGAGCGTGCTGCCTCTAAACAATGGTAAGGCACATAATGTAAGCAGAAAAAAATAGAACTTGAGGACCAGAGGCGACCGGAACGTGAAAAAAACGTGGAAAGGAGCAGAAGGAGCCAAGTCCCTTCAGAACAAAAGACTTGTGCCGCCTCCTCACACATCCAGACACCCCTTGCTTTTGGCATGAGATAATGGCAATGCATCTTTTGCCTGTCTGCACTCAATTCAGCTATTCATATAGCACAAAAGCTCCTACAATGGCTCCCCTAGATATAGTTCTATGATAGAATCTGACATTGAGATACAGTGGTATTTCCAATTACCAGCTAGAGAAAAAGATGCATCAAAGGGCAGGGAGAAATTCAGTGCTAACAACAAGTAAGCCACAAGGTGGCGATGCAGAATCAGGATTCTGCTTTGTTTGTTTTTAAATCACATTTTCTCCCTTTTCTCACCTTGAGGGCATAATAAACAATGCAACTGGGATACTTATTTTGAGAAAATATAAAGAGCTTACAAGAAACCAACAAGACCCTTGGTCGTAATTGAGATTTTTCCAATCTTTCTAACAAGTCTTTCTTTATAAATTGTGTCAGAAGTGACTTGAGAGAATACTGCAAGTCGCTTCTGGTTTGAGAGAAATGGCCATCTACAGAAATGTTGCCCAGGGACACCCGGATGTGTTCGCTGGGAGGCTTCTCTCATATCCCTGCAAGCTAGAGCTGACAAACGGGAGCTCACCCCATCTTGTCTCCCAGATTCAAACCGGCAACCTTCAAGTCAGCAGTTCAGCCGGCACAAGGATTTAACCCACTGCACCACCCATTGTTGGTTTATCCAATATCTTATTAAAATAATGTGATTCAAAGCTGGCACAAATGTATTCATAAAACAGACCATGTCAGAGAAATTATATCAAAATGGAACGTTTCACTCGTGATCCTCAAATTGGGCTTTGTTTTCCAACTTACAAGGTAGCCTTGGGCAAGTCTCGTTTTTAGTCTGCTAATCGGATTTTAAGGAAAAACTGAAAGAAATTAACTGCTTTCACTGCTAAGCTAATTTTACTATCACCTACACATCCCATAATACAAAGGACAAACACTGAGTTAAAAACGTAATCAAAATTATCCTACACATATCTGTGGACTGGATGAGACAGCTTATTCCTTTTCTCATTTTCTTTGCACAAAAGCGGAGAATCTATTCCCAAAGGCTATGTCCAGCAATAAATACAGTTGAAAAGAATAGTTGCACACACATGCTTTTAATAATTTCTCTGACATATAAACTTTGTGGCCTGTGCTCCAGATGATGTCAAAGAGATTTTGCTAACAGAAGGATGGAGAAGTATTCTCAAAGTTTTCCATATTAATTTAGGAATATTATTTTATGGTTTTTCTTTCTTCAGTGCATATTGAAAGCACCCTAGATTTATTCAGCAGACATGCTGAGACAGTCTTCTAGATATAACTACAGCTCAGGGAGGAGAGCCTTGGGACCTAAGACCCAATCTGGCTTTCCATAGGTCCACATCTAGATGGCCATTGTTGTTCAATAGCTTCCCAAAGTGTGCACAATCTAAAATGTCAATTTCTCCTAAGGCTTAGTAGAATCATAGAATCGTAGAACTGGAAGAGACCTCACGGGCCAACCAGTCCAACCGTCTGCCAAGAAGCAGGAAAATTGCATTCAAAGCACCCCCGACAGATGGCCATCCAGCCTCTGCTTAAAAGCCTCCAAAGAAGGAGCCTCCACCACACTCCGGGGCAGAGAGTTCCATTGCTGAACAGCTTTCACAGTGAGGAAGTTCTTCCTAATGTTCAGATGGAATTTCCTTTTCTGTAGTATAAAGCCACTGTTCTGCATCCTAGCCTCCAGGGCAACAGAAAACAAGCTTGCTCCCTCCTCCCTATGACTTCCCCTCACGTATTTATACATGGCTATCATGTCTCCTCTCAACCTTCTCTTCTGCAGGCTAAACATGCCCAGATCTTTAAGCCGCTCTGCATAGGGCTTGTTCTCCAGACCCTTAATTATTTTAGTCACCCTGTTCTGGACGCTTTCCAGCTTGTCAACATCTCCCTTCAACTGCGGTGCCCAGAATTGGACACAGTATTCCAGGTGTGGTCTGACCAAGGAATACTGTAAGCCATGTCAGTACAGTAAGAGCTTTAAGCTAAATATATATAGTGATACTTTTGGTTACACCTGCTTGCCTCTGACCTACACATCACTGCAATGCAACCTTCAAGAATTTCTCTGAAATAGAATCTAATCATTTTGTTGAAAGGGATTTCCCCTCTTCGCTATAGTCTTAAGAGGATTTTGCTGCTTCTGTCATGATCAGAAGGGCCGAACTGCACTTCCCAGTCTGATTCCCTTCTCTACATCTTAATTTATGCAGGGTACTAAATCGCACTGTGATGTGATCCATGGAAAGTAGGCTTCATCATGCAGTGGGAAGCGGAGAGAGCTGCCAGGGAGGCATCAGCAGCTGGCGAAAATGACCGACCATCTTCCTTCCACGATAAGTGGTTAACAACCATACAGGGCCTCTTGGATATTTTCATGGAGAGACCATTTAGAAAGTCAATGCAAGTCTGAGGTACTGCCCCCTCAAATTATCGTATAATTCCAGCTTCAGTCTTTTCATAGGAACAGTAGCATGTGTGTGGGTTTTTTGTGCTCAGAGCTTGCATAATTTTTTCTTTTGATCTGAGGTTGAGAAATTTATTGCCACTGTGACTATCAAATGTTCTAGATTGAAGGAAGGCAAAAGTTTTTCTTATATATATATTTTTTGTTTTTGAACTGTCATAAAAATCAGAACACCAATTTCAGGTAAAACAAATTCCATTTCTAGTAGGGGAAAAAAGGACTGCACTATGGGCAGTATATATATAAAAAATCTTTTAAAAATGTAGACTCCCTGCTCTTGAAAATAGAAAGCTCATATGTACATAACTTCTTTAATATGTTCCTAAAAATCAAGAAGACTCTGCATGATCCATTTTTTAAGTGTTCAGGGTCTTCTTTTGGAAAAGGTTACAGTTTAAATTAGGTTTTCAGAGACACCGTTACCTTTTCTGGTGAAAAACTCCTTGGAATATTTCCCCAACATAGCGTATTTTCGAGGAATTTTTCCCAGCAGTTCAATGATCAATGCTATGTGATCTGCATTGGAGAACATTTCCAGCAAAACAGAAACATACAACAGTTTAATCAATACATTGCATGCACACACTAACACTGGCCCGGTACAGACAGAAATAGATCATTCCCTACGGAAAATACAACGTCGCTAAGTGACGGGACTAGTCACATGTGGGAGAATTGAAAAGGCCACTGATTTTGACAAAAGAAATAAATCACCCGGCGATTTTGCTTTTAAATACTTGTTTTGCCAATTGCCTGCCTCAACATCTGGGAAGGGACATTTTAGCCGTAAATCCAGCACACTGCCAATCCATTTCTGTCTGCGTCACGGCGCCTTTCAAAAAGAAGAGGTACTACCTCTGCGATTGAAGAATTCCCGAGAATATTTTCCAGATAGAGCAAAGTGCCTTGGGATATTGCCTAGCAGCTCTATGATGTGTGCTATGTGGTCTATGAAGGAGAGAAAAAGGACACAGGAACGGGAAGGGCAGGGAGAGGGTGGGATAAAAGAAGAGGAAAGAACATGGAATTAGTTTTAAAATCCACAGACGTTCCAAACACATTTGCAGAAAACCCATGCAGAGGTTTCCAGGAGCAGCAAAATCATGGCATCATTAGTAGCACTTGGAAAAGGAAAACCAAATAACGATGCCCATATTATTACCACCAACTGCAAAAGATGTTATGAGCAAACAAGCATGGGAAATGGACAGGAACACAGATGGAAGCGAGAGTTAATTCTGGCTGGTTTGCTTTTCACTTAGTAATCAGCTGTCACAAGCAGAATGAACGTTCAGCATCCTAAACACACGGTCTGACGCCAAGAGAGGCATTCACACTATGTCAACTTTTGTTTCTAAAATGAAGTCATGTTGTTGTGCAGCCACACACAGATACAAATCTTACAGGACAAGGCAGGAGGCTCATCCTTTCAGGCCTTAGAGAAGAGGTGTGTGTCTGTAGAAAGGAGACAGCCCACCTACTCTTAGTGACAGGACTAAAGATAGAAAGGCCTGGGGGGGGAAACAGAAAAATTGGGGGGAAACCGTTTTTTCCCTTTTTTTTTTCCAAATTTTTCCATTCCCCGACCCCAATTTTTCCAGTTTTTCCAGACCTTCCCATTTCTAGACAGGACTTTAAACGAAGGAGGGGGAAATGTGGGGTTTACGTTCCGAAATGAAACATTTTCATCAGCAATCTTCTTGAACAAACCAACCAATGCATCTTCATGTCCCTCTGCATAGAGAGGGAAGCACAGGACAAAATGTTTGAATGTTGAAAGGACACATACCCTCATCTCTGGAATAGTCTTCACCAGAATGTGGTTCAAACAGATAATCACCAGTCGCAAGCTCAAATGCCTAGGATAAAACAAGGAATTTATAGGGGATTCATATGCAATAAATATGTTTTTTTAAAGGCAAAGTTTGTCACCTGTAGAAAAAAATATTTTAAACAAGTATATGGTTTGGTCTAAAGTGCAAAAGATGACTAAATAATTACAGAGTTATCTCCTAGAATGCTTCATAGCTCAATCGACAATTGCTAGACTGGTTTTTTAAAATGCTACCTTGTGTATACCCAGGAGTTTGGACAGTCACAGATTGACGGGGTTTTCTTTTTTCAAATAAGTGGGCCACTATGCTATTTCATAATTGCTTTTTATAGGTGCTTGAAAAACATTGTGCCAAAAAACACAAATCCAAAGCCGTCTTGGATACAAAAAACTAGTTATGCAGGTTCTTCCAGCAGAATCCTTTGCAACTGCTGTTAAAAGAAGCAGGGCCTAGAAAGGGCTACAGCCTGAGATCCAGGCCCCACCTATACTATCCAGGGCGATATCACACAATAGTATTGAGCAATTACTCCTATGTGGCAACTTCAGCTAGTATGCAAGAAATAGCTGAAATGTTTGTTCCCCAGTTGAGCATGTTTTCCTAGAC
This sequence comes from Anolis carolinensis, assembly GCF_035594765.1. Classification (NCBI taxonomy): domain Eukaryota; kingdom Metazoa; phylum Chordata; class Lepidosauria; order Squamata; family Anolidae; genus Anolis; species Anolis carolinensis. Next base: position 84,412,414 of record NC_085845.1, on the reverse strand, counting down.
TTTTAATACAACAAAAATGAGAAAGGTCTTTCACAAAAGCTAACACTTACCCTACAGAAATGAAAACATTTTAAGCAATGAAAATATTGTTGTTTCTGGCTTATGGAGACCATAAATAAACCTATTGAGTCCTGGTTAGCACTCAAACCACAGTCTACGCTGGTTCTAAGTAATAACATCTAATTCACAGAAAGAAGTTACGGCAGGGACTACATTTTTCCATCAAGCAGAATGTTTCAAAAGTGTAAGTCAGATATGCAAATTAATGAACGCAAGTATCGTATGTTTATTTGAAGGGAAATGAAGTCAGTCTGTACTGAATGCTGCGCTGCAGTAGATACATTATTTTGAACTTGCCATTTGATGGGAAAGGAGGACTAGAATGGCAGAATAAGTGTGGTGTAAGTAGTAAGAGCTACAGAGAGTGACATCACAAAGCAGAAGCATGTAATCACATAAATTATATATTTATGCCCAAAAGATAAAACTTTTTTTTAAGAAAAAAAGGGATGTCATTCTTTGTAGCAGTTACTACATGTTTTCAGTTTCACTAGGAAACCCACTGGGCAATTTGAACTCAATTGCCAACCCAATAGCAAAGCCAGGTCCTAACTGAGAAAGAAAAATCAGACATAGTTTTGCTAAAGAAATTGTAAGCAGGGTGATTCCTGTCCTGTATTCAGATCAGGAGTAAAATTCAACATCAGTTAATACATTTTGCATTTACACAAATAATGAAAATCACCAGTGCTGCCTACAGCCTTCATCATCACAAACAAGATAATCTTCACATTGCAATATATTCTTCAAGCTGTTTCAGCATCCAAGCTAACCAACTAATGTCTCTTTACATTTGCAAGGTATAAAGCACAAAGGATCCTCCAGGTCAGAAGGATTACCTTTGTTCCCTTCAATAGCATCTATATTATACAATGGAAGAGACCTGACAAGGTATTAAAATCTCCCGTCATAAAAGGAAAAACCGGCAAGACAAAATCCTATTGTTGTAAAGTTTTGAAGCTGATATGACTTCCCAAGAACAAGAGTAGAAGCACTTTAAGAAAGTTTTCCTTTTTAGATAAAAATTAGGAACTAGTATAAACAAACTGATGAGAGTTTGCATATGACAGTGACCAGAATTTAGGGTAGGAGAACACTAAATGTTTTATGAGAACAGATTTTGAAAATAGGCAGAAATTTCTGGAGGCTGCCTTTCTAAACATACTTAATGGCAAAAGACCCTGCAAAATACATGTATACAATTGAACTGTTAGAATAAAGTGGGTCTTTTGCTACCACCTTTGTGCACCAGACCTTTAGTTAATGTGGACTCATTTTTTAAACAACAACCAAACTATATAGTCCAATCTTCTATTTACACAGTGATCTTCTATTTGCACAGGTGGACCAAAGCAGAGCTACATCCTCTGTGTTCTGTAATGCTTATTATTTTATATTGTAGTATGTTAGAAATCTCAAAAGGCGTCATAGTTGTGTCAGTTTTCCAAACCTTTTCAAATGCTAATGCTTGCATAGAATAAAAATCTGCATTTCCACAGGCCAGACACCTGTATAGTGACATTATCATGGACACAGACATAGAGAGAATGTGTGTCCTTCTATGTTCTTCATAATACAAGACTGTATAAAGTATCTATAACAAAGCAGTAAGTCAGAGACATGAATTCACCATTCAGCAGCATCCTTCCTTTGCCTCCCCATCCTAGAAGAACATTCTTCCCACTGACGGAATAGAATGGAATGACAAGATTTTAAAGATTCTTAACGTTTTTAATCTTAAATGTTCTTTTTAATAGCTATAAATAAAAATGCACCTGCCCAGGATATTTCTTGTGGCTGTCTACCCTTTCAATTGTTAATGAATCCCAATAAAAGCACAATGCAGCAAAAAGAGCTGGGTGGCAGGGCTGGACTCATTGCAATCACTTGCTCTGACACCAACCCAGAAAGCATGAATGAAGACAAGGGATGGAATCACAGGTCTCATTCTCATTCCCAGCAGTAGAATTAGCCAAACTACTGGCAGCTGGAGTGGATTCCTGTACATCATGAATTTCCAGCTGGCATAATAGCATACCATGCAGTGCTTGCTCAGTCCTTTTCCCAATGCAACACTTCTTTCTCCTGTCTCTCTAATGAGCAAAACACAGCTTGATAAAATAATAGGGGCCTAGTTAATGACAGTGTGGTTTCCAATCAATTCAGCCAGACCCACAGACATGCATCCCAACAGTATAACCATATTTCTGATTCACTAGGAAAATAATGTTATTCTGTAGTTCTTACCATACATGCCGTACTCCAGACATCAGCAGGTGTACTGTAACCAGCTCCTATCAAAACCTCTATTGATCTATACTGCCGTGTCTGGATGTCTTCTGTGAAATGTTTATGCTAAAAAAATGAAAAAGACAATAGTGATAAAAAAGCACTTTCATTTAGATGACAAACTTAAAAAAGGAAACTCATTAAAAACTAGTTATACTTACCACCCAGCAAGCATTTCCTAGGTCAGCAATTTTGACTCTAATTTTATCTGCATTTCTTGGATCCAGTGGATTCACCAGTAAGTCAGCAGCACGGGTTTTTGCTGTTGTAAGTAAAGAGGTAATACAGTTAATACTTTAAAAAATGGAAGACACGCTAGTGTACATTTTCAAATGTGAGTTACCATTCTATGCAATTAGTTAGATTACAACTGTGTAGCTATACTAAACTTCTTAACAATACTACAACAAGAGAACAAGGAGAATGTAAAAGTTTACATACCACAGAGCTTGCCTAGCATAACTTAGCATGTTCTACATTACAATCCAGCAGGATGAAAACTTCTCTAGTATTATACTTGTCATTTAGATTCATCATCTAATCACTCTCTTTCTCACTCTCTATCCCACACACATATTCAGAAAGTAAAGAACATAGATTACAACATTAATTTTATTAATTTAAGTTAATCATAAATACAACTTGTATATAGTATGATCCTTTAATATTTCCACAATTGCAGCAAACTCGAGCATGAACTGTTTTAGCTGCTTGCAGCATTCTGCACAAACAACAAAAATGCAGCCCTTCTCATTTTATTTTTCTGAGTTCGTAAAAAAGCAAAACAAGGCAAAAGCAAAACCTGAAATTTAGCCATTCTAAAACCTTGCTTTTGGGAAAGAGAAACAATTTTCTTTGGGAAAAATTATCTCTTTATATTATTCTTTCCTTGCTTTGTTCAAGCGATAAATGTAGATCTGGGCATTTTGGAGAAAGTATCAACCCACTACATCTGCCCACATTTGGGTATATTTAGATAGCAGTAATCATTCATCTTGATTTTGTACACATTTAAAAATAAATCCACAAAAGAGAATAACAAAACAAATGATTATACAACTACATAAAGTTATTGTTTAAAAAATCACCAGGCAGCTTGAATGTATGGAACTGATACGATCCTGGCTGAAATACTTTCAGAAATTGTTCATCAACATTTATTTATTTATTTATTTTATCACATTTGTAGCAAGCATTTCTCAACCCCGAAGGGGACTCAAGGCGGCTTACACAAGCACTTGTTCAGTACTACAAACACATATCCAACATATTAAAATTTTACCAAATTAATGTTAAACAAAAACATTAAAAACCTAACAATCAATTAAAATTACGCAGTCCAAGAGACATAGTCTAAGCCGTTTCACAATCATTCCATGATTTGTACCTAACTGGTGTCTGACACCTTAACAGACTTAAATCAAGTGCTGATCCATCCAAATTTGGGTGATGGGTTATGGCACCAAAGGAAAATGTATTTTGAAATAATGAAAAATATTATAACTATATGTATTTTAAATTTTTGAATTTCGGAAGAAAACAAATGGCAGTACTTGAAACTGTTGGGTTTTTTCAGTCTGAATGCTTCAGCTGTGTTGTACTGATGGGAACCAAAATTAGGAACAACAGTCAATGTTTCAGTGATCAAAGTTAGCATCTATAAGGTATGAAAATGCACAATCTACTGGCTTCTTTATATTTTGCAGGTGCCACTCTCAGTCAAGCCCATTAATTTGTTGGCCCATGATCAATGACCACTTTATTACTTCATTTATATCCCTAAAATGGGGACATACAAGATTAAAAACCAGATGCCAATAAAAACACAAAAGGTTCAGTATTAAAACACAACTGATTTAAAACCAGTATAGAAAACACAAAAATAAGTACAGCATTAATCAACTGAAAGCCTGAATACCAACATAAAGACAACAGGAAAGGGATCAATCTAAGTTTCCTTGATAAGTAACACCTTTGTAGAAGAATTTATTTGCTTTATTTGCTTTATTTCTACCCTGCTCTTCTCACCCCAAGGGGGACTCAGAGCAGCTTACAAGTTTTGGAGCGGCTTACCAGTTTTGGAACTTGTAAGAACTACTTTTAATCTACTTAAACTGCCCCACAACCCAACGTTCTTCCGAAATCCAACTGTGTGTAGAAGAACATTACTCCAGTCACTTATTTCACATCAAATACAATCCAAGTCAGAATGAACATAGATTCTTTTCTTTGTGGTTATCTTCTGTTTGTGGACTCACTTGCTTCTGAGTCATAGTTTCCATGGGCAGTACTTGCAGATCTAAAATAAACAGAAGATTCCCTCTCCAAACTACAAGGGAAGTAACACGAAATCCTACATATCTATAGGTTCAATGATCATTCCATATGTTGTGGAAGGCAAGAGACTGTTACTTTGGGGATTTTCAAAATTTCTTTTTTCTTTTAATTGATTATATGGTTTACAAATATGAAATTGTGGGACAAATACACCGTACTTGACACCCTATCTTCCGTTAGGATTTTATAGACTAGGGCAATCAGTTGTTTGGACATTTAGGTTTATAATTTTTAATCAGTTTGGTGCAGAGTGAGGTGAACATCTTCAGAAAACTGCTCGGCCTTTTTGACTTTTAGAAAGCACTCATATTCTTCTTGTTGAAATACTGATGGTGATAATAGTGGTCCCATAAACTGAGCTGTTCTGCCAAGAAATTCTAATCCAATGAAGAATCTCGGCTCTATAAGAAAGATGAAGACATGGAGTAACAAGATTCTCATTAGGGCTCTCCATAGTCAATGCTGTAAATGCAGAATGTTGGAAATCAACTTTGCAATAGACCTGAATGATCTCATCCAAGAAACTTCGGAAGAACACAATTTGGATCCAGAGGTATTAAGAGCTGGGGTAGGCTGTTGCTGCTTCCTTTTTGATCACCCAAGTTCTACATCCTGTTTCTATTCATTTTGTTCCTTTGCTCGACCTATAAGTCAATGTTCCTTCTCAAGTTGATAATGAAATTCCCTTATTCCATTTGGCAAGGATGCTAATAATTCCTGGTAACCTTCTCTTTTCATACAGCCAGTAACCTATTGTGAAAAGGTAGGAGGGAGAAAATATATATTAGATCTAATGAAGATATTTAAGGACTGATCAATAAAGCATTCTTTTCCTTGACTCCCATCATCCTTTTCCAGACCAATTATTTTTCAGCTAAGCATAGCACATTGGGGAACCTACACTGGCCAACACACATTTTGGTGCCTCAAAAGTTAGCCCTGTTTCTGGGTATATTTGACCTGCCGATTACAAAAATGGCACCAGTTTTACCTTATCACTTCTATTTTTTTGAGATACAAAACATATGCCCCCCGTAAGAAACCATGATAACCCTATCTAAGAAACGAGAGTTGGTGCAGTCTATCCAATGCAATTTGTGAACTGAGCGCCAAATAACCCAGGCCTAAAAACCAAGACACCAAGATATATCTATATATGTATCTATCTATATATAGTATAGATATTTGTTAGACTATGTTATTAAAAGCCACTGATTAATTTCGACCCATCTTTAACTACAATAGTCAGTTACAATGCCAGTTAGTCAGAGCTGTATTTATTATACTTATATAAGCAATGTGAAGGAAATAGTATATGGCTTCAAAAGTATATTCAATTTTTGTAATACTGCTCTATCCAAATAAAATCCCAGTCCCAGTCAAAGACCTTAGCATTCCATCAAAGTTGAATACTAACAAGCAGCAAGTCAAATATTTTGAAATAAGATCTTACCTGGGTTCCCACCTGCAGTATATAATCGGAAGCAGTGGTTGGGATTAGCTGTCTTGAGTATCCATGACTATGTTGCTCATGTATCTGTGTCAGGGCCAATTACAAGGACATCAGCAGAAAAATGCACTTATTTTTCATCAGTGGTAGATAAAACTTGGTAGCCCTCAGAAGACTTTTGGGTAAAGTGGATCTCTTTGTTAAAAATTACCGTAAAAGAAGTTTCTTACAATGCACTGTTTTGTCATTGTACAATTGTACAGAACTGAATATCAAAATTGGCATATTATCGACCTAATAATACCAGGCATCACAGAGGAGCTAAAGCTACTCTTTATCAGTTTAATTGGCAAGCACTAATGATAAGTACATGCGTTCAAGTTTATGCAGCACTTTGGAACTGTATGCATTGCTGTGGATTCAAGTGTAGGACAAGAGGAACATGAAATTTTAATTCTTCCCAATTAAAATAACAACCAATAACCACTCACAGGCCACTTCTACACTATCATATAATACAGATTATCAAAGCAGATAATCCACATTATCTGCTTTGAACTGGATATATGAGTCTACACTGGCATATAATCTAGTTTAAAACAAGTTGTGATGTGATTCAGATAATCCGGCAGTGTAGAGAGGGGCTCAGAGCATCATAGAAATCATAAGATCACACTTCTGTGAATTCCTGGAATGTCTGTGATGCTGCAATATTTTATTTTTATTTAACCATTTTCAGCTTTCTCCTAGGATATATTGGTCACCTGGTAAACTTCATGCTTTTCAGTCCATAAGATTTTTTGAAGTCACAGTACACAGTTAACCATATATGTTCAAATAGCACTAAGAGCTTGTTCACATCTGAACACATTTATTGCTCGGCAATGTTCACACTATTCAAATTCCTGTTTCCTTGGCATCGACTCCAGTATCTGCACCCAAGTAGAACTTCCCAGGACACAAGGATGAAAACAGGAAATGTATTATTATTATTATTGATACCCCACTTTATCTTCCCAAAGGGGACTCAAAGCAGAGAAAATGGATGCAAACCCTTCAAGAAATTCATATCCCTCCAGATAAAATTGCTGTGAACCAAAAGAATGGATCTCTTATTGTTTCAGTTACATACGAATGAAAAGAGAACTGCAAACAATACATGGCCTATGTGCAATAATTTATAATACATACACGACAAGCAAAATTTATTTCTTTGATGTGCTCTCACAATCACGTTGTACTATACCCAGGGAAGGAGGGGAGGTGGAACAAAGGGAATCAATCAATCAAAAATGAAATCCCAAGTTGTGATGTGATTCAAAAACCTTGATTTAGGCTCAAGAACTTTGGAAGCCTCAGTAAAATGCATTGATTCTTTTTTCTCTCTGAACACTGGTCACCCATGATGTTACAAACTGATTCTGAATGCCCTCCGGTGTCAAAAGTCATTTCCCATGTGACTTAGTAGGCTGCTGTTCACAAAACACACGCCCACAGGCATTTCAAATGAACAGGACTCATCACATAATTCTTTAGATCTCAGCTACAACACAGCCACGCTGTGCTCTTAACAGAGCAACCCAGTTCTAAGAATAGCATATATACAGTTATGTAATGTAAAGTTTAACAATGCATCTAATACACATACAAACGCCAACAGAACCATGTTTTCCATTCTGCCTCTCAATTTGCAGTTAGCATAGGGTCTACCAGGTTCCGCATTATATAGATGCAAAAATATGAAAAGGATGGTAAACTGAAGGTAGCATTATCAAGTGTATTCAAAACAGGTGAACAAAATATTAAGTAAAAGGGAAAAGCTTACTTTTTGGCAAGTCTCCAGTACTAGATGCTGAAACTGTCCTGCTCCTATCATGGGATGGAGGACTTCCCTCTCTTTCAGTAACAGTTGATTCTTCAGAAACAGCTGAACCACAAGCTACGGAATCTAGTGCTCCAGAGAACACAGAAGCTGAGAATTCAGAAAATTGTGATTCGACAATTTTATGACATCCGTTTGGCAATTCACCATTAAATTGTTCATAGGAGCTACTGTAACTGTAATCACATTTTGCATTTGGCTCATCAAGATTATATTGCTCAGCATTTGGACATTCCTCCTCTTCCTCGTCGTCATCTTCAATCTGTTCTTCCAATAAAAAAGGACCATTTATTATGTGACCGTTTGTTTTAGGCGATTCTATCCAAGTGGGATCTGCAGACTCCGAATTGACAAGTTCCTGTTCAACATCATCATCTTTCTCTGTGTTTTCTTTTTCTGTGTCTTCTTTTTCATCCTGATCTTCTGTTTCACCTTATAAGTAAACAGATAACATACACATTAAATTACATTCTCTCTTACGCCATTTTTAAAAAATAATAAAAAAAGACATCCTTTGAACTTATTACACAGAGTTCAGCTCAGTGCTATTTTGCCTCAGAGGGCAATGCACACATTCCTGGTTATATAAGTCAGATGAAGTTCCACAGCATTTTTGTTCTGAAGTTAGCTTGAGCTACATTTTAAAAAACCATTGTCAGCTTCCTTCTGTAGTTCCCCATTGAAATAAAATGCAGAGATATTTTGTACCAGTAACTGAATTTTATTATGACAACAATGAATAAACACTGTGATCTGAAGCAGTGGTAATAATAAATACTGGAGATCTGGTATTTGTTTAAGAAATATTTGCGGCCTGACAAAGTACAAAAATGCACAATGCTTAGATCATATTTATTCTACACATTCGACAGAATTTAATGAAACTATTTTGGCCTTGTGGAAATCAAATGTTGCCAGGATCACCTAACCATATGTACACAATGTGTGTATATACTGTATTACCTCACATAATAGTCGCAGAGCCATTTAGAGCTGATTCCCCCTTCCTTCCTTCTTTTTCCAAAGGCAAGGCAGTTTTTAAAAAACCAAAATTGAGATCTCTGGAACTCGGATCTTCCCTCCTTCCCTTTCTCCAAAGAGTTCAGTTTCAGATCTTGTAAATTGATTGGCCATCAGAGAAAGAAGGGAGGGAAGGGGAATTTTCCCTCCTCCTTGACAGGCAGGTAAAAAAATAAAAACAAAAACAGAGCCGGATCATCCCTCCTCCTCCTGGAGAATCTGAGATTTTTTTCCATTGGAAAATAACCACACCCCTTTTTTGATAGAAAAAGGACAAAAAGTGTGACTATTACGAGATAAAACACAGTACTCTTCCACCCTTTCAGCTAGTATTCCTTTCGCTCATTTTCTATTTTCACAGTTAATGTGTTAATTTCTTTTTCACTGAATGACAGTTTGAAAACCTACTTCTAAGCAGGAGATTGGCAATAACAAGAATTAGTAAAAATGTATGTACAACTGGAACTGTCATTAGTTTCAAAACTGAAATGGAGGGTTGGGGATTTTAAGTAGATTATACATGTTCACCAGCAATTCAAATCCCTTAACCATGTTACAGCTTTACTAAGACTGAGACATCATGGTGTTTTAAAAAAAAAATCTTGCTCACACACTCCTTCTATCCTAGCATTTTTAAAATAATCTGCTACATGGCATAAGGGAGCTCCTATTTGCACAAACTGGTTAGGGTCAATGATATAGCTCCACCAACAGCAGTACCCCCGGAGAAGAAAGAGAACGCAACCTCATGCAACTTCAATTCTTTTTCTCTCTTCCGTGACTTGTCACCTGAAGATCTGTTCTGAGGGTCTTCTCTATACTCCAAAGCAGTGAGTGCCAGGTCTGCAGGGGTAGGGGGAATTACTGACCACTGGTTCCACTAGGGAAACCATTCTGCTAGATTGCACTGGATCAACCCTTCTGAGGTACTTCGGATCTGCTAACAGGCCAGAATTTATTAATCCAACAGCCCCTCTGGACCAAATACATTTTTATTGCAAATTTTAAAAATCAGCACTTACCGTCCTCATTCCCAGGTTCTTCATCTGCTACTTCTTCTAACTCAACAGTTTTTAGCTTGACTTCTGGGTGATATTCATCCTCTTGTTCATTGGATGATACAGCAGAGGTTACATTTTCTTCTATTTTTTTCTTCTCAGCCTCCCGCTCCAATTCCTCTATTTCCTGCAAACGCTTTTCTAGTAGCTCAGCTTGCCTCTTTTGCTTTTTTTTCAGTTTCTTCTTTTTATTTTTTGATATTTTTCCAATCTAAAATAAATTAATACAGCTAATTACTCTTGCTCCAAGACGGTTAAATTCTGTGAAATGAGAAGATTAATGAATGGTACTGCAAAACTGACGTTCTACAGCTTATTGCTTAGCCAGGCATGTGCTCCTCTCTTCCGGGAGAGAATAATGGGAAAATACCAATATGCCACCCTAGCCACTGCAGACATCATCACGGAAAGTGGGGTAGAATTTTACACAAAATTACTTACTCTAGTCTATTATGAGTAAATAATTCAATTTAAGCAATACATTACTGGAGGTGCTATACCAGGCCTGCACAACATGCAGCCCAGCAGCCCAGATTTGGCCCTTATAAGGATTTGGTGCAGCCCACAGAGGTTCTGAGCCTAAGCCTTAGAGGGAGAAGTCACATGCAGCTCAAAGGCAGAGTAGCCATTGGAACTGGCTATTTCCTCCTCCAAATGTCTTTACACGTTTCCTTTCTGTATGCACTAAGTTGCCAAACTAACCTATGACAAAGGGAGCACTAGCAGATCCAGTCAGAATGCTGGAAGTGCTGGCCTCAGTTGGAAACATGGTCTGGGGAGGTTGTTGGAATCAGGCTGGAGGAGGGGGGAACAGGGATAACATTCTAATGGGCACAGGACGATTTCTAGAAAGAATGAGAGGTGGCTCAGCCTCACTCTCTCCAGATTCTAAATGCAAGTGCAGGGAAGACCTTGACTGAACTCCATGCTAGAGAAAAAAGCTGGCAATGCCTTTCTGATGCCAGCAAACAGCCCAAACATGTGCAAGACTTGCCTTCCAATCCCACAAAGAAAAACCTAAGTAGTCCATCCAAAACAATTTCTTTATCTTTCCCACAAGCAAAGATCAGGAATGCACCTATACTGGCTTGACATAAGCTGTATTTAATAGTTGCATTATTATTATTAATTTATTATTATTATTATTATTATTATTATTATTATTATTATTATTATTATTACCCGCCTCTCCCTGAGGCTTGAGGTGGGGTACAACATCATTAAAACAAGAGATAAAACACTATTAAAACGCATATAACAAGATATATAGAGTTAAAATACAAGTTAAAATCCACTGATGAAATGCAGGATTAAAAATCACAACTTAAAACTAACTGGATAGGTGTTCCAAAAGAGATGGAATTCTCTTTTCAAATTCTGACAGTTTATAGCTGTCAAATCTTTTCTGGCAGGTCTTTCCAAAGTCTTAGGGTGGCCAATGAAAAGGCCCTCTGGTTGATGGTTGCCAGTTGGGTTCTGGCTGACTAGAGTTATCCCGCACAGACACAGTGTTCTAGGGGAAATATTATATGGGAGAAAACGATTCTGTAGGTAACTTAGACCCAAACCATGTAGTACTTTAAAGCTCAAATCGTGCAATTTGTATTTTGTCCAGAAACTAATTAAGAAAACACTGTATTATTTCAACAGAGATAATGTATTTAAATAATTTTCAGCAAGGTAACACACACACACAGAAGCCTTTATCGTGTAACAATTGTGTGTGAAGTTCTAAACACTAACAATTCCATTGTCAAACATACAAAAAAAGACATATAATATGAAGGTACTTACAGGCTTCTGTTGTGGGGCAGTACTCACTAAAAATAAAAACACCAAAATGAATAAACCACAATCAAATTCATAAAAGCATACATGTACACATTATACATTAGTAAAAATTAAATAAACATTACTAACAGAGAATCTGACAGCTAGAGCTCTCTTAGATCATTTTTATTTTGTGAACTTAAAAAAATCTACAGACAAAGAATAATGTCATGCTTACACAAGGTGGCAAAAAGACTTCAGGATTTTGATACTAATATTGCTATGACATATAATCTATCCACCATGTGTATTTTTAAGCATCTGGACACTCAAGAAAGCTTTTCAAGGAAACAAGAAAGTTGTGTAATATTAAAATACATATTTTTCCAAATATTTAATATATTAAATTGTATATTGGCCAGCAGCCCAGTTGCATATTAATAATGAAGTTCCCAGATAATGTTTTAAAAATGAAACTAGATTTCAGAAAATATGGAAAATAATATAATTTCTGGACAGAACTGAGTTTTGATACAACATATTACTCCAGCATTCACCATGCAAAGCAGTCAAAGCTGTTGTTTGATGTTTTCATTTACTAGGTATGTGTTGTAGGGAAATGACATGCTGAATCTAACATAGTATATGATTAACATCTTAAAATGATTCCTAGCCTAAAGTGCATGAAATGGCCATAGCAGAGCAGTACTGAACTATATCTTTATATCTTGACATGATATTTGATCAAATAATATTGGAAGGCGGGGAAGAGGAAAAAAATGTTCAAACACAAAAAAAAATGTTCATGTTAGCGTAATTCAGGTACCAAAGAGGGTACCTAGTAATTTTCAGGCTCAAAGAGAATGACAAAATATACATGTCTATGTGCATGTGGAAGAGCCTGGTGAGAAGGGAGTTCCTTGAGCTATGTAGAAGGCAAGGTAGACACAATGAGAGATCAAGTATTTTCCTGGGTCTTTAAAAGACAGCTTTAGATTTAAAACTAGGGGGGAAATGTTAGATGTTGTAAATAACAGGAAGAACCCACTGAAATCTTGAACCTGTAATTAAGCTTTAGCTGGCTCTCAAGAAATAAAATCCTTAGATTGGTTTCCTATATTAAAATGAACAGTTTTAAAATGAATCTATACATTATTCATATGTTAATAACCTTTAAAATATTTAAATTAGTTTTGTATATATTTACTGTGCCCATTATCTTGAACTAATTAAATGTTCCTCCAGCTAATATCGAGATCTGGTTTTACTTACTGAAGGGATAAATCTCCTACTGTACCTGCTGAGCCAGAAGGTGGAGGGGCACCAGCTTTTTGCCACTCTGTTGCTTCTGCAGCCATTCTACGTACATAAGTGTCGTCCACACACATCAAGATGTTTTCTGGTTTGATGTCTGTATGGATGATCTTACACTTGCTGTGAAGATAATCTAAACCCTGCAATACCTGATTGTAAAATAATCCAAAGGAGAATATGATCACTACAATGGAAATGTCTTGCATTTATTGGGTTTCAGAAACTTTCAGACTAACAAGGCAATTAGTAAGGAAATACCTAACAGGTATAGGCTTCCCATATTTCAATTAAAAAAGTGTTTTCTTTCACTTTAATCTCTCTCTTATTGGCACAGATCTGCACCTTCCTTCACACCGAGGGGTCCTTTGACACCCCCCCCCCCCCGGGGTCAAGATTAGCATGGTCTGGTTTAGAGAGGAGTTATACGAAAGAAGGATTGGCTCAGATTAAATTAGTTTCCCTTTCCAAGCCTAACGGAGCTCCTCTTACCTCGACGCCATCTTGAAAATGGAAAAATATGGTCTATATTGACTTATTTACATACCTGTTTTAGAAAGTACCTAAACCAGGACATGAACCCTCTTGCCAAATTTAATGCTAAATGCTGCAGAATATTTCTAACTACTTCAAATACTTTTTTTAGAATTTTAAATTACACTTTCAAATGATTTTTAACATCAATTCACATTGCTCTTCCTGAGCATATAAGAAAGACACATCTAGAGCAAATATTGACTGAAAGATAAATTAGAATTTCAGAGGTGGGAAAAAATCAGGCAGAGCACTTACTAATAAGAAAAAGCAGGTAAGTCTACAAATGTATTGATCAGTATGCTGAAAACAAATTCCATAATAGTTGATGCCTGAGATAATGATTTCAGAAATTCTATTCCATACTATTTATTAGGATCATTATAAGTCTAGAAATTTTAGTCAAAAAACCTAGGTTGACTCAATGTATACTTGAGGTCAACGTATATATAGTATGTTTGACCTGCCAGGGCTATTTCCAAGGCAGAATTCAACATGCTAATAATTATTATTTAAGTGCTAGGTGACTTAGATCTGGCTTACTTTAGGAGCCAGTTCCTTCCATACCAACATGTCTAAGATCTGGTAGAGACACCATTGCTATGCCCTAGCTATGATGATGGAAGAAATTATAAGATCAAGAGAAAGGGGTTTCCTGGCGCTCACACATATTAGTGGAATTCTCAGTCTGGGATTCTAGATTGGTATCCTCTTTGATACCATTTTTGTGTATACCTTGCTTAGACAGGCATTCATTTTATCAGTTTAATCTCCTGCATCTAACTTTTTATCATTATTGCTGTTGATGTTTTAGAATTTCTTGAATTTTATTACTGAATTTAATTGCTTCCTGCTTTGTGCTATACAAGCCCCAACCTGTGAAATTTTCTAAAAATTAAATAAAAAATAAACCATTTAGAAGAATTGCTACTTAAAGCATTCAGACCAGCTCTTATCATAAATGTTGTAATTAGTAGTATGGTGTTTCAAACCATATCGGGGCGAAGTCTTTGAAAACCCAGTCCCAATAATATCTGATAGTGTTACAAAATTTTGCATTACAAATATTAACACATTTCTAGATAAACTATTTTTAACATCTTACCTGCTGTATTATACTTTTTACACAACGGATGGGAAGGCCCTGATAGTTGGACTTAATTATCCATTTTAAAAGGTGATGCCCAAGAACTTCAAAAACCATACAGACATCTGAGATGTAATTAAGGAATAATGGCCAATAATGTCATTAGTTTGTAACCTTCATGAAAAAAATATTACAAGTAAATATTACATATTTTGACCAAGCATTGACTGAACACAGTTAAGTGTGCAAGTAATAGGGACCGTTTTTTGTTTCATATGTTCCATTCGTGCTTTTGTACCATACAGTTCATTTGTTACGGCAGACTCCTCCCCACACGAATGAAGCAGTGAAACGAAAGTAAAAGTAGCGCAAAACCGTTTGCTTTGCTGCTGTTCATTCCACGTGGTGCTGCCTGAGGAGCCCTGGGAGCTCATTGTGGGTGTGTCTGCCAGTTGCATTTGTTGCATCTTGCCTGCCTCAGTGCCTGCCTTGCAGCCTTCTTATTCTTTAACTTCAGGTCTCCTCTGCATATCAAGAGGGAGACCTCTCAGAATCAGTGGTACCTTAAAGCTCTGCCTTTAACCTCAGGTCTCCTCCGCAGATCGAGCGTAAAACGTCTCCAAATCATTGGTATCTTAAGCCCTTAGGTTAGAGGGTGGAACCAGCAGGAAAAGAGGGAATGTTTTTAAGGAGATTTTGTTTATAGAAAGGGAAAAAACCCTAAAATTCGGGAGATGACCCAAACCTTGTAGGAGTTGGAGGTCTAAAAATGGTAGATATGCCCTCCATGTGTGGTGATTTTCACCCCTCTAGCCCTAAAACCGAGCGGAAGAGGAGCCTGGGCAGCCCGTCCATTGCCACCAATGAGACAAATGCATTTGTATATTTGAATGGTGAAACGAAAGAGCTGATTTGTATGAGCACCGGTTTCGGAAGCGACACACGGAAATGGGGCCATACGAATGGAACAAAGAGAAACAGGTAGCAATTTTATACAAATGCACAAGACTAGTGACTACCGCAGACTACATGTCTACCCGAGAGATGTCATCACAAGATCTATATTAAGAGAAACTTTCACTTGCTCATTAGTTTGTAGAAAGGAAAGTACTTTTTCTTTAAATTTATTTTTAAAAGAAGGGGAATATGTAGGAGGTTTAATAAGGACTTAGAGACAGTAGCTATGGAAGTCATTTTATCTCTCTTTTTTGTTTTCTTTTATTTTCTTTCTTTTGCTCAATTCTCAACTCTATTTTCTTTTTCCTAATTATCTTTTATTTTCATTTTTATGTAGTTTGTATATTGTTAGACATAGTTAGTAGACTGTATATTTTTGTGGATAAACACATACCCAGCACATAATATTAAAAAAACCCTTAACAGTAAAAAAAAAAAAAAGTGTTAATCATTTCCTTCTCCTTTAAAGAATATGAAGTCCCATTGTGCAAACAGAAGCCTGGTTACAAATTGTCAGATATACTATGGTCTTTTTGAAACTTATTTCCAGTATTTCACATACTAATAGTATTACTAATGTTCCAACAGTATTTAAAAAAATTAAATAATTAAACCAATGTTTTATTCTGAAAAACATAAATAAGGCCATTTAATACCAAAATATTGGCAAATTGGGAATAGGGGTGCAAAACAGGCAGCAAGAGAAAAAGATACGTATTCCATTCATGCCAGAAATTTTGAAGTCGTCAATTAACTGTACAACCATGTCTTTATTTGGATCACTAGGGTCACTTTCACGAACCTAAAAAAGATAAGAAAACAACATTTAAACAAATTTTATTTAAACAGATTTGAAGCCCCAACAAAATATTTGAACAATTTTCTCATAGACATTTTAGCTATAAAAAGTACTGTACAATAAAAAATATCTCTTATGTTTTGGTTAAATAATTTCCTAGAGAGGATGAATCTCAAGACTGCACATTTGTTTAAACAATTAGATATACAAAATAATGGAGCAAAACAAATTGTCCCAATACTTACACATTTAAGTAATTTTATTTCATCCAAGGCTGTCTCTGTATAATGTTGAGCACTTTTCACTACTTTCATTGCAACGAACCTTTTCCCCCTTCAAAATAATTTAAAAAGAAACTATCAAAGGCAGTACATTTTGTTAACATTTTTTAACAATTACGACATAAGCGCTCACATATAACTCAGTCTCACATATAAGGTTGAAGGGAAGTCTGGGGATAATTTGTAAATTTATTTATTTATTTGCAGTATTTATATACTGCCCTTCTCAACCCCGAAGGGGACTCAGGGCGGTTCACAGTATTAGCAACAATTCAATGCCCTCAATAAAAAACAGCATAAGGTTGACCCTCCACTAATAAAACATTAAACATTATTAAACACATCACATAAAACAACATCATACAGTATATCACACAAAGACGTAGCCATTGTCCGTAAACAGTCCTGCACTTAAACGTATGGATTTTGCTTTGACCTGTAGGTAAGTTGAGAGTAAAGCCTTGAGGCATGTAACAAACAAATCTTTTCCTTCCCTTTTAAAAATGAATAGCAGGAACATACTTAGGAAGAGCTAAAGACAAGGAAAAATCTGCTTACGTGAAGTAGTACAGTCAGGGAAGGGTAAACGTAATTTCTGTGGATTTGATTTTTTATGATCTGATTAACATGTTATCTCTAGACATTTCTAGGTCCTCCATGGCTGTGGAGTCAACTATAGACTCATCCTGAAGGACTTCCTCCAATAGCTGTTTAAAATAGCATTTTTTTTACAATTTTCCCCTTTTGCAGGGGTCCTGCGTTTTAACCCTTGCAAAAGTGGATGACTCACTGTAATCATAACATTATATTTGGGCTTTGTAAAGGATAAAGTTTCTAAAACTTTCTATTAAAGTATGTATATTGTCAGTATGTATAGTCAGTAAGTCCACCAGTGATAAATGAAGGGAAATATATTTAAGAGTTCAGGAGAATCTGTGGATACAGAGGGACAACTATATTTTTCTTACATAGCAGGTGGCGCCCTTTAGTTTTTACCCAGATGTTACTGAATAACAACTCCCACTGCTTTTGATTATCCACCATATAAACTGGTGATAAGGAGAATTGCAACCCAAAAGCACTTGTGGCTCTGAGGCTGAAGAAAGGTTCAATGACATGTTAACATCAGACATCCTTTTCACAAGTCTAGTATCTCAATTCAAACTCCACTCTCCTAACGAACAGAACAAACTGCAGCTTTCCAGATGTTACTGTATCACAACTCCCATCAGCTCCAGTCGTGATGTCTAATGATGAGGAATACAGAAGTTTCACTCCAGCATATAGAATGACACGGAGGACCAGATTTGGCCTGTGGGTCTTCAGAATGACAAATGTGCCCTACACTGAAGGTCTAGTAATTGTTATACAATCCCATTCCGATTTTAACCTATTAGCAACTTCATAGAGAATAAATCCTATGAAGTACTATTTACACTCATTAGAAAGTTAACATGCAAAGGAAAAAAGGTGTATATCTTACTGCATATCCCAGCATAGCCAGACTGTAGAGAAGTGTCCCCATCCTAATTTTCTGATGACATGATATCGGCCATTAAATAGATCTCCAATTTTCACTGGGTGATAGCCTCCTTTGCAAAGATATAAAATAACATACACAGAAAATCAGCTATTTTTAATTACATATATGAATGCATCTCAGCATCACCAACTAATATTAGAATCCAATCCAAAGATTATTTATCAGGAACAAGTTAATTAAACATAGTGGGAGTTACTTTTGAAAAAAATATAATGGATTGCATTGTTCAACAGGTTGAATCATAGGGGAAAAAACACGAACTACGATATATGTGTCTTTATGGAAGTATCACGCATGCAATATTTAACTAACCTATCTGGGGTATAATATCATAGACTATGGCTTCAAGGTCTAGTAATGGTAAAACGATCAAATCAATGTGCAGTTGCTTATGTAAATTTAAAGTATTTGTGTTTTTCCTACAACCTGAATGATCAATGTTATTAACAGACCTCTCCCCTCTGTAGTATTCAGAAACAAGAACTCTACCATGACTATTCCACGACTGACAAATACCTTAATAATTCTGGCATGATCTAAAATCCCTGGACATGTCAATTTATAGATAAAGATCACTCAGCCCTAGCATTACATGCAACACGTGGATTTATATATTAAAGGCATGCAAGATATACAAATGCAGGGAATCTGTCACCATACAGCAAGAAAAAATTCATCACAAGGGGTTATTTCCGCCTTCTCTGCTGCTTCACAAAATTTACAGTATTCTTTATCAAAATCTGGCATGGCACCAGTGGCAAATGGAACCAGAAATTACTAGCTGGCCATTCCTGTTCTATAACTTCATTTAGCTAAGATTTTTCTGCTACATACGTTTATTTATGAACACAAAAATTCCTATATCAAAAGTATGACAGTAATTTACTTAAGTAATGGTGTTTTATACGGTTATTTTACAGAATAATTAATTAGCTATTCTTCAAGTCCAATATTATCTAAAATGACTTTTATTTTTCACTAAACCTACAAAAAGAACATTTTGTACAAACCTACAAACATTGATAAACCTCAACTACAGTTTGACATAATGTCAGTTTGAACACATTACAGGTTATGATTGACTGGGAAAGTAAAATTGGAAACTACAGTTTCCTATATAGCAGATCTTCCAGAGAGGTTCTCAGTATAAGAAATAATAATAACAATAATTAATAGAAATAAAAGACAAATATGCAACTTAAAGGCATGTTTTGTTCTTGCTTACCCAATCCTAATCCTCACTACCTATCACAATTTTCTATCCCCATTTCCAAGCCCAGGGAATATTCATGTGAAAATCATATGGTAGCTGTGTTCGTAAAGACCAACAATCTATTTTGATAGTTTATACATTTTTAGTAAGTGATTAAGCACACTGTGGCAGCAGTTTGAAAAGGTATCTGAGTAATTTTCACACACAAAACCCAGACCTAATATGAATCAGATCTTACTATTTGACAGAACGTACACCACAAATGTCAATGACCCCACAAAAAGTCTATTTTTGTAGCATAATTGTAACTATAACATGATTGTAAATGCTAAATATGAATAAGTTTATTCAAAGACAATTGATATTATCTGAAAGAGAATTTCACTCTGGTCTTAATCCAAACAGCTAATAATGAATAAGCTTTCCAAGATTCCTGAAATATACATTCACAGATGTAACATCTCGACAATACTAATAACAAACCTCAAAGTAAATACACTTCTCAATGTGTAATCAGGTTCTATGCCTAGGTAATATTATCTATAAGCTATATGACTTTAAATAAATGATGTTATCCTCCAAACAGACTGTGGCAATGGTAATCCACAACTACACAGATGCAACGGGCAAACAAGTTAATGCGAGGCTCAGTGGCATTGCAACCGCAGATGGAAATTCTAGTCCAACAGTGCTAAAAGTCTCAAAGGCAACCGCTATTTCAGACATAGCAGCCATTTTTTGTTTTTTGAAACAGTAAAAGCCTACAGGGAACCCCTGGTGGCGCAGTGTGTTAAACTGCTGAGCTTCTGAACTCGCTGACCGAAAGGTCGGCGGTTCGAATCCGGGGAGTGGGGTGAGCTCCCGTTGTTAGCCCCAGCTTCTGCCAACCTAACAGTTCAAAAAAATGCAAACGTGAGTAGATCAATAAGTACTGCATCAGTGGGAAGGTAACAGCGCTCCACGCGGTCACGCTGGCCATATGACCTTGGAGGTGTCTACAGACAACATCGGCTCTTTGGCTTAGAAATGGAGATGAGCACCAACCCCCAGAGTTGGACACGACTAGACTTAATGTCAGGGGAAAACCTTTACCTTTACCTAAAACCATACAGGATCTAACCACTAACCCACAATTAGTTTTCATGTTGGGGAATATAATTGAAAGAACACTATAACTGTCAAAGATTGCCAATACACAACTGCCAAAGATTGGTAATACATAATTAATATACTGTATCATTTCACAAGGAAACAGTATCTGCAGTGTATCCTCAATCCCCTAAAACATTCCTTCTAAAAAGACATAATGGTATATAAAACATACATTTTGGCTGGATCAAAAGTAGTTTTAGGGTTAAAAGAGCAACCAAGAAGAAGCAATTATATAATTTTGCATTATTAATATACAGCTTATTGAGTCATCCTCTTTTGCAAAGACATGACGTTTTAGAGATCGTAACCTTTTTGAAAACCAGAATCTCCATAACCTTTTGGATAATAATAGCATTCACGATCATTTGAAAATCATAACCTTTTGTAAAAATATGATCTTCCAGAGAAGAGCCAAAAAACTCTATTGAGTAAAATCTTCTCTTCAGTGGTATATAACCACATGTACTTATGCAAGGCAATTTGGCTTTTTGTTGTTAGACTGATAACCTAGTTGTCTCTGATCTGTTAGGGACAGGGATTATGCCAAGGCACAAAAATCAGCCATTTCAGAAGTGTTTCTTTCAGTGCCCAAAACATTTACTCTCCCATAAAAAATATTGTTTCTGTATCATGCTCTCAAGAGACAAAAATAGATTTCATTAAAAGTAACATATCTCGGTTACTCACAATCTTCGGGTACATAACTTGTCAATCCAGTTTCAGATAGATCTGAAGTACTTTCTCTATGCAGATAACACAGGTCATCTTATAACCAACATCAACACAAGTTTGTTCTTAACAGTCCATAGTCTCATGGCGTCTCACATGTTCTGTGCTCTAATGGAGTCTCAAGTCTAAAGGCATCTCTGTTTGTTCTCATGCTCTAAGCCAGTGATTCCCAAAGTGGGCGTTATCGCCCCCTGGTGGGCGCTGCAGCAATCCAGGGGAGCGGTGATGGCCACAGGTACATATATCTTTCTGTTTAATTGCTATTAAATTTTTTTAAAAATTAATTTCCAGGGCACTGAGTAGTATTTTTTCTGGAAAGGGGGCGGTAGGCCAAATAAGTTTGGGAACCTATGCTAAGCTGTCTACAGCATCTCCAAACAGTCTCATGGCTAAAGCATATCTGGTGCTAAAGGAGAGTCTCAGCTCAGAGTAGTCCCAGATCTGATTATGTGGTTTTCAGCAGCTCCCACAATCTCAAGAAATATAAAGTAAAGGGAAGGCTGCATATCATAACGTATATATACAATAGTAAGCAAACAGAATCATATACAAACTAATTACTAGTTTAGGCTTGAGAAGATTGCTATTTCTAACATCCTACAACACAACAATGCATCTATTAACCAAGATCCTATACACTTTCACTGTAGGATCCACAGTAGGATCCCATGGCTGCATAACCATTCTATACAATGTGTATCATGGCCATGAGAAAATTCATCATGCAGCAGTCAATTGGCTCCCAAGCTACCAAATCAAAAGTATGTGGGTATGTGGATGAAAACAAATAATTTCATTTATACAACCTCTAGGAAATAATACCCCTTTTGCAATATTTTAATTAGCATAGTCAGAATTACTCTATTTCTGAGGTACACTACAATTATAGTAAAAGAAACCAAAGAACAAAACACATTTTCTCCTAAATTTAATTTGCTTTTAGCTGGAGTAATTCAGATTTAGAAGGAAATTATTGGCTGCACTTTACTGAGGGAGGCATATTTTAATACACTGTTAGAAGAATTTTCAAGTCTGATTTAAAGAGCTGTTCTGAATATTGACATTTTCTTTACATGTAAAATGTATATTCTTCCAAAATGTACAAAATGCCATGATGTGTTTTCAAAGCTTTTGATATCTAAATATTCACACATTTGGGGGATGACTCAAGTTCTTGTTCTGAATGGAAAAATACTAATATGGGTGAATTCAAAGTGCCTTCGCTTTTTTGACATCTACCAAGGATATAACAAGCTACTGTGCAATTCAACACAGCACAGAAAACAATGACATGTCTCATGCTATACTTAAATAGTGCATGGTACTGAAAAAGAATTGGAAATTTAGGGGGTATTCTTAGCAGGGAAGCATGGCAAATTCTTGCCTTTGTAAACTGGATGAATGGGAGACATCTCCAGAGTGAATAAGAACTGGGCCCAAAATAGCAAGAAATGTCCATCATGGCCTTGTAAGGAAACTTTAGAGTACCCCCGAATTTCAAAGTCAAAATCCTCCAGTCTCCCCTTCCAAAAATATATATTTGTTTGCTTTTTCTACCTTCTGCTTATCTTAAGGATGAATACCAGCAATCAACTAAAACTATCTGTGTACATCTTGTACAGAAAGCAGAACTCTCAAAGGACTCTGATCTATTCCAATGTAAAAATATACTAAGTGGCCAGTTCACAAAATAAGGTGTTCACCCTGTTTATGCATACTAACCTTTGCAATAATCTGCAGGATCTTCTTGCTCTTCATCATCAGAACCCAGAATCTCCTCCTCTGGTTCTGGTGGAGCTGGCTCTGGCAAAGGTGGAGGTGGTGGAGGAGGTGGTGGCGGTGGAGGTGCAGAGGGAACTTTTTGCTGAGGCTCTGGCCTACAAAAAGAAAGCAAACCATTCACAAAATAAAGTATTCCATCAACACATGGTTTGATTACTTAGCCACTACAGCTTCCTTGCTCTTTTTTCAGCAACTGGGTGTTCCGTCAACACATGGTTTGATTACCTAGCCACTACAGCTTTCTTGCTCTTTTTTCTACAACCGGGTTTAATTTCTTAATAAATGTATATTTCAGAACAAATGAAAGAAAACACATACATTTATATAAACAGGGTGCACAACACTACAGATAAACATTCAAATCCAAGTGTTATCTGAAACTAGCCAGTGCATGTGTATGTCGGGGGGGGGGGGGGGGGAGAAGAGAGAGTGCCTAAGTGCACGCATGCAAGAGCTAAGAAATCTTTAACAGATGTCCAATCTGTCTGTCAGCATCACAACATGTACAATGTATGACCAATAGAAACATGAATCTGACCCTGTTAACGAACAATGTACAAAGAAAGTCCAAATAAATGCTGCACCCTTCTGAAGATGGGTTTCATGTTCATTTTACAATTCAGAATGTGTGCGCTAACACAAAAAAACCATGTACAGTGTATTTGATTCTAATTAATCAGAAATAAAGGACTCAGGAATTACTCTAAAACTTCTAACAACTGAAATGTAGAAAATAATGACTACTGGGGGGGAAAACTAGGTAAACAATGTGATCAAGGATCAATACACAGCCCAACCAAAAAGCTTTCCTTGGTATCTTGGTTTTTAGGACTGTTCCTGTGGTTCTTTGGGAACGGATTCAGAAAATTGCAGTGAATAAACCACATCAGCTCTAGTTTCTTTAGATATGGCTATCATGGTTTTCTCTGAGCAATCAAATGGCAACTGGTAGATGGCTTCCATATGTCAAAAAGTAGAGCTGATAGGGTGCAATTTTTTGAATCAGTAGGCCAAATATAAACAGAAACGAGACTAACATCTGAAGCAACAAAATACATGTTGGCCACGGTAATTTTAAAAACTTTTAACCATGATGTCATAAGATATCAAGCTGAACACAAGGCATACACAGCAGCACAGGAGGAATGCCTTATTAAGAAAGACTTGATTCCAAAGCTTCTTTTTTTAAAAAAAATGAGTCATCACTAAAAAAAAAAGGTAAAACTACAGCTTAGTCACAGTTTTTCTTAGTTTTTTCATTTAAACGGAATCTAATTCACAGTTTTGATTCACATATTTTTGTACTCCTATCAAGCAAGAAAATATTGAATCAGAAATACTGACATTTTACAAACCAAAGAGTAAACAGAATAATCCTAGTCTGAAAATCTAACATGAAAGAGGTGGCAGGGTAAGAATCAGCCTGGTCACTAGTAGTAAATGCAGGAGTCTGCTCCTATGAAGGTCCCTGCTATGTCCAGAGAGCCAGCATAAATTGATAAAAAGATCTACAATTGGTCTCATGCTAGCATAGGAATTGTGCACATACACGCCTGTAGAAGCCGGCAGTGCTCTCAACAAAACAGTAGATACGATTCTTCATCTCCCTCCCTACCCCACAAACCCATTCTGGATTGGATTGTAAAACAAGAATAAAAAAACCACAACTCAAAGTTGTTTAATTTTTTATATCTTTCAGTTAAAGCACTATTAGAAATAAATTAGACAAATCTCACTATAATTTAAACATTTTCAGGGAGCCATGTCCTGAAATGGCCCTATTGCTTCCTCAAAACATGTTAGACATCCCATTTTATTATTTCTTCTTACTATTGCAGCAAATCTTGTGATGTGCTGATAAAATCAAACTTAAATTGTTTACTAAGAAAAGCAATATTCAAAATAAAAAGCTCTTCACAAAATAGTTAAGCAATAAGCAAACTTACCGAAAAGGGCAAAAAGCAATTCTGTAAAATTAATAATCCACTTTACAAAGTGGCTTAGTGGAAATATTGTTTTGAGATCACATGCTTGATTAATTCAACTGGAATAAATTACATGACTAGTGAGGGATGCACGTGGCCACACAGAAGTTGTTGGTATCCATTTACTCCAGAATGGCCTAGTTCAATATCGGGAGTAAAGAGAAGGCAGGGTGTCCCTATCTATGTTCTATGTTTCTGTATGACAAACCTGATGAGAGATCCAAGAAGCTCCATGATCTTTAATGGCCTAAAACAAGAGATGTGGAATCAGAAATGGCAGCGGAGACAGTCCCACTACAACTGGTTAGCCTCAAAAAGCAGTACAATTTACTGGAAACAATTATTTATTGTTGTAAAGCTATGATACAGTTGTTTCCAGAAGAAGCAAGGGAGTGTGAGTAGATAGCAGAGCATGCAATTGTAATTGCTAAAAGAGAATAGCCTCTTTTTACACAAGACTGCAACAAGGGAAGGAGAGTCCTCCTATTGCAACCCACCCCTCATTTAATTTTCTACTCTAGCCCCAATGATCTCAGCATCTCCTGCATCAGGGTTAATGCAAAGACATCAGGAGGATTTTACCTCCTTAAAGACAATCTAATTTCCAAAAAAAGAAAGAGTAGTTGGTTATTTTTTTAAGATGTAATTTAACATCGCACAACTGCAGTTACCAACAAATACAGGATGTGTGAAAATCAAAACAAACAGCAAATGTGATTTTATGAAAGCTAAACTATTCACTGACAATGTACACATCCATTCATAAAACCCTAAAAAAATCAACCATAATAACCATATGATAAATGCTTCATGGTTCTTCCTGGCAAACCAAGAATGAAAATTCAGCTTTATTTGTCATTCTTACATAACGTTGGAGACAACTAGGCAGGCTTGCTTTTTTCAGTAAAATGTGCAGATCACGTAAATCACAATTTTATATGTATTTCCCGTCCTACTCCAACAATCCGATGCTCTATGTATCTCAGGGTTTTTAAGACATAGGTTTGAATCTTCTCTGTATAAAAAATAGTATATTCAAATACCAACATTGTACTTGTCTCTCTTCCTATATTCTACTGTTACTATGACAACCGATTCAGATGTCTATTTCCATCACCAAGCACCAAAGACAACTCTAGGTAAGCAGAAAATTGTCTCTAAATGTGTCTTTCATGCAGGGAATTTTTACTAGACAATGTTACAAATGAGAATCTGCTGAAGATGGATTTTATACCTTGAAAGATAGGACACTCTTCTCAGGCTTCATTTACTGATTACTGATTACTGACACCTAATCTGTTCATTCTGTATACATCTAATGCAAAAGTTGCCCTACTGCGCTCATTAAAGTTAATCTAATCAACTTTTATATTCTGTATCAATCATCTACCAATTTTGTAAGCACCTCCTGTCCTGTCAGATTTTATCACAATTCTAGTCATGCCACCAGGGTATCATTTAGCATAGGTCTCAGATTTTTATTTTCTGGTCCCTGTAGAAGCAGAAATATGTCTTCTAGAATATTAGCTAAATAGTACGAGAGACATAAAGCAAGAAATAAGAGAAAATATACTACAAGGGCATGATGAGATATGAGGGAGAGATATGGGGAAGAGAAAGAGGCATGAAAGCAATGAAGTGCCAGGATCTAGAGAAGGAGGCATGATGAGGGACAAGGTGAGAGGAGTGATGGAATAGGACATGCAGCAGGAGGGATTCTTCAGGAGGAAGGAGACAGTGCAAATTGTTGCTCGTGCCTTCTGCTTCCTGAAGTGGCCATCTTGGGATACTACAGTAAAGAAATAATGCAATAAGGAATGTGGTTAGTTCGCATAAGCAGAAAGAATATTAGCATGATTTGCATAATTACGAGGGCTATCCATAAAGTACATTATGTTTTGGAATTAAAAATGAACAAAGTATAGGAGAAAACATTTACCATATGTAGTTGAAAGCCACACCCAAATACCACATCTCACGTAGTCGCCATTCAAATCTAGGCACTTATAGCAATAAATGAGCTTGGAAACTCCTTCCCCACTAAATTCTGCCACCTCCGTCGTCAACCACTTGTTTCCAACAATGGGGGCGTGGCTGGCGACGCTGCGCAAAGGGGGAAGGGGGAAGGGTTGACGACGGAGGTGGCAGAATTTAGTGGGGAAGGAGTTTCCAAGCTCATTTATCACTATGATAGGTGCCTAGATTTGAATGGTGACTACGTGAGATGTGGTATTTGGGTGTGGCTTTCAACTGCATATGGTAAATGTTTTCTCCTATACTTTGTTCATTTTTAATTCCAAAACGTAATGTACTTTCTGGATAACCTTCGTAGAATCGGCAAATAAGAGTGGGTCCAGATTTGAGGGAATGGAATACAGGCAGTCCCCAAGTTACAAGCATCTGGCTTACAAATAACTCCGTTCCAACCTTCCTTATCAACGAAGACAGCAGATACCTTGATTCCTCTATGGCGTATTTAACAAATTTAGAGGTGCCCATTCATTGTAGGGCTTTCACCCTGGCTCGATGCCATCAGCCACACTCGAAAGCCGATATTGGAAGATCCCTTTCCTAGAGAGACAGTGCCCCTGTGACTCAGGTCATATAGAAACAATAGAACATGTGCTCCTCCTGTGCCCATTCTCCAGGGATATCCGCATCAGGCTTATCTTACCTTTGATATACAAGCACCCAGGCCGTTCAGGACAATTTTATACCTCCCTGCTACTTGTAGATACTAATTCAGCTACAACCCACAATGTTACAAAGCTTTGTGCAGCAGCATACAGAATCCGTCAGGGGATGACTGGTCCCAAAAGTGAACTATGTATTCAGTAATCATCTCTCTTAATTTTATAATTTTCTGATAGACCTGTGCATTGTATGTTTTTATCCTGTTTCCCCGTCCGCTCCCCCCCCCCCCCGTACTGTGCTTCAGTATCTATTTTTACACTTTTAACGTACTCAACAGACCAAGTTTGTATGAGACTGTGACCTTGATTTCCTGTGCTGGTCTATGACCGAAATAAAAGATTTGATTGATTGACTGACTCACACTTAAGAACAGGGGCGAGACAACAGGAAGTGAGAGAAATCCTTCCCTATGAAGTGAAATTCACTCCTGGAAGAGTTATCTTGGGAAAAAGATCCCTCCACTAAAGCTTTCTCACCAATACTTGTTTCCACAACAAGCGAAAATTGTTTCAAAATCCAATTATCACAGGGACAGAAAATGACATGAAATCTTCTGAACAGGGACACAGACAAACAATACAAATACCACAGGGGTGTTGATCTTTACTTGTGCTACCCAAAGCTAATATATATACATTTGGATGGAGTTACACTTAAAAATGTACCTGTTCCAACTTACATACAAATATAACTTAAGAACAAACCTGCAGAACTTATCTTGCTCGTAACTTGGGGACAGCTCGTATGGCACTTTGAGATATAAACCACAGAAAAAGGAACAAAAATTCTTCTTGGTGGTCTGTATTTTATTCTTTCAAAAGCCTTTAAGACTATCCTATTTTGTAAAACGCACAGTGCATTTTGGCCTTTATATTGCATTAAATTGCCTTCTCCAGGGATTTATATTTGACTAAAAGCAAATATAAATGCGAATACAAAATTAAATTTCAAAATTTAGAAAAGAACAACTATTTTTAGTTGCATGCATATAAAACACACTAATTGTCCACATTAACTACACCTAATGTTTTAAAAAATCTACATACCATTCAATATTTCTGGAATTGGCCAAAAATCTGTCTCTATATTACTGTTATTCGATGAAAAAAGGGATTAGCTTCTAAATTTTATGTAGTTATACATTTCAACAAATGGGCAAAAAATAGGAGGCAGTGGGGTAGATAAATTGTGATTAATAAACTTTCAAGGATAACTGATGTGACCTGGCTGAAAAGTTAAAAATTTATGAAACAAGATAACTATACTACAATTGAGTGCCCCTGATGGTGCAGCGGATTGAACAGCTGAGCTGCTGAACTTGCTGACTGACTGGTCAGAGCTTCAAATCTGGAGAGCAGGGTGAGCTCCCACTGTTAGTCCCAGCTTCTGCCAACTTAACAGTTTGAAAAACATGTAAATGTGAGTAGATCAATAAGTACTGCTCCGGCAGGAAGGTAACGGTGCTCCATGCAGTCATGCCGACCACATGACCTTGGACATGTGACTATGGACAACGCCGGCTCTTCGGCTTAGAAATGGAGATGAGCACCACCTCCCAGAGTCAGTCACAACTAGATTAAATGTCAGGGGAAAATCTTTACCTTTATACTACAATTAAAAGAGGAAATTCAGATCTTCACTAAGACTTCCCAGTGTAAAAGTCTTCAATTTACAATTGGCTTATTTTACCAGCAAGGTTTTTCATTATTAATACAGTATCTACCTTTTCAAACTATCAAGCCTTAATATCTGTTGTACATTGTCAATATTCCAAAAAATGATTTACCCATGCTTCAATCTCTTATATCAGACAAACATTCCCCTGTGCATTTTCAAGGCATTGATGTTTTCCCGTATATATTTTTTAAAACTTGCAATGTATAGCATATACAGTAGAATCTCTCTTATTCAAACTTCGCTTATCCAACAGTCTGTATCATCCAATGCAGTCTGCCTTTTAGTAATAAATGTTTTTGTACTAAATGTTGCAATATTTTGGTGCAAAATGTATAAATGCAGTAATTACTACACAAAGTTACCATGTATTAAACTATTTTTTCTGTCGGTTTCTTGTAAAATATAATGTTTTGGTGCTTAATTTGTAAAATCATAACGTAATTTTATGTTTAACAGGATTTTCCTTAATCCCTCATTATCCAACATTTTCATTTATCCAACGTTCTGCTGGCCCGTTTATGTTGGATAAGTGAGACTCTACTGTATAACGAAGTTGCTATTACACATGCTGATGCTGAAGTGAGCCAAAATATTTTTTGTTTGTTTGTATAATTTATGAACTCCTGTCATTTTGGTAGTTATTAAAAAAAAACAGGGATGATAACCTATCAGTCTTGCTGCATCCATATAGCGTTTATGAATGCTTTTTATTTTGTTCCCTATTCACCGCAATATCTCTAATGTTTTTTGTCTTTTCGAAAGATATCTATAATATTAGCTTACATCCTGGAATATTCTCAGCAACGTACCAATGTTTTTAAACCTTTTGTGACATAATTCTAGGTATGAGAACAGTTAAGATTTTGTTGGTTTTGTATCAGTTCTGACTTTGGCTATCACATGACACAAATAACTTCTCTCCTTCCCTTTTAAATTATCTTTCTTATGAGTGAATCATCTGATTAAAATGAAATTGGTTTCAGAATGAAAAAAATGGAAAAAGAAATCCTGCACATTATCCTTGTGGAGAGAAAAAGTAGGGTAGAAATAAACGCAACAACACCTTATTGAAAGGGGTTGGAGGCATAATTAAAATGTGTGGTTTTAACTTCATAGAACAAAGGGGTATTAAATATCTTCTTGTAAAATACCTCCCTTTTCCATGTGCAAGGCAACTTCACAGTACTGACGTACATTCTCTAGGCCCCTTAGGGCAAGGGGTAACCATTTAGTGACTGGGGCCATACAAGCATCATCAGGCTGCAAAATTACAAGCTGAGAAAACAGTTCAGACATTATCCTACCACAACTAAAGAGTATTCATTGGATATTCAGAAAGATGACCTTGCTCTTTCCCCTCAGCTACTGAATTACAGATGGATGATGCTGAAGTGCTTTTCACTCTTGAACAGCCACTACATTGCTATGGGACACGCCTGGTACTGAGAAGTTGCCTTGAATGAGGGGGGACTAAAGAGACACCCCATAAATACATACCGAGATAGTTATGTTCTACGTGTGACATACAACAACACAACTGCATATATCGAGCCACAAGGAGAGGTAGGTAAGAAATAAATCAGTAATAATAATAATAATAATAATAATAATAATGTGCATTGTTGTTATTGTTGTTGTTGCTATTATATTATTATTATTATTATTATTACTATTATTACTATTATTATTATTCCCAGTGAGAAACATCACATTTTTGTGATACATTATTCATGTTCTAAAAGAGAGAACAGTCACTTATGTTACTTAAAAACAATTACAAGAGACCAGTATGAATCCTTTGATCCCAAGCTCTGTTCAAAAATATCTGCTATTTAATATCTTAAAACCTGAAAAACAGCTTTTGTCTGCATTGTTCTTATTGTATAAAACTACTAGCTAAACCCGGCCACGCTTAGCTGTGGATCAGTATGATAGGTAATGAATGTGTAAGTAATAATAGTATTGTTGCGAACATAGATTCACCAAAAAAACACATCATTCAATTCAATTCCCTGCCTTGCATTGCTTTGTCTATGCGGAATGAAATGAAAGGAAGGGAAAAGAGGGTTTTTTTTAAACCAAAAGTCATTTTTATTGTAAAGCTAGTGGATTGACTACATTTTTGGTTTGTCCACTTTCTGCATAAACATTTAGTTCAGACAGTTTACCGACTCTGGAGCATATAATTGCCCATGAGAGAAGCCTTTGTTTTCAAATTTCTAATTGTACACTTGCAAAGATTGCCCCTGCGCTTTATTGTTAGTCATTGCGAACACCAGGCGTATTGGTAATTGTAGTTGTTTGTATTTGAATGCCATGTAGGTTGTAATGAGTGGGATTTCCTGGGCAATCATCCTCAAATCCTGCATGTATGTAGAGTTGGCCATGTTGGGTCTGTGTGATAAGTTTGGTCCAGATCCATTGTCGGCTGGGTTTAGTGCGTTCTGGGTAAGGGTGAACTACAATTCTCATAATCAAGGTCAATTCCAACATACCACAGAAGTATGTCCCGTTTGGTCATGGGAGTTCTCTGTGCCAAGTTTGGTCCCAAGTCCATTGTCGGTGGGGGTCACAATTTCTCTAGTTGCTGGTGAACTATAGCTCCCGAAAATCAAGGTCTGTTTCTCTCAAACTTTTCCAGTATTTTCTGTTGATCATGGGGAGTCTGTGTGCCTAGTTTTGTTCTGGTCTGTCATTTGTGTGGGTCTCTATGGTCTGTTGAAGTTGGAATTGAATCGGGTGGAGGTACAGCAACTCCCATCATTTGTGGTCCATCCTCCTCCTATCAGCACTAGGACATGAAGTGAGTAATGGGGTTTCTGTGTGCCGAATCTGGTCCAGGTCCGTCGTTCATGGAGGTTGCAATTGTCTGTAGGAGACATTTCGGGTAATGTACTGTAAATCCCATTATCCATGGTCTTTCCTCCTCTAACAGCACAAGGACTTAAAGTGGTTGATGGGGGGGGGGGGGTTGGACTGTGTGGCAAGTTTAGATCTGATCTGTCATTGGTGCAAGTCACAGTGGTCTGTGGTAGCTGAAGTGATTATATGTACTACATATCACATCATCCATGGTTCTCCTGCCCTCAAACTCATTTTACTCTAAAAACACGTGCTTGTTGAAATGCAACATTGTGTCAAAATTTCAAGTTAATTATCCAACTGCTTTTCAAGTTCTGCGTGCACAAACTTACACAGGCTGTATTTTTATATATAAAGATATACGACAGAAATATATGAACATACTTATACTAAAACATTTTGCATTCATTATTTTTACAGGCAAATATTTTTAGATTTTTGAGAATGTAAAAAGCACCCTAAATAATAATGTATTCATCACAGCAAGATCAAAAGGCAAGTGGAAGAGACCAAAGGCCATCTAAATCTATCTCTTGTCTCCAAACTATGAGCTCCATAGTCCAACATGTACAGCTGGATTGCAATGTACACAGCCTACACAACAAATAGCTACAGAGAAATCTCATCTGTGAACTGTGAATCACTGTAGAAAGGGAAATCAACAAAAAGGACCTGGAGGAACATACTTTCATAACCAAACTACAAGTCAAGACAGGCCTGAGCCAAAACCACATCACTGATTAATCCACAAAGGTAACATTAAAGGGTGCAATGCTTCACCATTCAAAATCCTGCCTCTAGTTGCAGCATGTTAAATCGTTATCCTTTGACGGCCCTCGGGCAACAGAACTTAGCAAAGCAGAAGCATTGGTGAGGCAGCAAAAAAACTAAACAAATAAACATTCCTGTTCATTGAAACAAAATCAATATATCAGTCCAAATGTATATCCCCCTAAGGTTCCGTGAAGTTTTCTCCTATATAAGAAAATATAGAACTGCAGTCTAATTTTGAAATGTGAAATTGAAACACCAGTGATTTATTACGGAAGCAAAGTAAACCAAATATAGCTCAAGGTAGAGTGGTGAGATTTTTACAATATTTTATATTTTAATCACTCTAATTTTATATATAATCACTAAAATTATGATTTCTATGTTCCTAGGTACAAATTAAAAAGTGCAAATTACTACACTGAGGGAAAGGTCTGTTACTTAAAATGTCTTAAACTCTTAATGTAAGACTCTGAAAGTTCTTGGAGTTGAAATCAAGCTCACAACACAACAATTGGCTGAAGGCAATTGATTTATTTCTGTCTTTCCACAAGCACTGAATAACAGCTCTAAAGATTTCCCGCTCAAACACAGTGTAATATAACAGCCCAACTCCCATCCGCCCTCTAGAAGCCAAACAATGTTCCCAGTCTGTTAACTGCAATTCCTAATTCCCTCACAAAACCAATGTCTTTTCTATACTACCCTGTCTCAGCCTCCCTTCCCCCAACTCCCTTCTTTATAGCAGAGAACCGGAGCAGCCAACTCCAGGCTGCTACAGTGATCCTGACACTTAAATTTATTTCAAATCATTTATCTCCATATTACAACTGGAGGGCAGGTAAGAATCTTTTAAAAACAACAAAAATTATCAAACAATACACCATTTGGAAAGCTATCAATACACCATTTGGAAAACTCGCTGTTTTCAACCAAAACAAGTATAAGATGGATAGAAGAATACTAATGGGTTTTCTTGCACATGAGAATTTCTAGAAATAAACTTGTAATAATATCTTTCTTTTTCACAATACGCTACACACATATATATACTTTCCAAAATCGACTATTGTTTCTCAGTCCAAAGCATGTACACAAAAACCACACTGGCATATAACACAACCCTACGATTTATTTACTTGTTCTTATCATTTGTTGAAACATTCAAACTGCTTAAAACCCAATTTGAATCTAGTTCAGTGTTGGTTTATAAATTCTAGTTTGCTTTATATAGTTTGCCACTATTTCACATGTGGTATCCTGATCTGTGTTTGGGTCATATGCCAACTGTTCACCATGGAACATGGACACAAAAGCAAAAGCAGCTAGAATTAAATCATTCCACCACCAGCCATAGATGACTTGGGGTGTTATGTTTCCAGCCAGCATTGCCAAACAATCCCCCTTTGCCTTCTGTCCTATGTATTTTATTTGCGCGTGCTTTTTAGTTGTTTTATAATTGATGGGGTACATTTTTATTGCTATGTTTATATGCGGTATTGAATTTTTGCCAGAGTTTGTAAGTCACCTCGAGTTCCCTGCGGGGTGGGAAGAGCGGGGTATAAATGAAGTAAATAATAAATAATAAATAAATTTCCCCTGTCCTTACTGTTATAAAGGGTTCTTTATTTTGACAAAATGTGACAGGGTGAGATTGAACATGGCTAAGAAATAAAGAAGGAGATGGATATGATGATATACCAGCAAGAAGATACATGCATACGGCATCAGAAAAAGACCCAATTTTAACTCCACACATTTTCCATTTTTCTCCTAACAGATTACCACCAAAAGACCTCAAGTTCATAACTGATGTAATGCAGGCTTATGTGGATGTGCCCAAAAATTATATGGTAGGGACGGGGATTTTTTTCATAATCAAGTGTCTCATTCCCTCCTTGGAAAATATGGGTAGGGGTCAAACATTCGGCCAGCAAAGCCCAAACCAAAGCAGGCAGAGAAACTCCTTTCCTTTCTTTTCCACTCTATCCTCTAACCTTTTTTCTTTCTTCCACTTTTCAATTTTCTAAAAGGGATACATACACCAATCCTCATACACTGCTGTGCATATTGATACAAACTCCCATTCATACACCTTCATCATTCCAGGTATACAATTTATTTGTGGCTTCTCCTTATAGCCCTGAGTTAGGTGGGCCCATTGAATCAACAGAAAACAGCAAAGCAGCAAGTGTGGGCTATTGAGTTCTACTGCTCAGCTAAGCAGACAAACTCATCAGTGCCTTTTCCCTACTGTCACCTCAGTGACTGTGGGGAAGCTCCAGAGAGAGGATGTAAGATGTACTACCTTTCTGAGCATTTTCCCACACTTATACAGCAGTTTGGGAGGGCTGTTATTATGACTTCAAGGTGAAAAGCTCAAACTTCCATTCTTAAAAACAAATTTGAAAATGTGGATTGTGCATGCTGGCAGGCATGCTGGCTGCACCACCAGTACCACCTCTAAAAATTGGAAGGTTCCACTAGCCAACCCTAATGGCAGATCATATTATGAAAAAGCGAGGAAGCAGAAGCAGGGGAGGCTCTTCTCTCTGGCCCACCACACTCAAAGGTACATCACAGTACCTGAAACTCTTTTCCCAGAGAAGTTAAATTAGTATCCTCCCTACTTTCTTTTTGAAAACAAGTAGACTTTTCTGTTTCAACAGGCATTGGGTGAATGACTATGTAAGGCTTGTCTCACTTAAATGTTGATGTTCTGTGGTGTGCCTGTGATATATAAAGCAAATTATATATGCCTTAATTTCAAATTCAACAAACAGAAAAAAAAATAAAAAAAATTTGGTGGTTTTGTTTTTGTTGTTAACTGCCACCAGGTCAAATTTGACTTACAACATTCCTTGGAATGAGCGACTTCCAAGTCACTTTACCCTCAACAGCCCTGCTCAGATTGAGTCTATTTATGTGTAATGTGGTCTTCTCCTGTCTACTTCTACCTTTACTATGAACGTATTTTCTAATGATGGTAGTTATCTGGAATTCCAGAAATAGAAAAGTTATTGAGAATTACAGAGACAAGTTTTATTCCTTTAACTTTCTGACTTCTATTTATAGAATTTCAAGAGACAAACTTGGAATAAGTTTTTAATCTTCCCAAACAGCAATAATAATAATAATAATAATAATAATAATAATCCCAGAAAAAACTGAAGTACAAAGTATGAATTAACAAAGATGCAGATGCAGTAATGAATTAAATCTGAAAAAATACTCATCATAAAGTAAAACTGAATAGATTAAAAAATGGAAAGTAGGTTATTTTCATTCAGACATTTGACAGTAGGTAAAATAAAATTAGTATATACAAACATCATTCTATAGAAGTCACAAAGGTAACAACATTTTTTCTACATTACAACAAGTTTATAATAGGTACTTGGAAAAACTGCATATAAGGACAGGTTGCTTACCTGTAACCGTGTTTCTTCGAGTGTACTCTGTGAATTCACACTAATGGAGAACGCTGCGCCTGCGCAGGCTCCAACGGATACTCTTCCAAGCTAAAGTTTGAAATTTGGCGGTAACCCCGCCCCTCTCCCCAGAGGGTATAAAGGGCGCCCTCCGCGCCCACTCTCCAGTTCCTACGCCGCAAAGGCAGCGAGAAAGGGAGAGGTTTGCATGTGGGGAAGGAAGGGCGGGATTGTGTGAATTCACAGAGTACACTCGAAGAAACACGGTTACAGGTAAGCAACCTGTCCTTTTTCTTCGTGTACTCTGTGAATGCACACTAATGGAGACTAGCAAGCTGAGGTGTAGGTAGGTGGGATAGCAAACCCGATAACCAGTTTAGTGTCCAAACAACACATTTATTGAGCACAAGGTGCAAAAAAGACACAGGTGCAACAGTCAAAGAAAACGATGCAACAGCATATAGTGCAAAAAAAAACCGATCCTTGTTATTAGGACCCAGAACACAATCACAACATTGTATGTGAGCGATAGTCTGTAAGAAATACAGAGGTAAGTATAGACCCATTTCCTGAAAACAGAGGTAGAGGTATTCATGAAATACATTTCAGTGCAGTGGGTAAGTATAGTACACAAGCACTACGTTAATGAACCCATGAACATATCGTGTACATAAAGGCTGAATGACAGCGGTCAACTTGTAAGAAGGATAACCAAAAAAAACTGGTTTTGAGTAAGGCAAATAACGTTAGGCAAGGCAGGAGGAAAGGATAGACCTGGCAAAGGCTGAGTCCTTGAGGTTCTTTGAGTCCATCCTGTAGTGTGAAACAAAGGTGGATGGAGTGGACCAGATAGCCGCTCGACAGATGGAGTCGAGAGGGACGCCCCTCAGGAAGGCAGTAGAGGTGGAAAGGCCCCTCGTTGATCTAGGGCGGATCGAAGAGGGGGGTTGGCGTTTAGCCAGTTGGTAAGCGAGTTCGATAGTCTGAGCAATCCAGTGTGAGAGTCTTTGAGAAGAAAGTGGTTCGCCCAGCTTATGGGTAGCATAAGCCACAAATAGTCTAGGTGACTTACGTATGTCCTTAGTCCTGTCCTTATAGAAAAGGAGGGCTCTCCTGACATCTAGGAGATGAAGTCTCCGCTCCAAAGAAGAAGAAGGATTAGGAAAAAAAGCAGGGAGTATTATGTCCTGGTTAAGGTGAAAAGCAGAGACCACCTTAGGTAGGAAGGTGATGTCCGGGCGAAGAACAGCCCTGTCGTGGTGGAAACGGAGGTAGGGTTCGTCCACCCGAAGAGCAGCCAGCTCCGAAGGCCTGCGCGCGGAGGTGATAGCGATTAGGAAGGCAGTCTTCCAAGAGAGAAGGTGAAGGTCTGCGGAGGCCATAGGTTCAAAGGGAGCTGAAGCTAGTTGAGAAAGGACGAGTTCGAGGCTCCATCCGGGAGTCGGAGGTTGAACTGGAGGGTGCAGGTTGTTGTAACCTCGAAGAAAGGTCTTAATGAGGTTGTTAGAAAAGAGAGAGGGTTGTCCCTGACGTTGGAAATGCCAGGAGAGAGCAGCGAGATAGGATTTTATCGAGGCCAGAGAGAGTTGACGATCCGCAAGAGAAAGTAGGAAGTCCAGGACCAGCGGGATCGAAGTAGAGGCGGGATCGACATGTCGGTCCCGGAGGAAAGTTTGTAATTTTGTAAGCTTGTAAGCATAGGCCTTTGACGTGGCCGGCTTATGGGCGGCACGAAGGATCGCCTGCAGGTCTGGGTGGAGAGAATTTAAGAAAGTATCCTCCAGGCAGTCAGATGTAGGGACGGGACGTCGGGGTGGAGGACCCGTCCCCTCTGTGAAGATAGTAGATGAGGGAGAGTTGGGAGAGTGCGGGGAGGATCCGCACACATCCTGAGTAGAGTTGGGTACCACGGTTGGCGTGGCCATGCAGGGGCGATCAGGATGGCCGATGTTGGCGTTAGATAGAGTCTCTCTATTACCCTCGAGATGAGAGGGAAGGGAGGAAAAAGATAGACGGGCTCGAGAGTCCAGTCGAGGAGAAAAGCGTCTCCGAGACAGCCCGGAGTCGAGTTTGGAGGTAGTCTCGCTCCGAAGCGAGGAAGTTGAGCGTTCGAGGGGGAGGCAAAAAGGTCCAGAGCTGGCCAGCCCCAATCGTCGAAGACGGATTTCAGGATTTCGGGATCGAGACGCCACTCGTGGGGGGAGGTTGTTATTCTGCTTAGAGAGTCTGCTAGCGTGTTTTGAGCCCCCGGAAGGTGAACCGCCGACAGGGTTATGTGTCTCGCTATGCACCATAGCCAAATGTCCATCTAGAGAGCCATCAGTTTTCTCGAGCCCGTACCCCCTTGTTTGTTGATGTAGTACATAGCTACTACGTTGTCCGTTTGGATCAGAACAGTCTTGTGGGGAAGAAAGCGAGCAAACGCCCGGAGAGCTTTGAAGATTGATAACAGTTCTAGAAAGTTTATGTGGTGAGACTTCTCTTGGATGGACCAAAGGTCCCTGACGGTGAGGTTTGACATGTGGGCTCCCCACGCAAAATTGGAGGCGTCGGTCGTGATGGTGACTGACGGGAGGGAGGGATGGAAGGGAAGTCCCACACAAACGTTCGCTGGGTCCTGCCACCAGCGAAGGGAGAGGCGAACCTGGTTCGGTACCGTGAGAAACATTGAGCTCGGATGCCAATGGGGTTTGAAAGAGTCTATAAACCATCTTTGGAGAGGTCTGAGACATAGTCTGGCAAAAGGAGTAACCATGACCGTGGAGGCCATGTGACCCAGAAGAACCTGGACAGAGTGGGCTCGGATCCTGCGGTTGCGGAGGAGGAGAGAAAGGTGTTGTTGAAGGGCTAGGAACCTTCGGTAGGGAGGCGGTTTCCGCGATGGAGTTGAAGAGAGCTCCGATGAAGCGGATCTCTGTGGCCGGGAGGAGTTGGGACTTTGAGACATTCAACTGAAGGCCCAGCCGTTGTAGAAGAGAAAGAGCTTGAGAGACGTGGTTTTGAAGGGATGAGGGGTCGGACGCGACAATCATCCAATCCTCCAGATAAGGAAAAACCATTATGCCCTGTTTCCTTAGGTGCGCTGCCACCACGACGACCACCTTCGTAAAGACCCTTGGGGCCGTGACGAGGCCCAAAGGGAGAACTGTGAACTGGTAAGACTGTCCCAGGAGTTTGAAGGAAAGGAAGCATCTGTGAGATCGACGTACCGAGACATGGAAATACGCATCGCGTAAGTCTATAGAGGCAAAGTAGTCTCCGTGTCGGAGCATCGGGAGAATGGAGGCCACCGAGACCATTTGAAATTTTGAAGGCAGAATGAAGAGGTTTAGGGCTCGCAGGTCGAGGATAGGCCAAAGACCTCCGCCCCGTTTGGGAACCGTAAAGTATCCCGAGAAGAAACCTCGAGTGTCCTGCTCAGAAGGAGAAGGCTGGATTGCGCCCTTCGCCAGAAGGGAGTCGACCTCGGAGCATATTTCCGGTGAAGGGTCGGTGTGGAGGATGTGACCCGTGGGGGGTAAAGCTTCGAATTCCAAGGCATAGCCGTCTCTGACAATGCGAAGAACCCAGGCATCTGAGGTTATAGACTCCCATTCGCGGTAGAAAGGAGCTAGGCGATCGAGGAAAGAGCAGAGAGGAAGGATCTGGTCGGGGCCTAGGAACGGCATGGCAGTGGCAGTAGTAGTGAAGGTAGAAAAGTCCCCGAGAGAGTGGGCGTCAGGCCCGTCGCTGGGGTTGTGGCATAGCTGCAGCACCCTTGCCCCGACCTTTCGGGACCTGGTGCTGGCGGCGAGGTTGTTGCTGATGACTGTGGTGACTCGAGCTCGACGAGCGTCAAAACGGCTGGTGACGAAAAGGCTGAGGGTAGCGACGGTACCGTTGCGGGAACCATCAGGTCCGCTGAGCCTGAGGTTGATCGGTCCCGCACTTTGTTGCGAGAATCTTGAAGTCGTGATTGGACTTCAGTTTGTCATCAGTACCAGAGTTGAAAAGGCCCTGGGTGTCGAAAGGAAGGTCTTCGATCACTTGTCGAGAGGAAGAAGAGAGTCCTGAGGACCGAAGCCATGCATGCCGTCTGATCGCAACTGCGTGGGCAATCATTTTTCCGGCGGTATCGCCGGTATGTTTAGCCATTTGAATTTGGTGGTGTGCGAGGGAGTCCGCTTCCTGTTGGAGGGTCGAAAGGCCTGACCGGTCTTCATCAGAAAGTTTGGCGAAGAAAGGTTGGGCTTTTTCCCAGAGGATCTGTTGATAAGCGCCCATGCAGGCCCCGTAGTTCGCCATGCGGCAAAGGAGGAGAGCGCCGGAGTACAGCTTGCGGCCTACCGCATCGAATCGTTTACCTTCCCTGTCGGCAGGGGAGTTGGACTGTCGACCCGACGATTGGGAGGCCTTTACCACCATGGAGTTTGGGTCAGGGTGATGCTTGAGCCATTCCAAGGCTTCGTCATCGGTTCGGTACCAGGCCTCTATTTTCTTAGAGGTTGGAGGTATCGAAGAT
Organism: Anolis carolinensis; assembly: GCF_035594765.1. NCBI lineage: Eukaryota > Metazoa > Chordata > Lepidosauria > Squamata > Anolidae > Anolis > Anolis carolinensis. The sequence goes on along the minus strand of NC_085845.1, from coordinate 84,371,239 downwards.
GGAGTCTTCCAAGATGCCTGGATTATGTCCAGGAGGTATGGAAGAAAAGGCAGCAAGGTGGCTGGCGGGGCTTGGGCTTGGACCCTCTTGAAAACGGGGTCGGTAACAGCCTTTGAGGTTTGCTTAATTTCCATCCCCAGAGCGTCTGCCATTCTGACCATCTGGTCGGAGAAAGCCTGGATATTATCCGTCGGGGAAGGTGGGTCGACCTCGTAGGCGTCGTGAGGCGGGGAGAGGTCGAGACCGAGAGAGACAACGGAGGCGGAGAGGATCGACTTGGGGTGTTCGATATCGGGGTCATCCTCCTCGGGCTCTTGAGGGGACCGGGGAGGAGAAACAAGCGCAGAGTCCTGATGAGGTATCACCTCAAGAGCAGTGGGAGCCGGCTGTGGACGAACGCCCTTGGATGCGGAAGCCTGGGCGGCACGGGCTAAGCGCGTCATTTGTCTACCCCTCTCGGGTGTTTGAGCCGGGGGAAAAAGTTCTTGTCGAGCCGGAAGACGAGATGGTGCTGGGTGGGGAGCCTTAATAACTGTCCTGACCGACCGGTCGGGGGAGGCTTGAGCGTCCGCATCCGAGGACTGACCATGAGGAGAGGAAGAGGAGCGGAGGGGTTGTGCTGGTTGGATAGGAGAGGATCTCCTAGAGGAGGCCACAGAGGAGGGGACGTCCTTCTTCGAAGACGCTGAGGAGGACGACCTCTGGATCATTCGTTTCTTTGCTGGAGGTTGCTTCGACGCGACCCTCAGCGATTTTCCCGGCGTCGGAGGGATCGGGCAGACAGCTGCCGAGTCAGATTGGGCCCGTCTGGATTCCTCCTGAGCCCTCTTGAAGGCAATCTTCATGGCGGAAGAAGATGGCGGCGAAGCTAGGCGGGATCGAGTGGAAATGGCCGAAGCCACCGAACTCGAAGTCGATGAAGGGCCCATTTTGCCCGACCGAGTGGAAACCGTGGCAGTGGTCACCGTGCAGGGCGGTTTGGCCGGTTTTGGTCTCAAAGTTTTCGAGGTTTTGGATGATACCGACGGAGCAGGCCTGGACGCCATCGAGGCCGAGGTGGAAGTAGAAGCCTCAGGAGCGAGAGTTTTTTCGTAGAGAGCTGCGCGGAGTCTCGCAGCTCTATTTCTTCGGGCCTGAGCTGTAAAGGCCAGGCAAAAGCGGCAGGTACCAACGACGTGGCTTTCGCCGAGACAGAAAAGGCATTTAGCGTGACCGTCGGAATCTGGAATCTTAGCGGCACACTGAGTGCACCACTTAAAACGCGTGGTCGACATAAGAACGAAGAGTCCGAAGTGAGCTTTGCGGCGGAAAAAAAGGAACTGGAGAGCGGGCGCGGAGGGCGCCCTTTATACCCTATGGGGAGAGGGGCGGGGTTACCGCCAAATTTCAAACTTTAGCTTGGAAGAGTATCCGTTGGAGCCTGCGCAGGCGCAGCGTTCTCCATTAGTGTGCATTCACAGAGTACACGAAGAAAAAACAATGTAGTCTGGAATAAAATTAATAGTACACTTATTTTAAATCTGTGTTCTTGTGCGAAAAGAAAGTTCAGTTCCTACAAGAAATATAAATCATAATCCATCTAGATACTTAAGTAATAAGGGCTTACCACACTGACCCTGCCATAATTAAGAAATATATGATAAGATTATTCTTGAAATAATCTAGGAAAGAAACATCTCCATATCTCTTGGATCCAACAATTAAAATGCTTTCTTCTATGGACGAGGGGATGTACCAGGCAAAGGGAAAGCAGTATTAGTTCCTGACCTGTCAAAGGAAGCTTACCTTAGACTGAAAATCTGGGTCACGATGAAAGGCTGCTATGGGACGGTGAATAATACATTGATTTGCCTAGGATGACAAGGCACACAACTGTTCCCTGGCAACAAAGGACACTAAAACAGAAAACTATCTCTTCAAAGAAATACTCAGCCCAAGAGCTCAAAAAGGAGGCTGAAAATCTGACAACCATGTTGAGATTCTAAAAAAGGAAACTGTGGACTAGAGGCAGGGGTAAAAATAACGTATTTACTAGACATGGGTCCAAAATTTTCTCGTCCGTTTGATTCGTGTATCTATTTCGTACCATCCATTTAGCTTTGGGCTTACGCGTCCAGGCCTAATAGGGCCTGCATTTGATTGTCAAGCAAGGAGAGCTCTTTATTCAGTGCTCACCTGCAGGCCCTGCCAGGCCCGGGCGTGTAGGCCCAAAGCCTACACCCTTAAGACCGGGTGTCTTGGGCCTACGGGTGAAGCCCCGCCCCCCATAATGGGCCGAAAGAAAATGGATCTTTTGGCACCGAAGACAGAGAACAAATATCTGCCCTCCCGATTTCGTGAGGCTCAGTCGAAACGGATTGGGGCTCCCACCAAAAGCCAGGACACAAAACGGATCAAGGTTTTCCCCGAATGCACATGACTAGTATTTACGGTTACATATCAATTATTTTGTATGTCTATGAGTGACAGAGAGAGAGAAAGAGAAAGAATTAATTTTATTTAAAGCAGCTGGAAGTAAAAGGCAAAGTATCTCACCACAGCATTCAAATATTTCTGTTTGATCAGTGACAAATTCATATGTATCAATTCAACACTGGGAATTAGGAAGCTAACCGATTTATTATATCACAAGCCAGATTCAATCAAATAAACACTCTTTAGAAAATTTCTTCTCTTTTGTTTTAACCCTCTGTCTCCCATCTTTCAGACAGCATGTAACAGATGTTGCACTTAGTAGAGGGGATAGCACACAATTGAGATAAAGGCACCATGTGGGCTTCCATGTAAAATCAAATTCTACTGATGGCAAGTCTCTACAATGTTAGAGAACTATCATATATTGTTTATATGCCTCCTTCTCAATCACCAGTCTGACTGAGGATTAGTCTAAATTGATCAGGGTAAAAAATCAGACCTTGTCTCTGGGTTTCTGTACATTTTCACCTGTACTTTTACGGTAGTTGCCATGCTTAAGATTAACACATTCAAAAAGAAGATACACAAGACTAGTACAATGTGAAGATGACTAACTGTGCATCCTCAGTTTTGACAAGTACCTTGTTCAGTAATTAGTAAGGGATATAAAGCATATCTGAAAGTCCTTTTTCAAATGTCTCAGTTACAATGTCAGTAAATTCAAACTGCTGATGAAAAACAGATACCCCTTTCCTGTTTACTTCAGATGGTTATTCGACTCCAGATTTTGAAGACTTAGGCACATATACTTGACAATTAAAAGACATCTGAGGTGAAAGGCAACAATCCAAGTGAGATAAAGCTCCACCCAAGAAAGCAAGATCAGCCAGTCCCCTTAGGCCTGAAAGACCTGTTTCTCCTCATTTATGTGATCTGCTTATACTGTACAATTTGATTAGGACACACTCCCCCTGCAGCAAGCATCTCATTTCATGATCCAACATACAAAAATGAAAGGAGTATTCTGAATGATAACACTCACCCTCAAAATGAATAAGAATACAGGTAACTTCCCACACATTCAGGCTAACATCATGTTAAGCTCTATCTGTCCAACTCAGCTAAAGAAATCTGGTCCTAATTGCCCCTTTCTTCCAATAACCAATCATATTGCATGCCTCTAAATATAACTTAAAAGTGGAAAGTGCAGAAAAAAGAAGGGCTGGCCAAACCAGCTGAGTATACCTTGCCTAAGAAAACCCTATGAAATCCATCATATCAACAAGGGATTTGAAGGCACATTCATACATGCATGACTCACACACTCACACACACACAAAGATACATGTTTGTTTCAATTCCGGAATCAGTAAATTATCAGAGCAGTGAATATACAATTGCTTCTGACTTTTCCCTCTCACAGAATGAAGCCGAGCCAGCTCCCTTGTTTTCCAGTGGTTAATGAAATAGATAAAACAATAATGCCCAGCATCCCCACTTAGCACAGCCAGTGGGAAGTAATGTTGGGGATTGTAAATCAAAAATATCTGTAGAGCAACACTTTACTCACCCTTGATCTACGTACATCTTTTTCAATCTGTCTTGAGGCCTTCTCATGGATCAGAGACAGCTTTGATCACACTGGTGAACCATCCTACACCAAGAAGTGGACAGATATATGTCCAACTGGTTTGATGAACTTATCAACATTCTTCAATATCATTTACCACTCTGATCAACTGTCTTGGGCTGGGCTGCCCTGCTGAGTAAGACTTGCAAAAATCAGGAGCAGAAAAAGAGGAAACTAAAATGTGCCTTTTGGAATATTCAGTTTGAAAACTGACAGCACTGCATACAATTCTGCTGATAACAGTTAAGTTTCAAGGCTAGTATATCACAGTTATCTAAATGAGTAACTGGATGAGCAATAGTAAGGCGATACTACTAAAAGTGGTGATCCCTGGACCACTGCTGGTTGACTGACAGTTCTTTGAAAGTTTCCAAGAAAAAAGGAAATAGCTGCAGCCAAAGGGCACAAACATCAGTCAGACTGAGAAGCATTGCTGTAAGCGCACTCATTCTTTTTTCACTGACTAGTATTTTTGTACAGAGGCAACTTTCATTTCACAGACAAAACCTTCTAATGAAGTAACAATTAGTTTGCCCTTTCAGTTGAAACAATGTACATTTGAAATAGTACCCTGCAGATTTATCCATTAACCTAAGGAGTGGTGCATAATCAGTTACTTGGTTCTAAATGAGCACAAATACAGTCTATTCAGTTTTCAACTAGATATATCTTTGTGTGGAAATTCTCAAATCTAACACATCAAAATTCAGGTGCTTTTAAATTTCCCCAGATGAGGAAAATACATATCAATTGTTCCCAACAAATTGAATCAGCAGGACTTCATAGCCTGTAATTAAATATAGACATTCATGAGAACATACTGACCTACATTGAATATTGCACTAATTGCCTAGCCACTAACAAAATCAAACTCCCTTCTTTTCTTTCTCCCTTGCAACCCTCTGCGGGCCATTTCAAACAGGCCCAAAAACCATGATGGGTTTTGGATTAACCTGAGACATTCAAATGACATCTCAGGTTAATCCAGATTAATCCACAGTAAACTGAGATTTCCCGATTTATTCAGGATTTTAATAAACACCTGAAAAGATCCAGACCTTATCAGGTGTTGGGCCTGTAGGGACTGACTTTCAGGACTGCCTTCCACAATCCCAAGGGCCAATCCCCTTACCATCCTGGTTCTTCGGGCTCTAAGAGCCTGAAGAAGCAGGATGGCATCCTCACCTCCACTCCCAGCCTCCTGTTTCTCATGTAAACTTACTAGAGGGGGGTGGCTTTGTCCTCAAGCCCCTTGAATAAAACTTCTGCCGCATCAAAATGATACATCAGGAGCTTTGAAGAGCGAAGGGGGATTTTCCTCTTCTCCAAAGCTCCTGACACGTCATTTTGCATCAGAAGCTTTATGCAAGGGGCCTGAGGATGCAGCCAGGCCCCTCCAGTAAGTTTCTAAGAGAAACGAGGGCTGGGGGTTGACTAGATGCCCTCCCAGGTTGACTTCTGGTTGACCTGGAAGGGCATGTATTCCCCCCCCCCAAGGGGGGGAACCTAGAATTTGGGATCTATATGTGGCCTACACTGTGAAAGGAATCACAATTTTAAATCCCGGTTTCTTTCACAATGTGGGCCTGTCTGGAAGGTCCCTGTACTGCCTCAAAAGAATTTTCATATGTTTCCCTAATTCACCAGAAGGAAGCTGCAAGGAACCGGAGGGGGGAGTGGCCCTTTCATCAGTTCTGCTAACAGACTCCTCTTCTAGTGGAATCACTTTACTGGATACAAGTAAATATGAGGGCCTACCATCAGGCATGAAAAGTACATGTAAAACCAGAAACACTCTCATTTAAAAAACTTCAGTGGAGCAATCAGGAATCCAATCTTTAGTTCAAAGTAGATTGGAAAAGAGGGAGAAATATGCACATTCTGGATAACAGGCTGTGAGAGGAACTTTCCAGGCGGGGGGGGGGGGGAGGCTTTATTTTGATATCCCACCAATATGCCACCAATTAATATTAATGTGACATGACCAATAAGGGGAGAGGGAAGAATTCTCACAAACTCTGTCACTTACAGTTCATTCCTGATTATGCTATCACTGTCTCTGTGTCACCTTTAATTTTGTATGTTTGTTACAGGATTCAATTTTTAAATGTTTGAATATATCCTTTTGATGAGTGACTTAATCCTGGAGTCAATATGTAGCTTCCACCTTCTCTTCCTCACAGGGGACATCAATATAATCTCTAGCCGACTTTCAGATATGTAACTTCAGTCCTGTAACTTGACACGAGACTTAAATATATAAGTTGAAAATATAGAAATGTTTACTTATGAAATCTTTTGCACATAAAGCGTAATTGTTACAAAGTACTTTGCTTCAGTTCCACTTGGTATTATTGCTATTGTCTTTCACTCTTTTGGATACATAAAACTGTTATTATATAACTTACAGAACAGTTTAATTTATTTCAATTTGGTTATGCAACTTTCTTCTCCTTCTAATGTATATTTCTCCTCAGCCATCCGGCTGGATAACTTATATCGTATACAGTGTTCCCTCACTACTTCGCAATTCACTTTTCGCGGATTCGCTGTTTCACGGTTTTCAATAAACTCTAAAAGACTATTATAAATCATAAAAGATTACAATTTACAGCCTAAGGAAGGGAGGAAGGAGAAGCCAAAGGGAGAGAAAAGGAGCCCAAGCGGCAATGGGAGGAGAAGGAGGCAATTTATCAACACACGATTGGTTGATAAAGACTTAAAATAGTGTATAACTACTAAAATAATGTATAAATATTAAAATAAATATAGTGTCCCTACTTCGCGGATTTTCACTTATTGCGGGTGATCCTGGAACGTAACCCCAGTGATACGTGAGGGAGCACTGTAGTCACTCTTTTCCATTGATAGTTTGAATGAAAACTTAGTCCCATAGGACACTCTGTCTCTCAGTTTCACCAGAATGAAGACTTAGACTCAAATTAGTCTCTTTTTCCTTCAGTACTATAACTGAAGACTCGATCTTAAACAAAGATCCTTTCCACTCTAGCTCCCTGGCTAGAGACTGACTCAAAGTACAGTGTTCCCTCACTAATTGCTGGGGTTAGGTTCCAGGACCGCCTGCAATAAGTGAAAATCTGCGAAGTAGGGACGCTATATTTATTTGAATATTTATACATTATTTTAGTAGTTATACACTACACAGGCCATTTCACAACATGTTAGCCTTCTCATAGTTCTTCTAGATCAGTGGTTCCCAAACTTATTTGGCCTACCACCCCCTTTCCAGAAAAAATATGATTCAGCACCCCCTGGAAAGGGGCATGGCTTAGAGGGATGGGCTTGGCTCCTGCTCAAGAGGGCGGGGCTGAACCTCTCCCCTTAGTCCAAGATGCAGGGCTGGGAGGGGGAGGGGGAGGTGGACAGGGCCACAAATGGGCATCCAGGACTGGGATGGGCAGAGTTACGAGCTCTGAGGCAGGGCTGAGCTTCTATCCCTGACACAAGGGGCAGGGCTAGAGGAGGGGGTGGGGCCTCTTCCCAAGTGCCTGCCAACGGGGCTGAACCTCTATACCCCGCCCCTGTTTTCTAACAAGCACCTCAGGGGAGGTACACAGAGGCTCCTGGGAAGAGGCCCCGCCCCCACCCCAGCCCCGCCCTTTAGTCCTAAAAGGCCTCTCTGGAGAGGCTCAGCCCTATGTCCTAACAGGCGTCTCAGAGGCTCAGCCCTGTCTCTGGCACTTGGGAAGAGGCCCCGCCCCACCCCTCCCCTGGCCTCGCTCCCATCTCCTAATAGGTGCCATCACCGCCCCGCTGGATCGCTGCAACGCCCACCAGGGGGCGGTAGCGCCCACTTTGGGAATCACTGTTCTAGATCCAGAAGAGGCTTTTATTATTATTATTTAAATAAAACAAGAAGTAATCTCAAAATCAAATCACAGTTAATTCCCAAGTATTAAAAGACCTCTCCTGGGCCTAAAACAGCCAAGAGAGGGTCAAAAACATACCGAAATAGTCTCTCCTAACTGATAGATAACATGGGAGCACTTCTTGTTTTGGGTTGTTACTTTTGGGTTTTTTAAAAATCACATTACTTCCCCAGCCCACAAAATATTGGAAGCTTTTCGAAAACCCTAAGAATTCTAAGAAATTATCTTACAGGATTGTATGCAACTCAGGGTCCACAAATTCCCCCACCTCTCTAGGAGCAGCCCAACTTAAAAGAAAGTAAGGATAAGAAAATGCCCTTCTGCCAACTTACTTTGGTCATTACTTTCTTTTTTAAAAAGAAAAAGGCACAACTGGTGCACTGCCAGGAAAAAAAACTATTATATTCCAAAATAATATCTGAATAACTCAAAAATGCAAGTCAAGCAAAAGTTGAAATGTTAGCTAGTTTTTAAAAATGACAGATTACAAAATAAATGAAGAGTCTGCTATCCTTTAGAATCCCAGAACTTAATCAAATGATTCAATTTTTTCCATCAGACAAAGACACTATCACTATTTTTCAAAAGAGTATCACTGTTCACCAATGTTTCAAACATAAATGAAATAACTGTAAAACATGAAGACACCTTTCCTGATACATAATTGACATGTCAATGTCAAGATAAAGATGGTGAAACAAAATATATGACATTCTCATTAAGGACACTGTTAGAACATGGTACATGAAATAATTGTATGGTATATGAACACATCCACACAGATCACCAGGCAGTCCCCAATGGCCTCCCTGATATTTAAAGATCCCATCAAATATAATCAAGCCACATTTAGGGACAATGTTGTTAAGCTTTAATGAAATAGCAATCTGTTTAGATCTCTGATAGTAATAAGAAATCAATTACATATTCATCTTGAAGAGTCACTTGTATGTTGCGTTTGTAATTCTTCTATGATTCTTCTTCACCAGAAATGGAAGACGCTCTCTCTTGTCATCTTATATATTCAGTGTCAAAAGTCAGTCAAGTCCTAGATTTCGTCTCACATATACACACACACCCAAAAATCCCTGAAGCTATTTAAAGATTTAGTGATATACAAGATAATGCCCATGAGGAGGAATTCTTCCCGGTTGTTCAGGGATCTTGTGTAATCATCTGTGTGCTAAGAAAGGTTTGGCTGAGGCTCACAATATTGCTTACCCATCTGGTTGCTTTCCCTTTTGTTCATTATGCTCCCCTATAAATTAAGTTTTGTTTACCATAGCTTTTTATTATAAAATGAAAAGAGGAGAAGGTTTTTTGGTTTTTGTGAAAAACCAAAAGATGACCACGACAGGATTTGATAACTAAAAATAAAATAAATGATATAAGATTATCTTCTGTATTTTGTATGTTAAAACTTAAGAGATGGATACTATCTGATGGGTCAATTGTTAAGAAACTATAATAGAAAAAATGCAGAATATCAATTATATGGAAATTATAGAAGCACCTACACACACACATATGGTATATATGTAAATATATATATATATATATATATATATATATATATATATATATATATATATAATGTGTGTATGTATGTATGGATGTATAGAGAGGAAGGCTAGACAATGGTCCAAGCTAAGGAGTATTTATACAGGCATTACTAACACATTAACAAACAAAATCGTCTCTAAGACATATAAAAGAAATGTTATTATTAAAAGTAATGGAAAATAGAAAATGTAATGTATAAGTAAAGTGACAAAATAACTAGAAGAAATAGTCATGATATAGGCCTAGAGGAGAAGACAAGAAAAAGCTGGGACAATACAAGAAAAAAGATCAACGAGAAAGACAAACTGAATTTTTTTTAAAAAATAATTTGTTTGGTTTTTCTGATGCTATAGACATTGTGAGTCGAACTGCTTTAAAAAATAGAATATGTATAATAATACCCTCCCCTTCCTCATTCTTGGATAAGCATTAGACTTATAGACAGACCTAACTTATGAAGAAAATTCAATAATCAACTTATTATTCTTTCCTTGGCCTTTCGCCCCTTCTTATGGCATAAAAATGTGAAAATGAAGTAAAACTCTTTGAAACATTAAAAAGGCAGGGGAGAAGGGAGTGAATAGTCCAGCAGCATTTTTTAGAATATATAATTTATTTGAGCATGTTTTTCATTGATATCAATCCAGCTTTTCAACTACAAAGATGGAGTTGGAAGTAATATATCACAAGTGTATTATAATTGAATAGCCAGTGTGGTACAGTAATTTGGGTGCTAGAAACCAGGGTTGGAATCCCACTTAGCCATAGAAACGCACTTCAGTGACCTTGGAAAATCTTGTGATAGTATATCCTTAGGGTTGTCGTAAGTTGGAAATGACTCAAAAGCATGCAACAACAAAAATATTCGAGTTACAAAGCTGTGGAAAGTGGGAGCAGGGTGCAATGGATACCAAAAATCGAAACTGAGATTCAGGTCATAAACCTTCAGGGATTGTATAAAATAATGCACATCTGTCAAGCAACTTGTTCCAGAGCCCCAAAGTATGAAAACAACATTAAAAACAATGCTTAAGAAACCCAGAATCTAAAGAAATACTAAACAATGCTTATCCACAAAAGTTCATATTAAAATAGACCTGGCATTCTCACTATTGGATTCTTACATTTCCTCCCACTTTTCTATTTTATGCTGAAACAGACTCAATAAAATTATAATATTCTTATATTTTAATACTCTTTCTTATTCTGATTTCATCTCACTCTACAAGCATAAACTGTGACATTTAAGCAGAGGCACATACATGCATTCATATACACACACCTCTGAAATATTCATACTTGTTACAGCAAGGTACAATAAAATCACATTTTAATAGTTCTAGAACAGTGGTTCTCAACCTGTGTGTCCCCAAGTGTTTTTATTTATTTATTTATTTACAGTATTTATATTCCGCCCTTCTCACCCCGAAGGGGACTCAGGGCGGATCACATTATAACACACATAAGGCAAACATTCAATGCCCATAAACACATCAAACAGAGACAGAGAGAGACACGCAGAGGCAAGTTAACCTTCTTCTGAGGGGATGTTCGATTCTGGCCACAGGGGGGAGCAGCTGCTTCATCATCCACACTGACGGCACTTCCTCATACCAGGTCGTAAATTAGTTAATCTTGCCTCCCCACTTTTTATAAGTGGTACCTTATCTCCTACTTGATAGATGCAACTATCTTTTGGGTTGCTAGGTCAGCAACGAGCAGGGGCTATTTTTTATTTTTAATTGACGGGTGCTCACCCCGCCACGGGCTGGCCTCGAACTCATGACCTCATGGTCAGAGTGATTTAAGGCAGCTGCTCAACAGCTGCGCCACAGCCCGGCCCCGGTTTTTGGTCTACAACTTCCAGAAATCGCAGCCAGTTTACCAGCTGTTAGGATTTCTGGGAGTTGAAGGCCAAAACATCTGGGGACCCACTGGTTGTGAACCACTGGTCTAGGATTTTCTTTTTAAAATTAATTGAAATCTAATCCAATATACATGAAATGTAATGTTTTTCCTGGGAAAAAATGTAATATCCTTTATGTTAAATAAACATTTTAGAATAAAGCAAATTGTTAGCAAAAAACTAAACTCAGAGGTAATTGTGTTGTCAAAGGCTTTCATGGCCAGAACCATTGGGTTGCTGTGACAAATTATTAAACATAATTTCTCATAAACTAGAGAATAAATTTAATATAGCAAACAGAGGAAGTGTCAGCTATTATTCTTGACTTGGCATGGCAACATACTAATGAATCTCTTCTCTGAGATATAATGAAGTCTGGCCATCTCACCACCTTACTATAACTTAAATATAAGTTCATACAGATTATAATATTTCTATATGTTATCTTCCATCACTACCCCAAGGTAATGGGGTGATCATGCAAATTAGACTGAAAACGGTCCCATGATACTACACACATAAATTATTATAGAATTTTGTAATTATCTAGATACAATATGCAAAAAATGGTTGTGTATATGCCTGTCAACAAGACATGAAGGTTTGTAACATTATTATAAACAATTGGTTAATGTGAATCAAATAAAATCATTGGCCAAAATTGTTTCTTTCTATTCAATTTAGAACCCAAAAATTGAGATTTAAACAATGAGTAATTCAGCAGAAAGGGAAGACTGTATTTCCTTTCCTAACTCACTTAACAGAAGGAATTTGATAAATGAAGGCAACTTCTTAGGATGTAAGCTTTATCTCTTCCTATTATGTACAGTGAAACCACCATATCCACAGTTTTACTTATCCACTGTTCACACAACACCATCAGACTTGTGAAGGGAAGATGCTTTCACAAGAGTTGCTAACCCCTTATCCCTGAGGTTGGTACACATTTTCACAATGGGTTTTCTGTTTTTGGAGAGGGATTTGAAGAATTGTTGCTGCCGCTGGTTGTGAAATCACCATTCCTTCTCCAAGACAATGAGTGCAGCAAGGGATTTATTGCTAGGGATGGGCCCTAGCTTTATTTTTTGCTCCGAGCCGGAGAATTGAGAGTTCACTAGTACCCCCAGTTTCACGTATCCATAGGAAGTCCTTGAATGTATTCCAACAGGATATAGGAGTCATACTGAATAAACCAAGTTTAGACCTCCATTGTAATGGTTTTGTTCAGTGCACAGATCTGATTATATAGCTGCAACAAACCTTCAAATGCCCAACACATGAACTGGGCAAAGTTTATTTTTGCAGTCAATACCTTACGAGTCAATGGGCTCTTGCAAGAAAAAGAAGATGAATTGCCCCTTCAAGAGACTTCACCCGAATTTTCTGGGGAAAGCAACTCACAGTTTCAGTAATAACTTGAAGAATTTCGCTGCAAAACCCTAAATATGGTGATGGGAATTTAATTTATTTTCTTCATCTAATCTACCTTCATCTAATTCTAAATTTATTTTCTAACATAACGAAATTTAGTAAACTTTGCACAATCTGAATTAAAGCTATCACATGAATTTATAATTTTATTATTTCTTCTTTATAACAATTTTATGTCAATAGAAAACTGTGGTTTGTTAGACATAAGTCATAGCAACCCCACCCCACTCCCAGACACACCACCACCACCCCACACATTGCAATTTGAGGCCTACTGCTTACGATGGCAAATAGACATGACAACAATAGTGTTAGTAGTACCATAACTACTGTATCTCTAATTCCTTTGATTATAATCACCAAAACATATGGAACATAGTTCTATAGCTCAACTATGTGCTGTATAAAGAATTTAGTTGTGTTACTTCTGAATCTTGCACTGTTTGGCTTCACTGAATGATACTAGAATCTAGGATTATGAGGAGGGAGGGGGAAGAAAAATTATTTCTGTCCACTTTCTTGAAAACATATAGTTTTATACACATATACTACTTCCTTACATTGTAAGTGAAGAACACTATAGTTTTCTTTCTTTCTCTACCTCTCTTTTTTGGGGGAGGGGGGCATCTTTTCTACCCTGACATCAGGAGGTGTAGCTAACACCAAAAACTGGCACAAAGATATCAGAACATTGGCAGTTTTAGGTTCTTCTGGGTTGATCAAAAGAAGACAGAGCTTTTTAACTTGTGTTGTTTTTAGTGATCTCTTAAGGTGAAATCCACCTTATTTGCAACTGTTACAAACTGAATGAATGTTTTATAGAATGCTCCACCACATCCCTGCTGCTAGCTTAGACTACATCAGTATTATTAGGTTAAAACTCCCTTCTCTTTGAAGTCCATAAGCCTACACGAGATTCTAGAATTCAGAAGGTTTAATTGGTAGCTTCAGTCATCTTTTCCCACTCAGGTTTACAGTGCTGGCTAGTTTCTGTCCAGACAGAGCCTCTTCAAAAGCACCTGATAGCCTTTGGCAAGTTTCTTTTCTTCTTTTCTATACAGTAAAGAAACAGGCAGCAAAGTTAGAAGGAGCTAACATAGCTTTAAAAATGAACTGGCCAGGCTTAGTGAGCCTATACCCAGAAACCCTGTTGTGACCACCATGCCAGTAACTGCAAGCAGCCCAGCCAATGCAGGAGTCCCAAGTGTCTATCCTAGGCTAGTTTGTCTAGATGTAATAGGCCTGAACATACTCTGGTGGGGAAGGGGAAACAGAACCTGGAGGGGCCTGGACTTTTACTGGTCACCCAGTCTGCAAAAAATAATTTCATATCTCTTTCCCAATCTTTTTTTCTTGGTTTTAGCATGAGTAAGATGGTGCCATTCACAACCTTCCCACCTGACTGCTCCCTTAACTGTTGTCACATTAGCCTTAAAACAAGTCTTTAGGGGACAGCACTATATATATCAATCTATATATATAAAAGAGTGATGGCATCACGGCGATTCACAAAACAACAAAAGTACAGGCCCCCCAACCTCAAAATTTGACAACACAACCCATCATCCACGCCTCAAGGTTGATACAACAAAAAGAAAAGAAAAATAAAGTCCTAATTAGAGGGAGAGCAATAATTTTTTTATCCAATTGCTGCCAGTTTAGAGGGCTAATCTCTGCCCACTTGGTTGCCTAGCAACCAAGGGACAGCCAGGTTTCAGTTAGGGGACAGGCAGATTTAGGCCTCACTTAGACGTCTTCCACAGATTATCTAATTTGCACTGGATTATATGGCAGTGTAGACTCAAGGCCCTTCCACACAGCTATATAACCCATTTATAATCTTATATTATCTGCTTTGCACTGGATTATCTTGACTCCACACTGCCATATAATCCACTTCAGTGTGCATTTTATACAGCTGTGAAGAAGGAGCCTCATATAATCCAGTTCTGAGCAGATAATATAAGATTAGAAATATACAGTAGAGTCTCACTTATCCAACGTAAACAGGCCGGCAGGATAAGTGAATATGTTGGATAATAAGAAGAGATTCAGGAAAAGCCAATTAAACATCAAATTAGGTAATCGTTATACAAATTAAGCACCAAAACATCATATTATACAACAAATTTGACAGAAAAAGTAGTTCCATGCGCAGTAATGCTATGTAGTATTTACAGTAGAGTCTCACTTATCCAACACTCGCTTATCCAACGTTCTGGATTATCCAACGCATTTTTGTAGTCAATGCTTTCAATATATCGTGATATTTTGGTGCTAAATTCATAAATACAGTAATTACTATATAGCATTACTGTGTACTGAACTACTTTTTCTGACAAATTTGTTGTCTAACATGATGTTTTGGTGCTTAATTTGTAAAATCATAACTTAATTTGATGTTTAATAGGGTTATCCTTAATTCCTCATTATCCAACATATTCGCTTATCCAACGTTCTGCCGGCCCGTTTATGTTGGATAAGTGAGACTCTACTGTACTGTATTTACAAATTTACCACTAAAATATCACAATGAATTTAAAACACTGACTACAAAAACATGAAAAGGCAGACTGCGCTGGATAATCCAGAACATTGTATAAGCGAATGTTGGATAAGTGAGATTCTTCTTTAATATGAAATAATTACTGGGATAGAATAATGCAGAACAATATAATCTCTAAAACCAGGACAGTAAATAAACAGGGGAATTCCACGCAGGAAACAATCAGGGCCAGCTAACACCTCCCAACAAAGTATTCCCATCATCAAAGTCTGGCAAATCCTCTGTTTTCTCAGGGCCACAGACAGTAGAAGCACATAAAATATCGCAAGCAACACCACTCTGAAAACAAGGGAATTCCAGACAGGAAACAATCAGGGCCAGCTAACACCCCCAACAAAAAATTCACTCAGGGAGGAAACAGCCAGGCTTTAAAGCTGCAAGGCCATTACATCCTAATCATTTTTCCTAATTGCAGCATTCATACTTGCCTCCAACAAACAAAAAAAACCCAATCAGAAATATTGTATATTCACAACCTTTAGGAAATAATATACCCTGATGGCGCAGCGTGTTAAAGCGCTGAGCTGCTGAACTTCTGGACCGAAAGACCGCAGGTTTGAATTGGGGGAGCGGAGAGAGCCCCCACTGTTAGCCCCAGCTTCTGCCAACCCAGAAGTTCGAAAACATGCAAATGTGAGTGCATCAATAGGTACTGCTCCGGTGGGAAGGTAACGCCGCTCCATGTAGTCATCCCACATGACCTTGGAGGAGTCTACGGACAACGCCGGCTCTTCGGCTTAGAAATGGAGATGAGCACCAACCTCCAGAGTAAGACACGACTGGACTTAATGTCAGGGGAAAACCTTTACCCTAGACCTTAACTACCACCAATTCCTCAATACTTTATTTCCCATACCACCAGACTTCGCCACAGCAACGCGTGGCCGGGCACAGCTAGTCTATTATAAGAACTGTCCATTTATTTATGCTCTGCACTTCCTGTTCTCTAACACCGTACTGACCAAATAAGAGGACCTTTCCATGTATCCCCTTGACTATTTTACTCAGATCTTTGATGAAGACTTCATCAAAATCTCTTTGAAAACTGAAGTACATAATGAATGTCTTGACATAAAATAAGCCCAAATGCTCAGAATTCATATGCATACTGCTAAATCATCCTCATTCTTCCACCAACAGAAAGTGTAAGGCTAACCAAAAATTAATGAGGAAGCAAACATTTCCCATTACATCTGAATCAAGATTCCTGGTTTATGACTCTCTTAACTTATTAGAAGTCTGAAGAAAGGTTTGAAGTTGTTTCCCTATTTATTCATGGTTTGTTAGAGGAGAAACAAGCTAAAATCTAATTTCAGAAATAACAGGAAGCATTTGTTTCCTTATTTCTGGCTAGGTTACCAAAGGGAGATGACTTAAAGGGAGAGGACTCGGTTCAAAGGGAGAGGACTTGGTTCTATGTGTATATGGGCATTGAATGTTTGCCCTATATGTATATAATGTGATCCGCCCTGAGTCCCCTTTGGGGTGAGAAGGGTGGAATATAAATACTGTAAATAAATAAATAAATAAAGCAAGCAAGTGATTACATAGCATACAAAACAAAGTCACTCATGAATAACGAGCCAGAATTCTTAGAAATGTTGGCTATCACAACTGAATACAGCCAGTGTCTACTTAATTACCCGATCTACATATCTGATGACATTATCAAAAAATTCTAAAAGCTTAGTAAGGCAAAACCAAACATTAGGGAAACTCATCTCCTTGATCTTTAATAATGTTTTGCACCAGATTATAAGAATAGCTATCAAGCTAATTTACATGTCATTTCCTGGATATTTCTTTGATTTCTTTTTTAAGAAACTGGTGCTGTACTGACAATTTTTCAGCGCTCAGGTTGAGACACCAAACTTCAGGTCAAGTCACACACCATATTTACTCTAATATAATCTCACTTTTTTTGGCTAAATTACCTTCCAAAAATTATGGTATGCGTTAGATTTGTGGAATATGGTAATTTTAATGCTGAGTGAAAGCAAAAGGGGAAGCTACTTCAGGATCACCTGGAGCTCCTATTTGAAATGCGTCATCTGTAATTTAATTGCCACGACTTAATGTTATGCAACCCTAGGATTTGTAGTTTGGTAAAGCATCAGCATTCTTTGGCAGGGAAAGTTTGAAACCCTATAAAACTACATGATTTCATATGATTGGGCTAGGGCAATTAAAGTGGATTCATTCTATAGCATTGATGCATCCCAAGGGTTTTTTTCCATTGCTGAAAGCTTTGGTGTTCTATCACTTTTATTTTTAAAGAAGACATTATAAACATGCAGGCACTGTAATGCACACATTTTTTGGCCAAATGACAAAGAATAACCATTTTGCTTCTGCACATTACATTCGCCAGTAAATCCTTTTTTTGGTTTCATGGTTTTGAAAGCACATGTTAGATTTGATGGTGAATTAAACTCAAATTAATACAGGTATTTTTCCTTAAAGGTCAGCAATTTTATATATGAGTCTATAACTTGCAAACGGAAGCTGGATCCAATGATTGCCATTGTTTTAGTGATAAAATCTAGCACTTATCTAAATTCCTTTTGGGAAGATGTCAGTTCAGGAACAGGTAACTGGCCTACATCTTCCACAATGAAAACAGAAGTACAGTAGAGTCTCACTTATCCAACATAAATGGGCTGGCAGAACATTGGATAAGCGAAAAAGTTGGATAATACGGAGGGATTAAGAAAAAAAGCCTATTAAACATAAAATTACATTATGATTTTACAAATTAAGCACCAAAACATAAGGTTTTACAACAAATTGACAGAAAAAGCCGTTCAATACACAGCAATGTTATGTAGTAATTACAGTGTTCCCTCACTACTTCGCAGTTCACTTTTCGCGAATTCACTGTTTTGCGGTTTTTCAATAAACTCTAAAAGAATATTATAAATCGTAAAAAAATTACAATTTACAGCCTTAGGAAGGGAGGAAGAAGAAGCCAAAGGGAGAGAAAAGGAGCCCAAGTGGCAACGGGAGGAGAAGGAGGCAATTTATCAACACACGATTGGTCGATAAAAACATAAAATAGTATATAACCACTAAAATAATGTATAAATATTAAAATAAATATAGTGTCCCTACTTTGCAGATTTTCACTTACTGCGGGTGGTCCTGGAACCTAACCCCAGCAATAAGTGAGGGAACACTGTACTGTATTTACTAATTTAGCACCAAAACATTGCAACATTTACTACAAAAACATTGACGACTAAAAGGCAGACTGCGTCGAATAATACAGAACATTGGATAAGTGAACCTTGGATAAGTGAGACTCTACTGTAGCAAATTACTGCCACTTTCCTGAAATTTTATTATACATCTTTAGTACACTTTTAATTTCCTTTTTTTTTCCAATGTCCCCTTAGACAATGTTCCTCAATTTCCTATTTCAGGCTTATTTGAAAATAATTGGTTTTCCTTAAATGATTTCATTATACAGTATTAATAAAAATAGCAATTCTTACTGTCTGCTTTAGTTTATTTTACTTAAGTTTGTATTCCTTTTGTTATCACTTGGCAAGACTACATCCTCAGAGTTTAAGTCAGACAGCAGGAAGTGTGAAACGAAGGGAAACAAAGATACACTTTCTATCTCACTTAAATGAAAACTTGCCCAACAGTAGTATACAACACAAGGGGATTTCAAAAGCTGCTCCAAGTGAACTCTCTCCTCCCCTCTGTCCCCCACAGAACAGACATCAACTGAATATGGGAAAGAATAGAAAATAAAAAGCACCAACCAAAAGGGCCTCATAGTCTACTAGACTCAGTCTGTCCCACTGCCTCCAGGACCCAAGGAGAAGTAGCCTCTTGAGTCATGTGTCAAAATGATTATGATTTACTTATAAACAACACTTGAAGAACGTATTTCTTTAAAAGACAGGATTCTAATCTAGGGGTGCCAAACTCATTTTCACTGAGGGCTATGTCAGCCTTATGGATGCCTTCAAAGATCCGGTTCTAACTGTAAATGTGCCAATGCCATCTCCATCTTTTTGTTATTTTCTTTTTGCTTCATAGATCTTTGAAATCACAGATCATAAATCTTGCTGGAGGATTAATTTTTTCCCTTTTAATCTCCCAAATCACTGTAACTAGGAAGCCCAAGTACACATTAGTTTATTTATGGATGATTTCATTATAACTCCAAACCAATAGGCACAGGACCACCTGGGTTAGAAGAATGGGCATATGTGTACAGAAGAAAAACTATTATAGTGTGCCTTGTGGAAGTAGTCATCCTCCGATATTTCCACATTTTCTATACTGCTTAAGTATTCCATTCCTTTGCTATAACATGCGTAAATAAATTCAGGTACAACCTGCTACCTCCCAAAGTCAGAATAAATTGAATGAAGGATGCACACTTCTATGCAATTCCTGTGCTGCATGATTTTAGATTAATGAAACTTTCTGAAAAGCCTCAGAGTGAAGGGGCATCAAAGACCATGCACACAAATAACAGAGTATCTTAAAAATGAGAATTTAAATGACTTAGAATAGCCTGGGTTTTCTATCAAACCGAGAATCTGTGGCAAGACTTTGAAGTGACAACTTGCCAACAGATCCTATCCAACTTGAGAGTGATTTTGCACCTGCACAGTGCTATCTTTATCAAGGTAATAACAATGTCAGTTAAACACATTTCAATTCGATAAATGCATCGGACTGTATTTATTAATAAAAGTCTTATTATTTAGTCCCTCTTCATATTTTTCATTCTAAAAGCAACACCACAAACAAGTATGTTTTATCTAGGTTGTCTAAAAGAACCATTACAACCATTTACGAACCATTAACTCAAGGTCCCCCATATATATTTCCTCCAAATGTTAAATATTTCTCTGTCCAATATGAATACCAGCTCTTCATGAATAATGGTTATCCTAAATAGCAAGCTCGCACAAGCCATTAATATCATCTTACAATGTTCTATCTCACTCTAGGTTCAGCTAAGTGCAGAAATATCCCATCTGTATGCTACTCAGAATGCATTATCTACATTCAGCTTTGCAATAAGATTAACAAGTTCCAAACATACCTTCAATGCATTAGGCAACAGCCATGATTTTTTTTGAAAAAGCAGAACATAACAATGTTAAAATAAGATGAAATTATGCCCTGAGAACAAAAGTGTGTATGCAACAAAATTCTAAACATGGAGATGCATTTGGTCTGATACAATATGGCTCACCTTTTCTTTTTCTCATAGTTACACTGAGTTCAAGAATCTGACTCCCAAGTAAACATGCCTATAATTCTGTTTTAATCTTCATCATTGTAATCTCATTTTCCATGTATTTAAAATATTACATGTAAACACACACTATACTCATTTTGTTCTCATATTTATTGGAAACTTTGACACACTACACATAATTGTTATTTCCATACATTTTACTCTAAGGTGGGTCACCTTTTTTTAAAACACTGGTATATGTTTATTATTGGAAGCAATGAATGGATTCTGCAGAACCATATGTTCAAATTTCTATATTCTGCTCATAAACAAGTTAACAGTTTTCCATTCATTAAAATATTCAGAGGAGCTTTAGCATGAGTATGTAATTAAAGTGCTGAACAATAAGTCAAGTTATAAAAATGTCACATTAAACTAGCATTTTCAAAAAATGAGAAGGAAGGGAAAATTTTATGATTCACGGTTATGCATCATATCTATCTATACCACACCTATGTATCCTTCAGTAGTAATAATATTCTAAAATACAAACGTTGGGGAAAATGAAGAGTTGATGTAGATATTAAATCATGGAGCAAGAAAACTGTTCCACAAAGACAAGCATATTATCTACTTTAAAAGTAAGGGAGATAATTTGAAAGTCTGGTAATCAAAGAAAATATACACAAAACTATGTAAGAAAAACACTTAAAATAATAAAATTATTAAATATGTATTTTTCTTTTTTAGGCCATATGCATTTCTAGGTGCTGCAGATGGGATTCCAGCGGAAATGCCATATTCGTCCAGAAAACAACCTATAGCTCAGTTTTAAAGGTTGTTTTTCTTCACTGTGAGCTTGTAGACATGAAGAGCACTATAATATCTGGCTTAATCTATATTACCACTTCAATCACATCATACATATAACCATGATATTGGTACCTATATTTATCACAATTATATTATGTGTGCTTCTTGAGAATTAAAAAGGATGGTCTGCATCAACTCAAAAATCAATTTACTTTAAAATTAAATAGACTACTGTGCTTGTTTGAACTTTAATCTGTTTTATATACGTTCAAAGGACTCCAATTCAGCAGGTCTAGTGTTTGTATATTAATGCAAGCATACCTTACATAAATAAACTCCTTACATAAAAAGAAAATTTTCTTAAACAAGGCTGCTGTATTTACTTTAATCTTTCGAGATATATTTTTCAGTAATGAAAATTTTTATCGGTATCTGTTTTACTTTTGTGGGCTTCCGATAAAAACAAGACTCGTAAATTGTTGTAGTTGGGTCAAGGAGCAGATTTAGTACTACTGCTAGTAGGAGGAAAAGGGATAACAGGGAACAGGTGTCTGATGAAGAACAGCAAGTGAAAAGGATTCGTGAAATACGTATGACTCCCTCTGAGGATGAAACGTTTGAAGGATTCTCTAGTGGGGAAGAGGAGATGCTAGAGGATGATGAGTTGACAGAGAGTAGAGGTCAACTCGGGAGTAAGAGTCTGATGGGGAGAGGGAAAGAAAGAAGATCCGGGAAATACTTATGGCTCCCACGGAAGATGAAACGTTTGAGGGTTTCTCCGGGGATTATGGGTTTGGGAGTGAGATGGAGAATGCTCATTGGATTCAAGTAAGTGTGGATGATGAGCCAGCTCATGGAGCTGCATCAGTATTTTAGGAAAAACACTTTAAAACATGGTTATGGGACCAAGCATTTAAGCAGTAACTATAGTAGTGCAATAACAGAACTTTTAAGGTGACGAAATAATGTACCTATCCTAGACTACAATATAGAACTTGCATGATTTTAATTGTTGTTTTAATTAATCTATGTTTAATGTTTGGTTTTAATTGAAACTATTATTTTTAGAATTGTATGTTGGGCATCGAATTGTTGCCGGTTATGAGACCGCCCTGAGTCCCCTTTGAGGTGAGAAGGGCAGAATACAAGTATGGGAAGTAAATAAAATAAATAAATACTACCAAAACAATGGAGCATCTTTGCTTGAGGGCAAGAAGTTGAACAGGGATAAAGCAGACAAAAAGTAGCATTTGTAAAAAACCCGTTTTTTCTTACAAAGGGATAGCGATGTTATGCTTTTTCTTACAGTATAAACTTCTTTCTCCTTCCTTTCTTTCTACGTGGCCCACTCATTCACTCATCCTGATTAACTGTTGTTGTTTTAAACTTTGAAGCACATGCCAGTTTTGAAGCAAAAAAATAAAATAAAGTAAAGTACTCTGTAATCCAACATAGACAGAACAATTGGTTTGAACATGGGAGCTCCAGTTTCAAAATTCAACTCCATCAGTTAAATGCCTTCATCTAACTATGTCTCAGCTTAATTTACCTGAGGGAGAGAAATTAAAATAGTTAATTGGCTCCCTTGCACATTCAAAAGTGTCAAAATCAATAATAATAAATTGCCCTGTGTTTTACAAACATATATACAAGTTATATAATCTCACCGTATCCATTTCCCCATCAATTTTAACAACACACTGACATTTATACCTTCATAGCAACATAAAGGAGACAGACTGAATTCTGCATGTCCCTACCAAAAACAGAGCTATCAATGAAGTATCACTACCCTCCCAATGTTAAAAGATACTGCACATGAAAAATTATCAAATTGTCTAGTAAACCGTGGATATAATGGGGGGATTCTGATCTCTTTAAATGACCCATCATGTTTTTTGTCTCCGCAAATATTAGAGAAATTTCTCTGGAAATAATCAAAAGGTTGTAAGATCCAAATTTTTTCTGCAACATTGAATTAGGCAGAAACAAGTGGCACAATACTTGGAACATCTAGTTTTTCATCCTTTACCTAAGAAACAACATCACCTTCAAAAGATTGACTTAGAGTAGCTTAGTATCCTCAGACCATATTCACATTCTAAACATGAATATAAGGATATTGCTACCCTTGTACTGGGCTACTCTTATTAGAAACAGTAGGAATGGCAGCAACAACACAGACAGCAGTAAAAAGAAGTAGACCTAACAGAAGAGGGAAAGTCAGCAAACTGCAAAGTTGGCTGTTCTTTACATGCTGTTATGCATAAGTACCTCCCAATTATCCTGAGAAAACAACTAGCCAAATACGTGTCAAAATTATATCACTGAGATCACAACATTCATATTTATGGTGAGTATAATTCTCAAGGAGCTGTGGCAATAATTTATTTACAGAGACAGGGTTACAGGAGACCACGTCTATCCTTTGTAATCATTTACGAATGGAATACTTTTGACAATTCCTGATCAAGATGTTTTAAAGCACATAGCATTCACTTGTTGGGAAAGCAACAAACTAAATATGAGCAATAATGTGGGGAGGGGGGAGGTGGAATGAACATTTTGCCATCCAAGTTCAACTACCATGCAAGAAAACAGCATACTAACAGAAATATGTGGAATGCTTCCTATTCCAGAGCATTTGTCCTCTCTGTTTCTCACCAATGAAATATACATCTTCTAAGAGTTTTTTAACCATCATTATTGAAACGACAACATACAGAAGAGATTAAAGTTCTTTCCTCTTCCAATATAGAAAATATTACTTTATATACTTGAATATGTCAACCTCAAAACCAATTAAGGGCAGATTTTGGATTTTGACCTGACCTGTGAAAAATTGAGGGTTATTCCACAAGGGGCGATGGACTCAGTGGGCTAGCAATTCCTTACTGCCACTGCTACCATTTTTCCACTCAAGCAATTCAAAAAGGGGATGGTTTATTTTTATTTTTTAAAGATAGGTATTATGTCTTATCAAAAAAACAACCATCCCCTTCTCTGAGTAGAGCTCAGTTTGTCCTGGGAGAATCTAAAAGAAACACCAACCATCACCACCACCTCACCATCAATGCCATCATTTTCCCATCCAGACATTCAAAAAGGAGCATTTTCATTGACCCATTAATAACTCAAGCCAGATTTTTTTGGATCTATACCCGCTTAGGAATAGACCGAAACCATTTATGCTGGTAGAAGTGGTCTTCTGCTAATTGAACCGCCTTTAACTAGTAAATCCTCCTCCTGTCAGCTGAGGGATCTGTGAGCACAACTGCTCTGCAACTTGAAATCAACCAGAACAGCTAAGAAGGAGGCAGAGGAAGGATTGAGTAAGGGGAGAATGAAGACATGGCCACAATTGTGGCACAAAATTAGGCCTGACCTTCGTCAAGTCATTTTCAACACCCCTTGGGTTTGGAATCAGTATTGCTTCAGTGGACCGAATATCAGCTCTGTCAACCCTCAACAAGCAGGTGTGTTTCTGAACATTAATTCTTCGACAGATGTTGTCATGCCAGAGGCAGAAATAGCATAGGTAAAGAAAGGTAAAGGTTTTCCCCTGACGTTAAGTCCAGTCGTGTCCGACTCTGGGGGCTGATGCTCATCTCCATTTCTAAGCCGAAGAGCCGGCGTTGTCCGTAGACATCTCCAAAGTCATGTGGCTGGCATGACTGCATGGAGCGCCGTTAACTTCCCACCAGAGCAGTACCTATTGATCTACTCACATTTGCATGTTTTTGAACTGCTAGGTTGGCAGAAGCTGGAGCTAATGGGAGTTCACCCTGCTCCCTGGATTCGAACCACCCACCTTTCGGTCTGCAAGTTCAGCAGCTCAGCGGTTTAACCCGCTACACCACCAGGGGCTCCTAGAAATAGCATGGAGAGGTAGAAATATATTCCTACACCACAAAAACGAACAGTTCAACATATAAACAAAAAATGAGTCTTCTAGAGAGCATTCTTCCACAATGTATGCATGAATGTTGTTTTTTCTTTTACCTGATTCTACCTTTCTTAGAATTTCCAGTTTGGTGGCAGAATTTTAAGATATAAGCTGAGAGTAGTTGATGAGGCAGGCTTGGCTGCTTTCCTCCTTTTCCCAGTTGTGCTGTTCACACTATGGAGACAGCTTCTGTTTACCCTGTCAGCTGTAGCCTGGCACACAAGCAACAGCATGATTTATTTATTTATTCAATGTATATCTCACTTTTCTCCAAATCAGACTCACCACAGCAAGACTGATTAGAATAGAATCCCATCCTTTCCCAGGTCAAGTTTTATCAAGTTGTTTACTTCAGACACGCTGCTATGTTTCTCCAGCCATCCTTGACCGTCCTCCCAAATGCGTCAAGAAGGAAAAAGAGGGCTGGACAGACATTAAAAGGCTTTGTATAAAGGAGCTTCTTTGTCAAAGGCGTTGTTAGCTGGGATATGCCTGTACAGCAATTACATTCAGACCAAAGTAAGTTTACAGTGATTATTCCATGACAGAAATTCTTCCCTCATATATTTCCCATTCATATTTTTCACCACAGAAAAATTTCAAGTTTTGAAAATAGAAGTTAGTTAATGGCCTAAGAAATGGATAAAAGACAAAGCAAAACGAACATAGCAGGTGACTAGAAATAGGAACCACCCATATATGTCCTGCACATAGGTTCTGAAACATAAAGAATTCATGCATTATATATTCGAAGAAACACTATTCCCAGACAAATTTCAAATTATTACTAATGTGGAATACTTTTTTGGTATTAATGTAATAAACATTCAAATGATTGGCAGCCAGGTTACTAACTGGAGCCCCGTACACGGAGAGAACCACTTCCATGCTGTGGCAGCCCCACTGGCTGCCGGTCTGTTTCCGAGTTAAATACAAAGTGCTGGTCGTTACCTATAAAGCCCTAAATGGCTCAGGTCCAGGCTATTTGTCAAATCACATCTCCCTGTATAGACCATCTCGGGCACTTTGGTCAGTGGAGGAGGCCCTGTTCTCTGGCCCACCCATGTCACAAGTGCGGCTGGTGGGAACGAGAGAGGGGGCCTTCTCCATGATTCCCCCACACACCTCTGGAACTCCCTCCCTAAAGAAATAAAAATGGCCCCCATCTTCCTCTCCTTTAAAAAACAGTTAAAGACACATCTATGCACCTTAATTAATATAATTGTCACCCCAGAGCAGCTATGGTCTAAGTGAAACTACTACAAATACTGAACATTCTCTGCAATTTGGTCATTTAATTCAGTTCAGGTATACGCTCACTCTGTGCAATAATGTTTTTACTGAGTGTCAAGTTTAAATTTATTGTTTTTTTCTAATTTGGAATTTTTACTACAATTAGTATGTTATTGTCTTTTTATACTTTTGATATTACAATATAGTTGTGACATTGAATGTTTGCCATTTATATGTATGAGTCCCTCTGGGGAGAGAGGGCAGACTAGAAATAAAGTTGTTGCTGTTGTTGTTGTTGTTGTTGTTATGAGACACCAATTAATGTAAATATTAGGAACCTTTCTAAAAAGCCATATTACTGTCTGAGCATGGTGTGCATAATGGTGTGGTTAAGAACTGTTAATATTGCACACTTAGCTAAATCCAATGCTGTGCTAGGAGTCATCATGGAAAAGGTGTTTCTCCTTCCTCATGATCTGCAGCCTATCATGCTGTCCAAAATCTAGCTCCAGAAGGTTTCATGGCCCTTCAAAATTGGTTTTTAGGATAGACTGAAAACAGAGTCACCATCTCCCAACTGCTCTGAGTTCTATTCCAGCAGAAGAATTATCAGTTAACCCACCCATATTCATGAAAGCATGGAAAAGACTAACAAATTAGCACATTGAATTGTAGGTTTCAAACACAGTCTAGATAATGTTGGCAAATATGCACATGTGTCTATGTATTCTTCTAGAATGTCCCAAACATCTGTGCAGGTACAGGTTTTCCATATGTGTCACTTTATCCATTATTACCAAACCTTCATGTTAATGTGCAAATGTGCATTAGAGTGGGCATTTGGTATCTGCTAGGGTTTGGTATTACCCTGCAGATCCCGTAATACATGGATGCTCAAGTCCCATTATAAACAATGGCATAATAAAATGGGATCCATTATATAAAATGGCAATATCAAGGTTTGCTTTTTGGATTTTTTTTTAAATTTAGCTTTGGATGGTTGACTTCATTGATAAAGAACCTGTGGATATTGAGGGTCAACCATATTTATGTTCATCTTAGATTATCTTTCAAGTTCTGTTTACTCCAGCTAGAAACCAAAAACTAAACAATGGCCTAGCTTTCCTGGGTAAGCAATAACTGTTATAAAACCCCAAAAATATCTTGTACATTTAAAAGTACAGGAAAACATTTTTAACAAAAAGAGGCCAAAATTGTGAGAAAGATAATCTTTTAAAATGTTATTCATCCCCTCTATATTAGGACCACTGCAAATAAGACAGGCTTGTTCTCTGATTTTTATACAGCTTATGATTATGTAATTATATTTTAAAAGACGAAATATAATTTTAGCAATTATATATCTAGTATTTCCCGTTTAACCAAACCTATTCTAGAATAACATTTATTCTTTTAATAGTGTATTTATACTAAGTATGCATTATTATGCACTGTTATTCATGCTATTATCTCTTCCCCCCCCCCCCCCCCTACACTCAAGGACATGTTTCATGATCCATTAGTATATTATATACCCTTAAATATACTCCCTCCTTATCTCCTGATGTGTATTTATGCATTAAGGAAACAGATTAATTCCAGTCAACTGCTAGTTTTCGTATCCAGGATTAAAATATTTTTCTGAGCAACATGATCCATCAATTCCTTCATAATACACACTTTTAGTAGATAGCAATGTTATAATTGGCTTTATCCCAGTACCAGTGCTATTCCTCAAGAGAAAACATAAAATCACAGTTGGCATTCATTCCCTTGCTATTTTCATCTCCAACCTCCTCCCTCACGTCATCACCACCACCATTTTATTGGCATAACATTTATAGCTCATATAGAACCAGGATACGGATGGAAAAATTGAATACAATCAGCTTTGTAATTCTGAGCATCTGTTTCTATGTCACAACAACTTCATCCTTTCATTAGCTTTCTCATATTCTGGAAAGTCACCTTTAAAACACATGCACACATACACCCCCCCCCCCAAAAAAATGTCTTGTCTCCATTCTTCCCTTACTCCACCCCACACACCATTTTATGTATTTTTCTTGCTATGGCATTTTGTCACATAAATCCACCATAAAGTCCATCCATTTTGCTTACTGTCACATGTATTTCCTTTTTACACATACAAATCCAATGAAGCAACTGCTGTTTTAAAGCTGTACATGACACACACTAGACACTCCTTTTGAATTATATGCTTTATCTCTTCCCGATTAGCTAAGATGTACTGAGTGTATTGCAACTGTGTCCCCTTATGCACATTTTGATGAACATTTGACACAGACTTAACATTTAGCTCTATTAAATTGATTATGCAGTCATCTCTTAAAGCAAATGACTAGCAAAGGCAGAACTATACAACAAATACTAAGATACATGCATTTTTTTTAAAACAAAAGCAGTGCTGCTTCATATGAAATATATTTTATTTATCATACATTTTAGCAGCAAAATAATCTTAAGGAAAAAAAGATGGTTGAACAGGTTTGTTTGCTAGGCACCTTGCTGTCTAGGTAAACACAAATACTACATAGAAATAGAATATTCAAGCTGCTTCTTTTGAATATTAGAAGCAGATTAAAGAATAAAGATTGCTCTACAACACCTCTGAGTCATTTTGTCCTTACCTGCGGGTATGAACCATTACTGCATGCAGTGACTGCTCCATTTCCTAGCATAGACTTGAAGCAGCATCACATCTCTCTTACAGAATGTGACTAATTCATAGGTTTGCAATTCCTAAGCTATTAGCAAAGGACACTCCCTTTTAACAAAAGATAATGCTTTTAACCAACTCTGTTTTCTACCAGACTAAACTGAAGAATACTAAATGTTCACTAGTTTATCTGCAATGTAAAATGCCACTGAATCTGTATTTTTAAATTATGAGGGCTTTTTTCACTGATGGAAAAACACATACATACACACACACACACTGCAGCAGCATAAACATACATATGTTACCGACAACAGTATAATGGATTTGCATGCTGCACAGATTAGGCATTTTTAATGGAATAAAAATAGCCCTGTGTAAATGTCAAAAGGCTTAATGAGAAACACAGATTCAATTAATACATTACAATGGCAAGCATGCAATACATCAACATCATCAGCAAACATGACGGTAAAAATACCCTCTTCTGCATCGTAGCCATACTACACCATTAATTGTTCATGCAGGAGATGTAGCTGTACCTTTCTGAAGAGGACGACTTCTCAGAGTTAACTGACATCAGCAGCTCAATCTTCTGCTTGATTTCTGGAAAAATCAGAAAATATTCACAACCAAAGACTGCCTGCCCTTGTTTTCCAACGCCTTACTAGCGAGAGGTTTTTCCCCCCCACTAAATCCCCTTTGTTCCAAATGAAGCCACAAGATTCACTGTACTTCTGCAGAGGCAGATTCAATGGTGCTATAAAATAAAACGCTCCAGAGGCATCAGGCCTTGCTAAACTATGCACATGACTGTTTATGAAAGCAGGAAGTACCATTTCTTTCACAGAGAGGGGTGTTTCCTCTTTTGAGCTTGAACTGACATTTACCAGATGATTCTTAAAACAGATTGCATGCACAGGCACATTCCTGCTGCTAAGAAAAAAAATCCAGCAAATGGCTTTTGAATTTACGCAGCTTGTTAGCAGAAACCTATGCTACAAGATATTTTTAGAAATTCCAGAAAATAATTTTCCATTCATTTTGCCATAAGGAGGCATTTAGGTACAAATATAAACTGAAAATCATGGCCACTATTAAATAATCTGTTTATTTAATATGTTATACATGATGATACTTTTTAAAAGGGTTTTTTTCCCACCCTATGTTTTCCCCTCTTAACATTCTCATCCACAAACAGCAACACCCACTATAACGTGTCAGAGCTGGGGTGACATATTATATTTGCTTAAGCTGAGATCGTCTGGCACATCAACTCAAATAGAGATGCTAAGAGCCAGATCATTTTTCTGGAAAAGGGGAGGTTGTCATATCGTCTCTGATTTGTTAGAAGATAATGTTAAAAGCAAAACTTAAAACATTTATTCTGCTGGGGGTGGGGGGAGGGGGAGGAAAATGCTCTAGATTTTTAAAAATATGTATTTTTAAACTTCTAAAGACATAGCTTTTTGGTTACTGCAGAAAACAACAAAAATTCCTATGGCACCTTAAAGATGATCACATTAATTATAACGATAGAATTAAACAGCAAAATTACTGAAAATAATAATATTATTATTATATATTGTCACTGTCAGTACTTTCTTCATTTAATGCCTGCCTGACCTGACATCCCACCACTATAAGTAAACTGGAAATGCTAGATAACACATTAGATCTGATGAAGTAGAGCTATCGTCAACTACAGCTCATGATCATGATTTTATTTTTTAACCACCTCTCTCCATAGCTGAAGGCGGGGTACAACACAGACAAAACACATCAACATAAAATACATATTTTATGTATTTTGCTATTTTATTATGCTGTCAGGGAGGGAGGAATTTCAGATGGTAACAGGGCTATTATATTTTCTGTTTCTCATCATGTTTATATTAACCGTATGAACATCACAATACTCACTATAAGCTTAATATTTATAAAATATTATTTGAATCTTAATATCTTTTCCACAAAATAAAAATATTCAAAGAATTCTCAATTAGGCTAGACCTTGGAAAATAGCAACAAAAGGAAGAAATCTTACAAATATTATAACCTAGAGAAGAATCTGTGCACAAACCTGTGTCAAACACCAATACTGTAAATGCGTGATTCCACACTGCGTAATTGATAGTAAGGTGGAGGGAAATCTGGACTGCAGAGGTGAGGCTAACCCTTTTCTCTTGTATTTTGCCCCAACTCCTATCCTTCTAGCCAGGGCCCTTTTGGCACAGAAGGGAATGCTATTGTTGCCAATGGCACAATTCCCATCCAGCCAAATACCAGCTTCAGTAAATACATTCATCTGAATCACAGCATGGGAGGAACAGCTTAATCCTCTCCCCCAGGATCTGTGTTCCTAGTTTCCTCCAACCACTACGCTACTATTTTAAAACTATGAAACAATTGTGAATTGTGTATGATTACGTATTTAATATGACATGCAATTTGGCCTTAAGTTGTAGAAAAATACCTAAGCAGCAATAAATGTAAGAAATTGAGCCGATACCAACTGATAATTTGTGTGAAGTAGGTTAAGGTAAAGGTTTTCCCCTGACATTAAGCCTAGTGGTGTCCGACTCTGGGGGTTGGTGCTCATCTCCATTTCTAAGCCAAAGAGCAGGCGTTGTTCGTAGACACCTCCAAGGTCATGAGGCCGGCATGACTGCATAGAGCGCCGTTACCTTCCCACCTGAGCGGTACCTATTGATCTATTCACATTTGCATGTTTTTGAACTGCTAGGTTGGCAGAAGCTGGGACTAACAGCGGGTGCTCACTCCGCTCCTCGGATTCGAACGTGCGACCTTTCGGTCCGCAAGTTCAACACCTCAGTGCTTTAACACTCTGCACCACCTGGCGCCCCCATTTTGTGTGAATACAGTGCGAAAGAAAAATGCATTATACGGTATACAGTATACTTAAAGTCTCTTTTCAATGGTTCAAGAAACAGGGCTAGTCTATTATTCAAGTTCAAGGAATTATTACTCATTCCAAGTACAGTAGAGTCCCGGTTATCTGATTTCCACTCATCCAACACTCCGGATTATCCGATGGGTATTAGTGAGAAGGAGGGAGAGGGAAAAAGAGAGTGGGTGAGTGAGTGATTAAGAAAGGGAGGGAGGGCAGGCTGCAAAGGCGACAGCAGCAGTAGAAGTAGGAACCTGGCCGCCTCTTTGAGGCTCCTCTTTTTGCCATTGCTGTCACCTTTGCAGCCTGCCCTCCCTCCCTTTCTTAATCACTCACTCACCCACCCTCTTTTTCCCTCTCCCTCCTCCTCGCTAAGACTCAGCTGATGAGTGAGAGAGGGAGGGAGGGCTGTCTGCAAAGGCAACAGCGGCGTTAGAAGCAGGAGCCTGGCCGCCTCTTCCAGGCTCCTCTTTCTGCTGCCACTGTCGCCTTTACAATCTGCCCTTCCTCCCTATCTCACTCACTCACTCACCTGCCTTCTTCTTCCCTCTCCCTCCTCTTTAAGACCCAGACCAGTGAATGAGAGAGGGAGGGAGGGTAGGCTGCAAAGGCGACAGCGGCAGCAGGAGCAGGAGCCTGGAAGAGGCAACCAAGCTCCTGCATCTGCTGGCGCTGCTGCCTTTGCCGCCCTTGCTCTCTCGCTCATCACCGGGCCGGGTCTTAGCAGTAAAGGCAGTGGTTGTGGCGGCTGAAGAACCAGGATCTAGCCCAGTGAGTGAAAACGTGAGGGGGGGAGGGCAGGTGAGCAAGGGGAGGCCTATCTCTCCCTATTATCTGACAGTTTTGCCTATCCAACATTGTGCCCACCGGTTTATGTAGGATAACCGAGACTCTACTGTACTATTCAGAGTTCCAGGTACTAGTAAAGCAGAAAACTGTCACAGGGAAGTTGCACAGCTTATCTAGATCAGGGCTTCTTAGATTTTTCCACTCGCAATCCTTTTCAGCTTGAGAAATATTTACATGACACCAGGTATATAGTTATATAAATTAGGTATAAAAATATAACAAATTAGCATTTGCAAGGCTTGCTAAAAGGACGATTTTCCTTTTTATGAATTACATCTTCTCCAGAGTATCCCGCAAACACTGCACAACAAATTGGTGTAAATGTCTAAAGCAGCCATTAGGTGATGCCCAGAAAACATTTACTGTGGCCAAATTTTTTGGAACACAAACAGTGAGCTATGGGGACCCCATTGTGGATCGGGACCCACAATTTAAAAAGCAGTGATCTAGACAACAGACAAAAGTAAATATGATAAATAAGGAAACATGGTATGAGAGGAAGAGAACTGTTGATCATTCCCAAATATTTCACAGATATTTTTGAAGATGGATAAAGAACAACATATTACATCCACTCACAAAAGAACTAAAAACTTGTCTTTGGAGTTCAGTTCAGCAAAACCCACTATTTCTCCCCCAGAACTACCAAGTAATAGAAGAACCTGTGAATTTTCTATCAGAAACTTAAATATCTTGTCAGGGATGCTTTGATATACAAGGCAATCTTAGTACCAGACAACCTGCTTTCATTGGGTGATTATTTATTTCTCTCTAACTTCAGAATTCTATATATAGCAAAATAGGGACAATTTGTGGACAAAAGCAGAATATTTTGAAAAAGAAAAATCAAATAATACTTGTCTTCTTTTGACTCTCTACCTCCACTCATAATCAGATAATATTAATCATTATTTGAAAACAGATTGGAGTTCTAATACAATAATAGAATTGCTGACCATACTGGCTTAACTTCTTGGAAAACCACCCAACCCTATTGCAGAGGATGGAACCTCCCTGATTTACTTATTCATCACAAAGTATTTCACTTGTGAAACTACAGTATGTACTAGAGGGAAACTAGCTATATCTCAAGATCAATTATGATTAACAATAACTCTAATGGGAGTAGAATCAAAGAAAGAATACTTGTATATTAGTCTCGTAAAAACCCTTAGTTTTCAAAATGAAGTGGGAAACTAATCAAGCTCAAAAACAAGGAGTCTCTGACTCTTTAAATGTCAGTCCTAAGAGTAAAATACATCCCTTGAAAGTTCATTCCACTGCAAATCATGCCATCTTTTTTCTTGTTTTTGATAAATCACATTAAAATGTTTCCTAGCTTAGAAATCAAATCGTAATAGATGTCAATAGACCTACTCCTACTAGACTTGGATTTGACCATATTTTTCTGATAATGGAAATACATTTTCCAATACCTTCTGCAAAAATACCTGCTATCACTAAAGATTAAAACCTAGACTACACAAGTTGAAAAGGTGGACAGTAAAATACAATATGATGAAAGGAAAGGGAAGTGTGTAAAAGAGGTGTTTTGTAGGGATGCTTAGGTGTTAAAATTTTTTACAGGTTAGACATAGATGTTTTAAACAAAACATACTCATCAACGCAATAATGCAGTGATGTAGAGTTTCTTACATAAGCACAAAGAAATAGTTCTGTAAAGAAACAAGAAAGATTTCTAAGCAACTGACAACTTTGTTCTGATATTTAATTCAAGGCATGATGTGAATTCATATTGCCTTGTGAATTAGGATCAGTTGACCATACATTTATGATCGCTACCTTGACTAAAAATAAATAAAATAATGATTTGGATGGAGCATCTTTTGGCATCCCAGGTTTTTAATAAGCAACTCCAATGGTGTGAATGTAAAATATGTGTAATATTATGGTTTAGCACTTCTGACAGATTATTTTCTTGACTGATGCCAAAACAGCCTTAATGAGAACAAGCAACTTGAAGAATTTAAGAAGGGAGAGAAAGAGCATCTGTGAAGAACAGTCATTTTCAGCTGGGCTGTTAGCACTGAGGTGGTACAAAGGGCATCAGGACATGGAAGCTTTTTTCAGGCCCTGTGTTGTGTCGGAAAGAAGGTCATATTATGTTTAGCCCATATAATTATGTTTTTCCTATCATAAGTTTGATGGCATGTCTTGCTAGGAGAGTATTGCCCCACTTCAGCCAGCAGTGACCGGGAAGAAGGGGACCCTTAAAATGAAATGTTTTCAGACATAGATAGTTGTTTATCCACCATTCTCTTTGCAAGCATAATCCATTACAAACATCTGCTGGTTTGTTTGGGATGGGGGAGGAAAAAACCAGTAACTGTTTTGCATTTGCAGTCTTCTCTTTTTTTGACGTCCTCAGTATATCCACTGACTTTGCATAGGGGAAAAAGACTGATATGACAATCCTACACATGTTTATTCAGTTCACCTTATTCCCAGGTGTTCCCCCTGCCCCCAACACACTGCTCTTTTATCATTGTGGTTCTGGAATGATGTGTGTAAGATTTCAGTCTAAATCTGGCACGTAATTGTAAGACCATCTTCATATGTAGCTCAGGGACATAACTGTGATGCACATTCTGTAATCCTAAGGCCACATGGATAGTCACTCCATGTACAGACCCTGGTGCTGGTGAGAGCCTACCCACTTTCCCAGACTAACCATTTGGGTGACTGGAAAATGCCATTCTCTCTGGTTTCTAAAATGGTCATGTGCTAGAGAACATAAGCCCACTTCCAAGATCATTGATTTCCCATTAATATCAATAAGTATGTGTGAATGTGTAGAGATATGTAGCTTGCAACCCCAGACATGGCTCCTCAAGACCAAAAGAAAAATGTGCATTTCAGACTACTCAGAAGTCCAGAATGGTTAATGGAATGTATTCAACAAGCAGATATGCAGAGTTTGCAACCTAAGCCTTCTAAAAGAGTAACATTTGGCAATAGTAGATGATTTCTAGGATATCTGCAATTGGACAAATTGACATACATGGCTTAATATACACAGCACTGAAACTAACTCTTGAAACTCTTTTTAATAGAACTACCTTCCATGTAGCTTTGCACGAAACTGCAGACTGTCACTTGAAATAGCCTTAAATATCACACCAGCAAGGATCCTACCTAGGCAGGATTGAATTTATGTTGCAGAAAGGGATTTTAATGGAACTGTTTTAAGCTGCATTTTACTAGATTTGTTTGTTTGTTAACTTTTCCTCAAATCATTTTTAAGATGTATCTTGTTTTAATTGGATGTAAGCCACTTTGGGTCCTGTCCAAGAAGAAAGACATGATATAAATGATCCAGTTCAGTTGCATCCCTGAACCAGATTTGAAAGCTAAGAAGCTTGTGAAGTACACACCAGGAATGAGTTTCATTTATGACCCAGCAAGATCCAATGCTCATGAATCAGAAGCCTCTATGTCCAGGACAACCTTACCTCTTCCTGAACTTGCCCCAGCAATGGGATAGGATGGCCAACTCAAAGGCTTCTCTGATTCTAGCCACCAACATGCTAGTACCAGCAGCATGCCAAACAGACCTCCACCAAAAGTGAACAGTAGCACATCAGGGATTTCCACTGTAAAGCTTTGTCTTTGGTGAGAGATAAAGCATTGGGGAAGTAGTTTTGGACCAGAAGAATTAAGTTCAGCTATACCCATTTTCAAAGTATGGTGTAAACTTAGAGCTAATCTTCTTGCGTTCTAACCTATAGGCTCTTCTCGCCATATATAATACCTGAATATGGCATTATACCAAAATAGATCACTGGTATTTAACCAGTATTGCCTATTGCTCCAACTGACAGTTGATCTCAAACTCTTGGCAAGAGGTTCTTTCAAGCTTCTCTATCTTAGAATATTTTATTAGACACAAGCTTTATGCTGAATTATATTTAATTATATCTTTAAATATATATACAGTGTTCCCTCGCTTATCACGGGAGTTAGGTTCCAGGACCACCCGCAATAAGTGAAAATCCGCAAAGTAGGAATGTTATATATTTATACATTATTTTAGTAGTTATACACTATTTTAAGTTTTAATCAACCAATTGTGTGTTGATAAATCGCCTCCTTCTCCTCCCGTTGCCGCTTGGGCTCCTTTTCTCTCCCTTCGGCTTCTCCTTCTTCCCTTCCTTAGGATGTAAATTGTAATTTTTTATTATTTATAATATTATTTTAGAGTTTATTGAAAAACCGCAAAACAACGAATCCTCAAAAAGTGAACTGCGACGTAGTGAGGGAACACTATACAAGTTAGAATATCCCTTAGTTAGACTTTTAATTATCAATCCATTACCCAACTATCACAATTAGGCACTGTAACTCTTGCTCAAGTGAAACCATGGATAATAGGTCTTTTGTGTGTGTGTGTGTGTGTGTGTGTGTGCTGTCATACTGCACCCCTAAAATTGCTGAAGGGTAGATCCGGCGCTTCCAAGCTCATGAGTGGGATTCACTTGCAGCAGAGAAAGAGTGCTTAGTTCTATAACTGTTTATCAGACTGTGAGCTAGTATAGTGTAGTTTGAAAACTGGATTACGATTCTGAAGACTGGGATTTAAATCTCAGTTCAGTCATGAATTACTTTAGGCAAGGCACACTTTCAGCCCCAGAGGAAAACAAAGGCAAATCCTCTCTGAACAAATTCATCTTAGGATCATCATATCATCATAATCTGGAAACAACTTGAAGCCACACAATATTAAGAGCATCAGAAAACTTTCATTTGGCTTCAGATTGTATTGACTACAAAGCTATGTGCTAACTGGGGTAATCTAGTGACTGCAGGCTTCAAGCACATTTAAATCAATGTGTTCTTGAATAAAATATCCCCTAGAACTTTGATGCCCTAATTATGCCACACGGACAAAATTTCAAATATCTACGTTTAGATATTTTAAATTTACTGAGGTTATTTAAATACTAAATTACCATATATACTAATGTATAATTAAAAAATATTTTAAAAATAACACTCAAAAATCTTGGTTGACTTATACACAGGTCAATGCTGGAAAAGAGACTTAACACAAAGGCAAGAGGCAGTCCCACTCCATTATCCTGCCTTTGCTCAAACCAGAGAAAGAACACACAGCCCGCCCAATTTCCTCACATTCTTTTTTCAGCCTGAGCAGAGTTCAGCAGCAATGTGGGGAAGCCAACTGGGGATATTTAGGTAGAGCCAAGCTGTGGTGGCTGTTTCAAGTAAGGGATTAAGAGCATAAGGTTATCTGTAGAGACTACAATGGCCCTTTTAAATTCAAAATTACTGAACATAGCTGACAGTTCACTCCAAGTGAAATCAAAATGCCTGCTACAATCTGTCTGTGGAGGTCACAGCGGTGGCAGTGGAAATGGAGGACCTTTCATCAGTTGCTGGGGCCAAGATGATGACACTGTGCCTGCCCATTCTTCTCCCCATGCGAGTGTTGTTCTAGGAAACGGAACCTCCTTTGGCTTCAAAATTGTCTTTTATAAAACAGCTTTTAAATTGACAACTTGATAAGAACATCATTGTATGAAATTTGGCCATGCACCTGTAGATTCTGAAAAACCTTTTTCTATATCAAGAAACCCCATTTATCCTTCTGCTCCCAGATGTTTTTTGATATATCACACATCTCATTTCTTATAGTTTGTGATCAAGAGTCTAACTATTTTTAGCTGGCTTCTTATTATTGCTGTCTTTAAAAAAAATAGCTTAGAAAAATATGTAGCTAGAAAACTTGATTATACAAGAAGAGGCAGTCTGTGTGTTAAAATTTATTTATTCTAATTTTAGTCCACAAAGTTCTCAAGCCATATAATAAAATACAAAATAATTAAAGGGCAATTTCCAATAAACAGAACATGTTGTCAAACTGAAGGAAAAAGCTAAGCCCTCACTTACTCATGCCTGTCACCTCTATTATCTGCTATGACCCAACCATGTTTTTCTCCACTGAGGTTTTGAAGCAGAACACAATCACTACTAAGAGATAAAATGTCAACAATATAGCTGTTTCAGGAGAAAAAACCTCATGTGTAGATTCTCCTGCCTCCCACAGACCCGATACATAGATTTTGACAAGAACCATTAAGTTTGTTCCCCTGCCTCTAGGTCAAATTTGTATGAAACCAGTGGATAGGAGACAGCTACATTAGACATACAAGAAAAGTACTAAGTCATGAATGACCTGTAAAAAATGATATTGCCAAGAAAATACGTTTCAGAAAGCAAGGAGATGCCATAGCAGGTTCATATGAGAAATTTAACAGTGAAACAAATAAGCAGACAAGTAAAAGCACTACATTAGCAGCAAGAAAGTGAGAATTGGATGTTAAAAATTATACTGGAAACACATTTATTTATTTATTTATTTATTATGTATTTACTAAATTTCTTACTTTATTTATACCCCACCTTCCTCCCTGAGGGGACTCAAAGCAGCTAACAACCACACACTTCAATCGATTTAAAACAAGGTTAATACAAAAATTAGAAAACAATTTAATAGTACTGTGTGTGCTAGGTTAAAAGATAAGAAAAGCAATTAAAATTATTTTTAAAACACACAATTCCCACCCACCCCACATATCCTACCCACAAGTTCCCCAGCAGTGTGCCCCTTATCCTTCTCCAAATGCCCGCTGCTAGAGAAAGGTCTTGACCTGCTTGCAAAAAGGCAGCAGGGATGCAGCCATCCTGGTGTCTCTTGGGAAGGTGTTCCACCGTCTGGGAGCAGCCACCGAAAAGAGTCAGAAGCCACTTGTTACATCCTCTTTAAACCCTTGCAAAGTCTCATTCAATGAAAAAAAATATGTATATGATGAATGTGGGATCATAACCCTTTGTACTAAAAAATAAGCACAATAACTTCAAAATAATTTATCACTGTGACTCTGCTTATAAAAATGTGCTCAAGATTGCTGTTTCCAAAAGAACTCAGTTCTGGAAAGTAAGCAGTTGATAAACCAGGTGGTTGTGCCACAGTGTGTGTATGCTATATGCCTTATACATTATACATTCTAGATTAATAATTGTGCAACAACATCTAAAAAAAAGTACAAAAAGCTTGGATCATTCTTAAAGCATGAAAAAAGATGATTACTAAGAAATAATCATTTTATAAAGTGTTCTGTATGACAGATTCAAGCATTAGTTAGAACAATTACAAAATAACTCTACTTCATATTTAAGGTACAAGGGACTACTGTCTAGAAAAATCCAGTATTTTAGAATATATTTTTCAACCTTAAGAATAGCACAGAATACTGGACATTCTGGCAATGGAATAGATAGACAATTCTAAATTCTGCTAAGAGTGTTCATTGTGAGATTCAGTTTTTATAACTAGCAAGCCAAGAGAAAGATTCAAATAGCAAGAGTGCTGAGCATAATCTAATGTAACGCATTCATTTCCATGAAGCAGCTAAAAAGACTGATAAGAAAAAAATAATAATCCAGATCTATTGGCAAGTCAAGCACACAAAACAAATTATATAAAACTTTCAGGAAGGAGACTAAAGTGGAATATGTAAAATAAAAAAACATGATCTACAAAGGAATGGAAGGAAACTGTGCAGACAAAAAAACAAGTAGCAGGCACAATGCCACATGGACAATACTGTTCATGTAAATGTATTGCTTCTTTCAAAGTAAAAATAGATATGACACATGTAAAATTAGAAGAATATAATGGGTAGATATCAAAACAGAGAACATACTCCTATCAAGAAAGATGCCCCCCCCCCCCCCCAGGATGTACATATTTTCAGTTCTCCCTGTGACAGGTCCAATGATATTTACCAAAGGAAATGTACCACTGAACAATGACCTTCCTATGAGTAACTATGCCTGGGGTGTACCACAAAAAATGCACATTGGCTTGAACATTTATTCCATTAAATTAAATGGCAGTTGAATTGGAACATGCATGTGAAAAGTCATACAATACATCCACTGGGGATTCATTCCAGGACTCCCTGCAGATTTATAAAACTGTAATAGTGAAGGTTCTATTTTTAAACTTTGAATAAAAATTTGCTTTTCCACTCATCCCCTGCCCAGTTTGTGGGGAGGGGAGTAACTGAAGTTCTTCTGCTTCATCCCTGAAAGAAGGGGGGTGACTTCTCCTCCTCTCTCTGGCAGTAGACTGCTTACTCCACTTTGCTGCCCTGGAGCAGGCGGGCCGGCTTTCCCCTTTTTCCTGGGCAATGAAGTAACAGCATTGACAATGCTGATTCTTCCTGCTCCTCCCCACATGTCTGATCTGGTTTTGGGAATTAGCACCATCAGCAGCACCAATTATTTCTGCTCCCCCTCCCCCACCTCTCACCTCAAATTGTTTGGGGGATGATTCTTCCTGCTTCCTCCCCTTCCCCCACAAAGCCCGAGACTGTTGTGTGAACAGTGGATAAGTGAGGCCATGGGTATGGGATCCGCAAAGCTAGGGAATGTGATTCTCCAAGTTCTCCTGGGGGAGCTAATGCAATGGGCCCAACCTTTCACAGTTTCTCACATTTGTTCTAATCCAATGTTTAGCATCAGTAATGGTTGGACAGGTGCATAAAAACTGGGATTTAAGCCAGACATGACAAAGGTACACACTGTGAATCAAAATGCAAGGAATAACGGTACAGGTGAGACAGAACCGGCCCGAGGTCATTTGAAAACATACGCGGAAAAAAAAATCCCCCCCCCCACGGTGCGGGAGGCATGGCCATGCAACGCGGGAGGCGGGGCCAGACCTGGCCCCGCCCCCCGCATCGCGCGACCACGCCAACGTGTTGCGTGGCCACACCCCTCGCGCTGCGGGTGGCGCAGGAGGCGGGGCCAGGGCACGCGATGCAGGAGGCGGGGCCACATCTGGCCCCGCCTCCTGCACCACGCACCCTGGCCCAGCCGGCCTGGGCCAGCGAGGCTGCGGCGGTAGTCTCTCCAGGCCACAGCAAAGGCTTTGCTGTGGCCTGGAAGGCCTCTGCCACAGCCTGGCTGCCCCAGGGTGGCTGGGCCAGGGTGCGCAGCACGGGAGGCGTGGCCACGCAACGCGGGAGGCGGGGCCATACCTGGCCCCGCCCCCCGCATCGCGCGACCACGCCCCTGTGTAGCGTGGCCACGCCCCTCGCGCTGCGGGTGGCGCAGGAGGCGGGGCCAGGGCACGCGATGCACCACGCACCCTGGCCCAGCCGGCCTGGGCCAGCGAGGCTGCGGCGGGAGTCTCTCCAGGCCACAGCAAAGGCTTTGCTGCGGCCTGGAAGGCCTCTGCCACAGCCTGGCTGCCCCAGGGTGGCTGGGCCAGGGTGCGCAGCGCGGGAGGCGGGGCCAAACTTGGCCCCACCTCCCACGCTGCACTCCCTGGCCCTGCCTCCCGCGCTGCGCTCCCTGGCCCCGCCTCTCACGCTGTGTGGGGGGGCGGGGCCAGGGAGTGCAGCGCAGGAGGTGGGGCCAGGGCGCCGACCACGCCCCCGCTTTGGGCGCCATGTTGCGGGGGCGCTATCGAGCCCCACGGGAGGCGGGGCCAGATGTGGCCCCGCCTCCTGTGGGGCTCGATAGCGCCCCCGCAACATGGCGCCCAAAGCGGGGGCGTGGTCGGCGTCCCGTGTTGGGCCGGGCCTGAGGTGAGATTAACATGCCAATACTGGTCAATGAGACCTATTTCTTTATGACACATGGCTAAGTAGAGTTGCCTGTGAAAAGTGTTCAGAATGCTACAACTACTCCAGGACACTACTGCTAGGCGACTGGCTAACAAATCAATGACTCTTGTTACAAGGGCATCAAGGGCTACTGATCTCTTTTCAGGCCTAATTCAACTTTTCAGGCAAAATTCAAGCAATATAATTGTAAAGTTTTATCCCTTGAGATGAGACTCTCTTAAGTAGAGGAACCCTTCCAATGATATCCATTCCTTTTTCTCAATTTTGTAGTTACAAGCGGAACTTCTGGTGAGCTTAGATGGTGGCGGGACGGATCTCCTGAGAGCTCCTTAGAAGCTTCTTGGAAGGTCACCGTTTCTGACGATCAGGTAGAGCTTTCAGCTCCCCTCTCCCTGGGGATCGAACCAGGGGGACGCAAGCCTCCATAGTGGTACAAACGGGTACCTAACAGGCCGTTCCCGTTAGGATCAAGAATTTAATAATGACGGATTTAAAGAACAGAGGAGGATTTGGTCTTCCGAATCTGAAATTATACTTTGAAGCCTCCGCTTTGACATGGGCCCCCCAAATTGTTTTTATTTTTAAAAAAACACAGGGACCAAAGCAAAAATTAAGGAAAAGGTGAAAACAATCTGAAAATAGGAAAGAAATGAGGGATTTGACATGCTTACTTCAATTGTCACAATTCAGTATGATGATGACTAAATGTATAGCTTAAAAAAAGCTTTCAGGTGCGAATAAGATGCTTTGAGATACCGGGAGAAGAAAAAGTGAGACGTACAGCAAAAAATACTGCCACCTTCCAACACAGCTTTTAATATCCTTGCTGGGTGTATCACCAGTATGCTGAAGTTCCTGTGCTAAACCAGTGCCTGGCTGTTGTATTGGACTGGTAAACAGAGGTGCTCCTTGTCAGTCAAAAGACAGATCTGGAAATAGGGATTC
This sequence comes from Anolis carolinensis, assembly GCF_035594765.1. Taxonomy (NCBI): domain Eukaryota; kingdom Metazoa; phylum Chordata; class Lepidosauria; order Squamata; family Anolidae; genus Anolis; species Anolis carolinensis. Next base: position 84,327,575 of record NC_085845.1, on the reverse strand, counting down.
TGCCTGTGTCAGATGGGGTCACACACCCCTGAAAACACAGGTTCGCAGATTGGGGGAACTCCTGGAGTCGGTTCTGCACCTGGAGGCCCAGGTTTTGGCAGCGACCAGAAGTGCTTTTGCGCAGCTAAAACGAGTGTGCTAACTGCACCTCTGTTGTGGCTCAGCCTCTGTGTGATTCTGATGACAATTCTGGGATGCAGTTTCAAGATGATGGGATTCAGGTTCAGGATGAGTTTCAAGATGACTCTGATGGGAATTATGGGATTCAGGTGCAGGGTGTTCCTGCTGTGGAAAATGAAGAGCAGGGAAGCTTTTCCACGGGAAGAAATGTTGTTGTTAATGAGGATGATTCTCAAGTGCAAGAAGCAGGAAGGAAGAGCACTCCCAGCTTCAGCCTGATAACACTAACGAAGCCTGTGGCCTTGATGATGGGGCCGCATCTCTGGATCGAGCTAGTCTGGAATTTTGGGGGTTTTGCAGAAGTCTTAGAATAGCAAATAAGAGGGAGGGCAAAGGGCAAAGAAATGCCTTCATGTTATGCTATTAAAGCAGTTGGCTGAGAGGGAAATCTTCATCAAAGCAATTTCCTCGCTTGAATCAAGAACCAAGACTGCTTTCCTGTGTTATCTTATGGCTTGGATGTAACCTCGTTTCTGGGACTTTGGTGTCTATTGAAAGGACTCTGCTTTATGTCTATTGTTCCCATGGATTTGTTTCTTATAGCCTTGTTTTGCAACTATCTTTTGGAACTATACTTTTGCCTTTTATGAACTGCTTTCCACCTATTTCCTAATAAACTACAAAAGACTACATTCTGTGTGCAGCCTGGTGTCTTTAGCAAGGTGAAGCTAACCTGAGGTGCGACAGCCTGTTCCTAGATCCTGTTCAGATCTGGCCACTGTGGTACATGCTTTGATGGCATTCTGACTGGATTACTGTAATGAACTCTATTTGGGGCTGCCTTTGAAAAGTGCTCAGAAACTTCATTTGGTCCAAAGAGCAGCAGCCAGATAATTAACTGGGGCTGGCTACAGGGAGCACACAACTCCCCTGTTGCAACAGCTCCACTGGTTGTCATCCTACTTCCAGGCATAATTCAAAGTGCTGGTTTTGACCTATAAAGCCCTATACAGCTTGGGTCCAGTTTATTTGAAGGACTGTATCTCTCGGTATGAGTCTGTTAGAATTCTATGATCATCTGGAGAGGGGAGTCACACCTCAGGTTAGTTTCACCTTGCTGAACACACCAGGCTGTACACAGGTTGAAGTATTTTATAGTTTATTAGGAAATAGGAAATAAATAGTTCTTAAAAAGCAAAAGTAAAGATCCAAAAGATTGTTGCAAAACCAAGGCTATAAAGAATAATCCAAGAAGACCTTAGGCATAAAACAAGGTTCCATTAATACGTGACATAGTCTCATGAACTTGAATACACAAAGCTGCAGGATAATCCAAGAAAGCAAGAGTTGCTTCTAACTCAAACGAGACATTGCTTTTGACAAACGTTTCTCTCTCAGCATACCCTTTAATATTCTTTGCACAGCATGAATGCATTTCTTTGCCCTCTGACCTCTTTCTCTTTTTTGTTTGCTAATCTGATACTCCTGCGAACCCGAAATTCCAAACGGCCAGCTCGATCCAAAGATGTCGTTTCGTCAAGGCCAGACAGCTCGTTAGCAGCAGCCTCTGTCTGCATGCTATCTAACTGGGAGTTATCCTCCCTTTGCACCTGGCTAGCTTCGGTATCATCAACACCATTCCCTGCCATGGGAATGCCTCCCTGCTCCTCATCTCTCACAACAGGGACACTCTGAACCTGAATCCCATAATTCCCATCAGAGTCATCTTGAACCTGAATTCCGTCATCTTGAACATCTGGAACCTGAATCCCACAATCCCCATCAGAGTCACTCTGAGACTCTAGCTGAGTCACAGCAAGGGGCTTCTCTCTGTCTCACCACCCTCTCACTTTCGCTTGGTAGGAACAAGGGAGAGGGCCTTTTCTGTGGCTGCTTCAAGTATCTGGAACTCTCTCCCTAACTAAAGAGAGACTAGGATGGCCCCATCCCTGTTTACCATTCACAGGCAGGGGAAAATGTACCTCTGCCGACAGGCATTTAGGTAACATTGCTGGAGATGGAGTGAGCGGGATTGGGGGTGGTGGGCTGTGTGACTTTTAAATGTATTTTATTGTGTTTTTATTTTTATGCTTCATGACACAAAATATTTTTTTAATTTTTATATTCATATTTTAATTAGAATGTATTGGCTCTGTTTTTAATTTGTATGGTCTCAGGTTCATTGTTAGCAATCCTGGGTCCCCATATTGAGAGAAAGGTGGGATGAAAATAAATAAAATAGGGGAGGTTCTCTTCGTTCCACCACTATAAGAAGCATGTTTAGTGAGGATAGGACAGAAGGACCTTCTCAGCCAGTACTTTGGAACTCCCAGCTAAGAGAGGCCAGTTCACCCTTCTCTCTTTGTCCTTCCACTGTCAGTCAAATACATTTTTATTCGGGCAGGACACTGGTGTTTAAAATTGGTCTTCTGCTAAAGGAAGTTTATCTCATTCACTGCCAGTTATATCTTTTATTGTTCCATCTTCTGTAGCTTTGTTTTTATACTTTAATTAAGGTCGTGTTTTTAATCTGAATTTCATTGTTATCTATCTTACCCACCCTGGGAACAATATTTTGCAGAAGCAGCATATAAACTTAATTATATTTAATGATTCATGGACATGGATTCATGGACACCAACAGCTAGGTGAGATGCACACCTGACTTGTCAGCAAGTAAGTGACAGAAATTCCAATGTGAATATTTACATTCTTACAAATAAAAATTAAACAACAACAAAACAAACAAAAATTAAATGCAATAGAAAGTGAGTCTGCAGATGTGGAAATTAGATGCAAACATAGTACACAACTACTGTTTTTCCATATCTAGGCATGGTATTTCACAGAGACAATATACATATATCTGCACAAGTGATATCCCACATAAGAGTCTGAAAATGTAACTATGTAATAGACATTACTGCAAGGATGCTGACATCCTACAGCATTTCTGCAAAGGGGGATTGTAGCTACTTTCCATCATTATGACAAGAGAAATTACACAGCCGCTAATGTTGGGCGAGTGCAATATCACAGCAGTGTGGAGTGCACTTCCGGGTGAGCAGCACAACTCTGTTCTCCTGCTGTGCTGCTACTCTCCTCACTTTTTTAAATGCAGCTCACAACTGCAAAGTGCTGGGTAATTTTTTCCAGTTTTTCTCACGAAGAGGAGTAGACATCTCCACAGAAGCCAGGGAATCTCATTGCACGAGATAAGTCCCAGAACCGTAGTGCAGTCAAGGGCAATTGATGGACTTTCCTTGTCAATAGCACTGATGACTTAATCGCAAGGAGTTGGCAGACTGGGAACAGTTATCGCATGACAGAGCTTTTTAAACTTTTTCCACTTGTGACCCCTTTCCACATGATAAATTTTATGTGGCCCCAGGTATATAAGATAGATACAAAAATCAAACATATCGTGATAACAAATCAGCAATTACAGCTTGTTAAATGGGCTGATTTTCCTTATTATTAAGTAGAGCTGAAGTATTTTCAGCAAAGTCCACTGTAAACACTGAATACCATTACTAACAGATTTGTATAAATGTGTGGCATTTAGAGACCATTTACTGTGACCAATTTTCACATGACTCCAACATTGAGCTAAGGAGATCTAATTTAGAGGTCGGGACCCACAGTTTAAGAAGCAGTGTTGTATGACATCCTACAATAGGTATCATCATCCTGCTTCTGTGCAATAAAGTCTTTAGACCTACACATGTTGGTTTCAACATACTGTACACCTTATATTTTGACTCTGTTTAGCAATTTCTCCTCTTTATACTGATCATATTCTGAATCCATTTCTATTGTATAGAATGCATTCTGTGAATGAACCCCTTCCAATTCTTAAGCATATTATCTATACAATGCTAGGCTACTAGATAACGAAATGCAAAGTTTTCCTGGAACTCATCCCTTATTTTTTCCCCCCGTCTCTGTTTTTCAGTTTCCTTCCTCATACTTCTCATTTCACTTTTTACCCTCCTCCCCATTTCTATCCCAGCCTTCAATTACACAATTAAATTAAAATAAGTGCAGAGAATAACAGGATTGTTAGGTACTTGATCATTAAAAATGCAAGTGACACAGATTGAATTTGGGACTCCTGGCTCTTACATGCAGAAATATGTGTCTGCACCACTGATCTGTGAAGAACACACTTCTTGTTTGAATGTGAGGAGGCAGAAAGAATGTAATGGTTCAGATGAGCAAAAATTATCCTGCATTCACTCAGAAGTTCTCAAAACACTTCTGATTAAGATTTCTCCACTTTTGATTCACTGGTTATCCATTTATTGTTGTGGTGGACCAATGCCCTCTAACCAAAAGAAATGGCTCTTTATTAACCTTTAACAAAGAAGACATTTGTAGTGTGAGTGTAGTATGTATGTTAGTGGGTGTGAAGAGAAAAGAGAGGTGCAGATGTGTGATGCACTTAATTGAAGTTGTAAAATGGAAGCCTATGTTTTGGGATAGCCTTCCCAAACTGACAGTTCCTAGATATTAGACTGAATGATACCATTCCCAGACAATAATCATACTTGGGCTTTGAAGTCAATGTGGGGAAAAATTATAGGTTGAAAGAAGGCAAGTTTATAAGGACAAAAAACAGTTATTTTTAGGAAGTCAATGACAAAGTGTGCTCCCCTAAAGTCAACAATGACAAGCTACATGCCAGTCAGTAAGTTCACCAGTCTGACCCAACACTAACATGCTAAATGATGGTTTAATTAACAATAACTCAATTAATTGAACAATCCTGATTATTCGTGTTTACCGTAGAGAATTAACTTCCTGATATCTAACATTCAATATTATCAAATCAATTTACAAACTTAATATTCCCACCTCTGAGACAAGAGCAGGAAGGAATCACAGAGACAGTAGCTGTCATGCAGTCCTCATAGCTTAACTACGGGCGCTCCATTCATAAAGAAAGACCTATAGCTCAAAGTCTGTCAGGGTTAAAAGAATGTGTGTTGTTATTGCTACATTATGGAAAAATACTAAAGCACCAATAAAGCCTGTTTTTGCGGCTCATTCTCTAATGTATAGTAGGGACAGATCAAACTACAAGGAAATAAATGACAAGTCAAAAGAGTGAACACATACCAATTTCCCTTTCCCAGGTCTGTCTCCATTTTCATGGAAGAAGTATTTGAAATGAAGTAGAAAATATAGGAACCAACAAAGTGCTATTGAAAGAAGGAGAAGGGGGATAGATCAGTGGTTAAGCATCTACCCCCTATTAAATCTACAAAAAACTACACTTGGCACAAAGCAACACACAAACAATAGCAGTATTTTTCAGTAAGAATACCCTACTGGAAAGGATCCATTTAAAAGAAGTACTGGTTTTAAAATGGAAAAATAGCTAATCCCTGCAATTCTAATATTTTTAACTTTTGAATTATACCTCCAAGGAATGTACATAAATGTATCAAAACTGGAATACTTGGAAAAAGAACTGGAGGTGGCAGCTTAAGAAGGGATTAGGTCCAAATTCTTCTTCATCTCCTAGGCCACGACACTGCTTTTCAACTGCTTCTGGTGTAGAAATAATGGAACTGTGTCTGTTTCTTCTTCTTGCCCCCGAGGCCAGGCCAATGGCAGTTGGAACAGAGGGGGCCTTTCATCTGCTTCTGAGTTTAGGCATGACAAATGATGCCTCTATTACCCTTATATCTAAACCTGATAAGGATCAAACTTGCGATGCATGTCACCTTTGGCAAGGCCTGACCAGGCAGGATTTATCAAAAACATGTAAGGATTGGATAGTACTCAAATTGTTTACTCGGTTGGGTAAACTGCTTTAAACTGAACACTTTCCTAGATTTGGAGGACCTAAAGATGGTAGTGCACACACTGGTAACCTCAAGGTTGGACTTCTGCAATGTGCTTTACATTGGGCTACCTTTGTACCAAGATCCGAAATTCCAGTTTGTTCAAAATACAACAGCCAGACTGGTTACAAGAACATCTAGGAGTGAGCATATAACATCTCTCCTGAAGTCACTGCACTGGCTGCCAATTAGTTTCCAGGCAAAGTACAAGCTGTTGGTTTTGACTTTTAAAGCCTTCTCCTGTACAATCCACCTCAAATACTTAGGTCCTCTGGGGATGGTTGCTCCAACCAGCCAGAACCAAATTGTTGACCACCACCCAGAGGACCTTTTCATCGGCCACCCCAAGACTGTGGAACAACCTGCCAGAAGAGCTCCAAAAGCTAAATGAGCTGTCAAAATTTAAAAACCATCTCAAGACCTATCTCTTCCAGCAGGCATACCCAGTTAGTTTTTAAACATGAATTTTAAACGCGTGTCCTTTGTTTAATCTCTGTTTTGTGTATTTTAATGCGTATTTTATAGAAATACGTTTTAATGTGTATCTTTTATAGAAATACATTTTAATATGTGCATTTGTGGCATTTTTACAATGTTTATGTGTTTTAATTATTCTGTAACCTGCCTTTAGCCACGAGGAGAGACGTTTAAGAAATGAAATTATTATTATTTAACCACTTTAAACTGAGACTGAACTGTTCATCCAGTTGTTCTCAGAAATTAAATGAAAAGATAACAGAAGAAAAATGTAGAAGAGTAAAGTTAAACCACTGCAATATGTGCTCAGGTTAATACAATATAGAGATATTTATATAATTTACAAGTTCTTAAAATGACTTGTAGCCTAATACAAATTCACTGCAAACAAAGAGAAACAAAGTCATACACTAGAAACAAGCCATAAAACAAGGAGCTTGCAGCACAAAATCCATAATTATCTAGGTAGTTGCTTACTATACGTTCAATTATTTATTTAACTATGTATCATTACTGCAAAGAGAAACATTTTCCACCTTGGGGAAAGTGATGGTGGTAAAATTATCCCATGCCAAACTCCTGCTATCTATTTTCACAAGTGCATCTCCTGCTTCTGTCTTTGTTTTTCAAATATAGTAAAGATACTGAAAGTGAATTACCAATTTATTTTCATTCTCTTGTTTCTTCAACATATGCTACTATTACAAACACTCAAAACTGAATGAAATGAGGTACTATGGTTTTCTCGGAAAGAAAGATAATCTTGAAATATAAGCTCTTTTTTACTGCAAAAGTAAAAACCAAATTTAACACTTCTTCTTTAACATTCATATTAATCTGCATTTATATTAATCTGATAAAATATAATGAGAGAGAGCACCAAAGAAAAGACTAAGCAATGATCTCAAGGAAATGCAAAAAGCTAATGACAAATCCAAGAACAAACAATACTTACCAGCTTTTGATAACAGTTTAACTGTCTGGAAAATACTATTTCCTTTCTTAATTAGAAGGGACCATAAGCATAGCATAGCAACTGTCAGCTCATCATCGCCATCAAACCACACCATTTAGCATGGAAAATTGTTTTATAAGCTACTGAGAAGATTAAAGAAATGAAGTCTCACAAGTAGTTGTACATCACATCACTTCTGCTCTTGTGGAAGAACAATATTAATAATGTGCTCTCTTTGTGTTCCTTTGTTTGCACTATTATATGTATCCTCGGTCTGACTGCAAATCATGTATGGGTATATTTTTAATAATGTGATAGAAGGAATAAAATGTTTTAGCAACTGGTCTAGATATTTCATTAATGCATACAAGTAACTACGCATGGGACAAGCAAGCGACACTCACATAAACAGAGTAAAGCATTCAAATATCCAAAACATTAGATTTAATCTCCTTTTGAAGAACTAGTATGAACACATTTGAATTCATTAGTTATATTAATAACCAAGATTTTTTTCCAAATGCAAAACATATAAAATATATACATAAGGAAGACTTCCAAAGGAGTTGGAACGATTTAATTCCTATTTTCTGAAGCAACATACTTCTATGAATCAAATAAAACATAAATAAATACTGTTATTACCTAAAACCATATCAAGGAATACAGAGCTATTTTGCCGATCTGCCATGATCCCTGGATTCTGAGAATTAAGTGGACTTCCATACTGTTGGGTATGTCCTTCTCCACATCCATTTCTTCCTTCTGTCTTCCTCCCTCTTTCCATGTATCTTTCTTCTCACTAATCTGTAACCATGTGTGTTCTTCCATATGAATCTTGCACGTCCTGTCTGACCTGTTACTCACAATCATCTTTGTTCACTGAAGATATTGTGACATCAGAACATGTCAAGATGTTAAGGATGTAGAGGTCCACAAGTAAACTTTTTGCCTACATGCTGCCGTGCCCTATAATTCTTACCTTTTACATAAAATGCAGCATCATATTAATTTTGCTTTGTCTAGCATTATTTTAATTCTATCATGTTCTAATGTCCCTTATCTGAAGAAAAGCTCTCCTAAAAGTATATTTACAAGTCCAAAAGTTTCACTACTGTCAAAACAGTCCAGTGATTAGAGATTTTCTCTTGCTACAGATTTGCTCTGCTTTCACCACTCATTTCTCATTAACTCTTGAGAAAAGGTACTGGAGACATGAGGTAAGATGTTTTAATGTTCTCTCTGTGTTAGGTATATTGGCAACAAAATTCGCAAATAAAAAGGTGTAATGTCATTTTTCCTGACTTGTAACAAGAGAAGCAAAGCAGAATATGATGCCTAGGAGGGAAGTGGGGTCTCCTTCTCTGGAGATTTTTAAGCAGAGGCTGGATGGACATCTGTTGGGTGTGTGTGATTGAATGTTCCTCCATAGCAGGGGGTTGGGCTGGTTGGCTCTTGTGGCCTATTCCAAATATACCATTCTATGCAACCACTACCATCCAGTTGGTGAACACATGTGGGGTAGTGAATAGACCAAAAAGAAGGATATGAAAGTGTAAGACCTTTCTTCTCACTGTGAATCACACAAATCCTCTGTGAAGTTGGTAAATTGCTATTTGAAAGTAAGCATTGTTCAAATCTAGAGTTGCAAACCAATTATTCAGCTGCATCAAGGGAAAGATGTTGCTTAGCATAACCATCCAGAAATATCTGGGTTCAATGTAGAAATTCATGCCTCTGAGATACAAAATAGCGCACAGCCAATCATTCATTTTAAACACAATGAAGTAACAGGACATAAGGCAGTGTAGATCCAGCCAGTTTTGATGTACTTGCAGAGTGAGGCCCCATCTATACTGCCATATAATCTAGTTTCTGATGCCAGATTATATGATTTGAACTAGATTATATGGCAGCGTAGACTTCATATAATTTTGGATCAGATACTGGGTTATATGGCAGTGTAGATCCAGCCTGAGAACCTAGCATTGAGGATAGGCACCATTGTTATGGCCCTCTCCTAGACAAAGAAAGTACTTAGAGTGCCCATTCCTATCAGAAATTTTACCCCACAGGAGGCACATTTATGAAGGACACCAAAGAGGATGTAAACCAATAAAAATTCCAGCAACACAGAGTGCTTCCAGACAGTGGCAAAATGTGGGTTTTAAAACAGGGGGGAAATCCCAGGACCTGCCAGCAGGTCCACACACAGACCTGTCAGTCCTGGGAAATGCTTTTCCACCATCCTCACATCTTCCTTTGAAACAGATCAAGATGAAGGGCAGACGAGACATCCAATGGATTTTATATATATACTAGCTTGGGGACCCGGTGGTGCCCGGGTCATTTGAGAATGGTGTTATTTGTCTTTCAATGTTATGCATTCTGTTTGGAGTGGGTTAACTACAATTCCCAGAATAGTGGCTCAATCCTCCCCAAACCTTGCCAGTATTGTAAATTGGCCATTTTAGGCCTGTGTACCAAGTGTGGTCCAGATATGTCGTTGACTGGTCATCGGCTGGCTGCAGTATTCTCTGGATGGGAGTGAATGACTACAACTCCCAGAGGCTCGGGGCAATTGCCCCGAAATATCTGTCAGTATCTACAGCAGGCAATGTTCAGACTGTGTGCCAAGTTTGGTCCAGATGCGTCATTGGCTGGGTTCAGTGGTCTTTGGATGCAGGTGAACTACAACTCCCAAAATAAAGGCCCCTTCCCACAAACACCTGCAGTATGTTCAGTTGGTCATGAGGCTTCTCTGTACGAAGTGTGGTCCTAGTCCATTGTCGGTGGGGGTCACTGTTTCTCTGGATGCAGGTGAACTATAACTCCCTTTTCCCCAAACTTGTCCAATATGTTGTATTGGTTATGGGGGCTCTGTGTGCCAAGTGTGGTCCTGAACTATCATCGGTGGGGTTCGGAGTGCTCATTCATTGCAGGTGAACTATAAATCCCAGTACCTACTACTCCCAAATGTCCAGGCCAATTCCCCTCCAAACCCACCAGTATGCAAATCTGGGCCTATCGGGGATGCATGGCAAGTTTGGTCCAGACCCATCCTTGTTTGGGTTCATAGTGCGTTCTGGGTGTAGGTGAACTACAACTCCTCTAAATTCCCCAGTAGGAGTCACAGTGCTGTGACTTGATGCAGGATGAACTACAACTTCCACCATGTGCAGTTAATTCCCAAACTCCTCCAGTAAGTTTAGTTGCTGTTCAGTTCTGCTGTGTTTGTTATGCAGACAGATTTGAAAGGGAAGGGCAGTAGGTGGGGGCGTGCAAATTCCACAGCAATGGAGAACCCTGGGATGCCTGCCTATGGTGCAAGGGCAGTAGGCAGGGTTATGCAGGGTTATACAATTTAAGCAGGGATCTGGCTCATATTTGAAAGCTAGTGCCAGCCCAATGACGGAAGGAGGAGAGAGGGGCCATGGAGGGGGGGGGGGAGGATGTCCACTAGCCGAGGGGCCCCCATAGAGGTAATCCAGGGGAGTGGGAGATACGGGAAAGGGAGGCCAAAACTGATTCGGCCTAGGGAGAGGAAGAGATTTCTTGTAGATTTAAAACGGCCTCCTGATATGGTAAACTTGGATACCCAGGTTGGCGGTTCCTCCGGATTAAAGGTGGTGCTGTTAAACGCCAGGTCTGTAAATGGAAAAACAGCAATCATCCAAGACCTCATCTTGGATGAACGGGCAGACCTGGTGTGCATAACGGAGACCTGGTTGGATGAGGCGGGTGGGGTCAATCTCACCCAACTCTGTCCTCCCGGGTATGCCGTGCAGCACCAACCAAGATCCAGAGGACGGGGAGGCGGTGTGGCACTGGTCTATAAGGAGTCTATCCCCCTGATCAGGTGCTCCATCCCGCAGTCAACCTTGTTTGAATGTGTCCACCTGAGGGTGAGTGACCGGGACAGATTGGGGATTCTGTTAGTGTACCGCCCACCCCGCTGCACTACAGTCTCCCTACCTGAGGTAGCGGGGGTGGTCTCGGGCCTGGCATTGGAGTCCCAGCGGTTTTTAGTGCTGGGGACTTCAATGTCCATGCTGAGACCATCCTGACTGGTGCGGCTCAGGACTTCATGGCCTCCATGGCAACCATGGGGCTGTCCCAATTGGTATCTGGTCCCACCCACAGAGTGGGGCACACACTTGACTTGGTTTTCTGCCAGGGATGGGAGGAAGGTGGCGGTGTGGAGGAGCTTACCATCGCTCCTTTGCCATGGACCGACCATCACCTGATCAGGTTTAGGCTGAATGCACCACCTAACCTCCGCAGGGGTGGGGGACCTATTAAAATGGTCCGCCCCCGGAGGCTTATGGATCCAGATGGATTCCTGACGGTTCTTGGGGAGTTTCCCGCCGCCTTGGTTGGTGATCCTGTTAATGCCCTGGTCTCTCTCTGGAATAGGGAGATGACTAGGGCAGTAGACACGATTGCTCTGGAACGTCCCCTCTCGAGTAACCGAGCTAAACCAGCTCCTTGGTTTACTGAGGAGTTGGCAGCGATGAAGCGAAAAAAGAGGGAACTAGAGCGCGTGTGGCGTTCAGAGTGGAACGAATCAGACCGAACACGGCTGTGTCTCTACCTCAGGGCATATGCCGCGGCAATAGATGCTGCAAAGAATGCTTTCTTGGCAGCTAATATTGCGTCTGCAAAGAACCGTCCGGCGGAGCTGTTCTGGGTTGTCAGAGGCTTGTTAAATCCCGTCGCTCAAGACGGGATCCCTGACAACTCGGCAGCCCGCTGCGAAGCATTTGCTCGGTTCTTTGCGGACAAAGTCGCTCTGATCCGCTCCGGCTTTGACACCATATTAACGGCAGTCTCCGAGGATGTAACACGAGCACCTGCTTGTCCTATTTTGATGGATTCTTTTCAATTGGTTCAGCCTGAGGATGTGGACAAGGTGCTTGGAGAGGTGAGGGCTACCACATGCATCCTAGACCCCTGTCCATCCTGGCTGATAAAGGAAGCCAGAGGGGGGTTGGCCGAGTGGGTGAAGGTGGTGGTGAATGCCTCCCTTCAGGAAGGCATTTTTCCAGCGAGCCTGTCAGGACCCTGGCTGCAGAGCACCAATAACCTTACACAGAGGCCAGTCTCTATCTAATATCTTTATTAAAGAAATATATAAAATCAATAAAAACAAGTGAAGAATATAGTTCAGAAGCAGACCTTTCAGATGAGGTCAAATATAGTCCAGAAATGTATTGTCCAATATAAGATATTAGAGTTCAAAGTTTTAATCCACTTGACCGAAACACACACTTTGCCAAGCAATAGTGTGGGGAAATAACAGAGTCTTTAAAGTCCAATGAAGCTTGACAACAAGGCTGGAAATAAACTTGATTCTTGACTAGATCCGTGACTGGAGGCAAGACGAACATGAAGCATGAACAGAGTCCGTGGTAAAACCGTGAGACAAGGCAAGGCTTGAAGCTAGATCCGGAAAGCAAGGAACTGGGATTACAAAGTCCACACACGATCTCTCTCCTCAAGCTGATCAATTGACTCCGCAAAGAATCCCTCGCGCCAAACACCTATATTGGGTCTCGTTTTCCCGCCAACAGAACTCTTTCCCTAGAGAATGAGAAGCGAAACCCAACTCTGTCCAGATGCATGACTCCTTAGAATTTCCCAAGGGAAGCAGACCTAATCAGCCATTTGTTTGGCAGCGATTCTCAGGCTTCTCCGATTAGCCTCCCTGACTCCCCTATCTTTAGAATAATTTTCCCTCCTGGAAAACGGGGGGGAGTTCTGCCCAAGGCCTGTTTGGCTGAATTCTTGAGGGCAAACATCAACATCCTGCAGGTGAAGAGACTCCGGCTCTTGCTGAACCGGCGAAAACCCCATGTTTTCCTCTTCGTCTGCCACAATAGTACTAGGAACAGGACTACAAGGCCCATGAGTCATCACAGAGCCTCAAATTGGCTGTGATCAAACCGCTGTTGAAGAAGCCATCACTGGACCCCACTCAATTAGAGAACTTTCGGCCTATTTCCAATCTCCCCTTTTTGGGCAAGGTCGTGGAACGTGTGGTGGCCGCACAACTCCAGGCATTCTTGGTTGACACTGATTTTCTGGATCCGACGCAGTCTGGCTTCAGGCCGGGGCATGGTACCGAGACAGCCTTGGTCGCCTTAGTCGATGATCTACGCCGGGAACTGGACAGGGGGAATTTAACACTTCTTCTTTAACATTCATATTAATCTGCATTTATATTAATCTGATAAAATATAATGAGAGAGAGCACCAAAGAAAAGACTAAGCAATGATCTCAAGGAAATGCAAAAAGCTAATGACAAATCCAAGAACAAACAATACTTACCAGCTTTTGATAACAGTTTAACTGTCTGGAAAATACTATTTCCTTTCTTAATTAGAAGGGACCATAAGCATAGCATAGCAACTGTCAGCTCATCATCGCCATCAAACCACACCATTTAGCATGGAAAATTGTTTTATAAGCTACTGAGAAGATTAAAGAAATGAAGTCTCACAAGTAGTTGTACATCACATCACTTCTGCTCTTGTGGAAGAACAATATTAATAATGTGCTCTCTTTGTGTTCCTTTGTTTGCACTATTATATGTATCCTCGGTCTGACTGCAAATCATGTATGGGTATATTTTTAATAATGTGATAGAAGGAATAAAATGTTTTAGCAACTGGTCTAGATATTTCATTAATGCATACAAGTAACTACGCATGGGACAAGCAAGCGACACTCACATAAACAGAGTAAAGCATTCAAATATCCAAAACATTAGATTTAATCTCCTTTTGAAGAACTAGTATGAACACATTTGAATTCATTAGTTATATTAATAACCAAGATTTTTTTCCAAATGCAAAACATATAAAATATATACATAAGGAAGACTTCCAAAGGAGTTGGAACGATTTAATTCCTATTTTCTGAAGCAACATACTTCTATGAATCAAATAAAACATAAATAAATACTGTTATTACCTAAAACCATATCAAGGAATACAGAGCTATTTTGCCGATCTGCCATGATCCCTGGATTCTGAGAATTAAGTGGACTTCCATACTGTTGGGTATGTCCTTCTCCACATCCATTTCTTCCTTCTGTCTTCCTCCCTCTTTCCATGTATCTTTCTTCTCACTAATCTGTAACCATGTGTGTTCTTCCATATGAATCTTGCACGTCCTGTCTGACCTGTTACTCACAATCATCTTTGTTCACTGAAGATATTGTGACATCAGAACATGTCAAGATGTTAAGGATGTAGAGGTCCACAAGTAAACTTTTTGCCTACATGCTGCCGTGCCCTATAATTCTTACCTTTTACATAAAATGCAGCATCATATTAATTTTGCTTTGTCTAGCATTATTTTAATTCTATCATGTTCTAATGTCCCTTATCTGAAGAAAAGCTCTCCTAAAAGTATATTTACAAGTCCAAAAGTTTCACTACTGTCAAAACAGTCCAGTGATTAGAGATTTTCTCTTGCTACAGATTTGCTCTGCTTTCACCACTCATTTCTCATTAACTCTTGAGAAAAGGTACTGGAGACATGAGGTAAGATGTTTTAATGTTCTCTCTGTGTTAGGTATATTGGCAACAAAATTCGCAAATAAAAAGGTGTAATGTCATTTTTCCTGACTTGTAACAAGAGAAGCAAAGCAGAATATGATGCCTAGGAGGGAAGTGGGGTCTCCTTCTCTGGAGATTTTTAAGCAGAGGCTGGATGGACATCTGTTGGGTGTGTGTGATTGAATGTTCCTCCATAGCAGGGGGTTGGGCTGGTTGGCTCTTGTGGCCTATTCCAAATATACCATTCTATGCAACCACTACCATCCAGTTGGTGAACACATGTGGGGTAGTGAATAGACCAAAAAGAAGGATATGAAAGTGTAAGACCTTTCTTCTCACTGTGAATCACACAAATCCTCTGTGAAGTTGGTAAATTGCTATTTGAAAGTAAGCATTGTTCAAATCTAGAGTTGCAAACCAATTATTCAGCTGCATCAAGGGAAAGATGTTGCTTAGCATAACCATCCAGAAATATCTGGGTTCAATGTAGAAATTCATGCCTCTGAGATACAAAATAGCGCACAGCCAATCATTCATTTTAAACACAATGAAGTAACAGGACATAAGGCAGTGTAGATCCAGCCAGTTTTGATGTACTTGCAGAGTGAGGCCCCATCTATACTGCCATATAATCTAGTTTCTGATGCCAGATTATATGATTTGAACTAGATTATATGGCAGCGTAGACTTCATATAATTTTGGATCAGATACTGGGTTATATGGCAGTGTAGATCCAGCCTGAGAACCTAGCATTGAGGATAGGCACCATTGTTATGGCCCTCTCCTAGACAAAGAAAGTACTTAGAGTGCCCATTCCTATCAGAAATTTTACCCCACAGGAGGCACATTTATGAAGGACACCAAAGAGGATGTAAACCAATAAAAATTCCAGCAACACAGAGTGCTTCCAGACAGTGGCAAAATGTGGGTTTTAAAACAGGGGGGAAATCCCAGGACCTGCCAGCAGGTCCACACACAGACCTGTCAGTCCTGGGAAATGCTTTTCCACCATCCTCACATCTTCCTTTGAAACAGATCAAGATGAAGGGCAGACGAGACATCCAATGGATTTTATATATATACTAGCTTGGGGACCCGGTGGTGCCCGGGTCATTTGAGAATGGTGTTATTTGTCTTTCAATGTTATGCATTCTGTTTGGAGTGGGTTAACTACAATTCCCAGAATAGTGGCTCAATCCTCCCCAAACCTTGCCAGTATTGTAAATTGGCCATTTTAGGCCTGTGTACCAAGTGTGGTCCAGATATGTCGTTGACTGGTCATCGGCTGGCTGCAGTATTCTCTGGATGGGAGTGAATGACTACAACTCCCAGAGGCTCGGGGCAATTGCCCCGAAATATCTGTCAGTATCTACAGCAGGCAATGTTCAGACTGTGTGCCAAGTTTGGTCCAGATGCGTCATTGGCTGGGTTCAGTGGTCTTTGGATGCAGGTGAACTACAACTCCCAAAATAAAGGCCCCTTCCCACAAACACCTGCAGTATGTTCAGTTGGTCATGAGGCTTCTCTGTACGAAGTGTGGTCCTAGTCCATTGTCGGTGGGGGTCACTGTTTCTCTGGATGCAGGTGAACTATAACTCCCTTTTCCCCAAACTTGTCCAATATGTTGTATTGGTTATGGGGGCTCTGTGTGCCAAGTGTGGTCCTGAACTATCATCGGTGGGGTTCGGAGTGCTCATTCATTGCAGGTGAACTATAAATCCCAGTACCTACTACTCCCAAATGTCCAGGCCAATTCCCCTCCAAACCCACCAGTATGCAAATCTGGGCCTATCGGGGATGCATGGCAAGTTTGGTCCAGACCCATCCTTGTTTGGGTTCATAGTGCGTTCTGGGTGTAGGTGAACTACAACTCCTCTAAATTCCCCAGTAGGAGTCACAGTGCTGTGACTTGATGCAGGATGAACTACAACTTCCACCATGTGCAGTTAATTCCCAAACTCCTCCAGTAAGTTTAGTTGCTGTTCAGTTCTGCTGTGTTTGTTATGCAGACAGATTTGAAAGGGAAGGGCAGTAGGTGGGGGCGTGCAAATTCCACAGCAATGGAGAACCCTGGGATGCCTGCCTATGGTGCAAGGGCAGTAGGCAGGGTTATGCAGGGTTATACAATTTAAGCAGGGATCTGGCTCATATTTGAAAGCTAGTGCCAGCCCAATGACGGAAGGAGGAGAGAGGGGCCATGGAGGGGGGGGGGGAGGATGTCCACTAGCCGAGGGGCCCCCATAGAGGTAATCCAGGGGAGTGGGAGATACGGGAAAGGGAGGCCAAAACTGATTCGGCCTAGGGAGAGGAAGAGATTTCTTGTAGATTTAAAACGGCCTCCTGATATGGTAAACTTGGATACCCAGGTTGGCGGTTCCTCCGGATTAAAGGTGGTGCTGTTAAACGCCAGGTCTGTAAATGGAAAAACAGCAATCATCCAAGACCTCATCTTGGATGAACGGGCAGACCTGGTGTGCATAACGGAGACCTGGTTGGATGAGGCGGGTGGGGTCAATCTCACCCAACTCTGTCCTCCCGGGTATGCCGTGCAGCACCAACCAAGATCCAGAGGACGGGGAGGCGGTGTGGCACTGGTCTATAAGGAGTCTATCCCCCTGATCAGGTGCTCCATCCCGCAGTCAACCTTGTTTGAATGTGTCCACCTGAGGGTGAGTGACCGGGACAGATTGGGGATTCTGTTAGTGTACCGCCCACCCCGCTGCACTACAGTCTCCCTACCTGAGGTAGCGGGGGTGGTCTCGGGCCTGGCATTGGAGTCCCAGCGGTTTTTAGTGCTGGGGACTTCAATGTCCATGCTGAGACCATCCTGACTGGTGCGGCTCAGGACTTCATGGCCTCCATGGCAACCATGGGGCTGTCCCAATTGGTATCTGGTCCCACCCACAGAGTGGGGCACACACTTGACTTGGTTTTCTGCCAGGGATGGGAGGAAGGTGGCGGTGTGGAGGAGCTTACCATCGCTCCTTTGCCATGGACCGACCATCACCTGATCAGGTTTAGGCTGAATGCACCACCTAACCTCCGCAGGGGTGGGGGACCTATTAAAATGGTCCGCCCCCGGAGGCTTATGGATCCAGATGGATTCCTGACGGTTCTTGGGGAGTTTCCCGCCGCCTTGGTTGGTGATCCTGTTAATGCCCTGGTCTCTCTCTGGAATAGGGAGATGACTAGGGCAGTAGACACGATTGCTCTGGAACGTCCCCTCTCGAGTAACCGAGCTAAACCAGCTCCTTGGTTTACTGAGGAGTTGGCAGCGATGAAGCGAAAAAAGAGGGAACTAGAGCGCGTGTGGCGTTCAGAGTGGAACGAATCAGACCGAACACGGCTGTGTCTCTACCTCAGGGCATATGCCGCGGCAATAGATGCTGCAAAGAATGCTTTCTTGGCAGCTAATATTGCGTCTGCAAAGAACCGTCCGGCGGAGCTGTTCTGGGTTGTCAGAGGCTTGTTAAATCCCGTCGCTCAAGACGGGATCCCTGACAACTCGGCAGCCCGCTGCGAAGCATTTGCTCGGTTCTTTGCGGACAAAGTCGCTCTGATCCGCTCCGGCTTTGACACCATATTAACGGCAGTCTCCGAGGATGTAACACGAGCACCTGCTTGTCCTATTTTGATGGATTCTTTTCAATTGGTTCAGCCTGAGGATGTGGACAAGGTGCTTGGAGAGGTGAGGGCTACCACATGCATCCTAGACCCCTGTCCATCCTGGCTGATAAAGGAAGCCAGAGGGGGGTTGGCCGAGTGGGTGAAGGTGGTGGTGAATGCCTCCCTTCAGGAAGGCATTTTTCCAGCGAGCCTGTCAGGACCCTGGCTGCAGAGCACCAATAACCTTACACAGAGGCCAGTCTCTATCTAATATCTTTATTAAAGAAATATATAAAATCAATAAAAACAAGTGAAGAATATAGTTCAGAAGCAGACCTTTCAGATGAGGTCAAATATAGTCCAGAAATGTATTGTCCAATATAAGATATTAGAGTTCAAAGTTTTAATCCACTTGACCGAAACACACACTTTGCCAAGCAATAGTGTGGGGAAATAACAGAGTCTTTAAAGTCCAATGAAGCTTGACAACAAGGCTGGAAATAAACTTGATTCTTGACTAGATCCGTGACTGGAGGCAAGACGAACATGAAGCATGAACAGAGTCCGTGGTAAAACCGTGAGACAAGGCAAGGCTTGAAGCTAGATCCGGAAAGCAAGGAACTGGGATTACAAAGTCCACACACGATCTCTCTCCTCAAGCTGATCAATTGACTCCGCAAAGAATCCCTCGCGCCAAACACCTATATTGGGTCTCGTTTTCCCGCCAACAGAACTCTTTCCCTAGAGAATGAGAAGCGAAACCCAACTCTGTCCAGATGCATGACTCCTTAGAATTTCCCAAGGGAAGCAGACCTAATCAGCCATTTGTTTGGCAGCGATTCTCAGGCTTCTCCGATTAGCCTCCCTGACTCCCCTATCTTTAGAATAATTTTCCCTCCTGGAAAACGGGGGGGAGTTCTGCCCAAGGCCTGTTTGGCTGAATTCTTGAGGGCAAACATCAACATCCTGCAGGTGAAGAGACTCCGGCTCTTGCTGAACCGGCGAAAACCCCATGTTTTCCTCTTCGTCTGCCACAATAGTACTAGGAACAGGACTACAAGGCCCATGAGTCATCACAGAGCCTCAAATTGGCTGTGATCAAACCGCTGTTGAAGAAGCCATCACTGGACCCCACTCAATTAGAGAACTTTCGGCCTATTTCCAATCTCCCCTTTTTGGGCAAGGTCGTGGAACGTGTGGTGGCCGCACAACTCCAGGCATTCTTGGTTGACACTGATTTTCTGGATCCGACGCAGTCTGGCTTCAGGCCGGGGCATGGTACCGAGACAGCCTTGGTCGCCTTAGTCGATGATCTACGCCGGGAACTGGACAGGGGGAGTATGTCCCTGCTGGTTCTGCTGGACCTCTCAGCGGCCTTCGATACCGTCGATCACGGTATCCTTCTGGGGCGCCTTGCCGGGATGGGGCTTGGAGGTACTGTTCTGCAGTGGCTCCGGTCCTTCCTGGAGGGTCGGTCCCAGATGGTGTCCTTGGGGGACACCTGCTCGGCCCCACAACCATTGACTTGTGGGGTCCCGCAGGGGTCAGTACTGTCCCCCATGTTGTTCAACATATACATGAAGCCGTTGGGAGAGATCATCCGGAGTTTCGGGGTGAGGTGTCATCTGTACGCAGATGATGTCCAGCTCTGTCACTCCTTCCCACCTGTCACTAAGGAGGCTGTCCAGGTCCTGAACCGGTGTCTGGCCACTGTGTCGGACTGGATGCGGGCTAACAAATTGAAATTGAATCCAGACAAGACAGAGGTCCTCCTGGTTAGTCGTAAGGCTGAACAGGGAATAGGGTTACAGCCTGTGTTGGACAGGGTCGCACTCCCCCTGAAGACACAGGTTCGCAGTCTGGGGGTTCTCCTGGACTCATCGCTGAGCCTGGAACCCCAGGTCTCGGCGGTGGCCAGGGGAGCCTTTGCACAACTCAGACTTGTGCGCCAGCTGCGCCCGTTCCTTGGGAGGTCTGACTTGGCCACGGTGGTCCACGCTCTAGTTACAGCTCGTTTGGACTACTGCAACGCGCTCTACGTGGGGCTGCCTTTGAAGACGGCCCGGAAGCTTCAATTAGTACAACGAGCGGCAGCCAGGCTTATAACTGGAGCGACGTACAGGGAGCACACCACTCCTCTGTTGCGTCAGCTCCACTGGCTGCCAATATGCTACCGAGCCCAATTCAAAGTGCTGGTTTTGGCCTACAAAGCCCTAAAGGTCCAACTTACCTATCTGAACGTATCTCCTCCTATGAGCCCATGAGAACTTTAAGATCGTCTGGGGAGGCCCTGCTCTCGGTCCCACCTGCCTCACAAGTGCGGCTGGTGGGAACGAGGGACAGGGCCTTCTCGGTGGTGGCTCCTCGGCTGTGGAACTCCCTCCCCAGTGACATCCGGCAGGCTCCATCCCTTCTGAGTTTCAGAAAAAAGGTAAAGACCTGGCTTTGCGAACAAGCGTTTAATGAATGAATTATGATGGCTTTAACTCGGTCCGGACTAAGGTTTACGTGCAAGGTTTATGTGGACGAATGGATTAAGTATTTTATTATACTGTTTTAAATGTATTTATGGGATTGTTTTAAATTGATTGTTTTATATTGCTATGTTTTATTTTTCTACTGTATTGTGAGCCGCCCTGAGTCCCTTCGGGTGAGAAGGGCGGCATATAAATGATGGAAATAAATAATAAATAAAATAATAAATATGCAAATTTCAAAGCAATTGAGAACCCTGGAATGCCTGCCTGCGGTGGAAGAAAAAGCAAAATCTAGGAGGAAATGGTCCCCAAACGAAAGCATTCCTTTGGGTAGTGGGCCGTAGTGTTTGGGAAGGACATTGGCAGGGTTTGGGCTACATGTTCATGAAGCTCGCTGTAACCGCAATGTCAGTGCAAAGGAGTGACTTGCTGGATTCTCAGCACTGGGAACTGTAGCCTGTTTGTGGAGGCCGGAGGCTGTCTGTGTGAGCGGACACCCGTGCCACGTACAGACATACGGGTTTTCACTTTTATTATGGATTTAGATTAGATTTAGATTAGATTAGATTGATTAGATTTAGATATATCTCCGAGATGCGCTGGACGTCGTATGTGCACACGAAAATATCTTAATGTACGCATAAGCAGATTTCTTATCTTTCTCTTCACAAAATTGCTAATTCAAGCTCTGTTTAACTTGATAAAAATCAAAAGAAAGAAATGCTTGCAGAGAGTTCAAATTGCTTTCCCATTCTGCATCCCTTTAACCACCTGTATGTCCATGGCTCTATTTTTTGACAGTTCAATCAGCTATTCAGCTGTTCTGGGTTTTTAAAGCGTACACATGCGATGGAGCAGTCTGTTGCAGCCCAGCCACCTGCTTGATCCCTTTTTCACCAAAACACCACACAGATCAACAATAATAAGAAGAGTGTCTAATATAAAAAACAGTTTCAAAATAGTGCTCAAAATAAGCAGACTAAGCATTCACTGAAGTACCAGCAAAACCCAATATGCAAAAGCAATTTCAGTGTTACATCCATGAGCTAGATTTCCAGGAGCTTAACAAAAAGCAATGACCAACTCTGAATATGAATTCCAAAATTCACCAAAGGCAAAAACTAGAAACTGTAATCCAAGGGTTGTTGCGCTTGAACTAGAATTATATCCAAAAGCTTGAAAACATAAACAAGACCCTAATCCAAAGGCTTGATTATAATCCCAAAGTCTTCAAACTTGAAACAAGATTTGTAATCCAAACAGGGGGCATGGAACTTAAACAGAAAAACAAGATACAGACCCAAGAACAGAACTCCTAACTCCAAGCTCCCAAGACAGGCAATTTGACACATGAAAATCTAGCTTTGATCTCCCCACCGAACATAGACTCTAATTCCCTAAGAAAACTCCATCTTGCCCATGACATCACTCTTTCTCACACCTGGGTTCCCTTTATTTATCTTTCAGCCTCTGGGAACATTGAATTTGTCTCTGTTTCACACTATCCCTTCTGAGCTGGGTCATCGGTAACCCTCCTGTCTCCCGCACATTCCTTTCAGACTCAATCCCTGGCCGATTCTCATGAGAATCATTGCCCGCTTCCCCAACGACAAATCTACCCAAAATATTTCCATCGTCTCGAAAAACACTTTCACTTTCCCCCAAGGAAACACCAGGCTCAAACAGAAAATTTCCGTCCTCATGCTTAGAGGCTTCATAGTCCTCAACACAGTCCACACAGGGGGAAGGGAAGGAAAACACATGTTTTGCATGACTTTAGGGATATACAGTCATGCAAACGTGTATTTTTGGGGTGCACCTTTTTAACACATGGTTTTCAGCTGCTATCCCAATTCTGCCTACACTTTGTTGAAATGTCACATATTCCAGTTACTTCTGGGTTTTTAGCCATGTGTAGAAGGGTCACAAAAGTACCAAGCCCAAGGGGAATCAGAGCAGAGAAATTGTAAATAGAAGTCCTGATCCAGCTGAGAAAACCATTTAATAACAATGAGCCAGAACACAGATATCAAAACCAAACATAGTCCAAAGTCTGTGTCAAGCCAAGAATAAGTCCAAAGTTCAAATAAATACTCAGAAGGCACCTAATTGATGCTGCTGCTGTGACAATGAAAAGGTACTAAAGGAAGTACACGGACATGCACTCCAAGGTCCAGGAACACAACTTACGTTTCATTTTAAGACCAGCAAAACCATGTTGTTCCCTCTCTCCTATTCATTTCTACCCTCCTTTGCTGGCAGAGTATACCAGCTTGTCTGTAGTGATGTACTAGTAGAATCTATTCAGTCAAAACATCATCAAGATCCACCCATGCATGAAGCTCCTCAGCTGATACAAATGGAAATCTGTGTTACAAAACTGTGGTACTTTTTTGTTCTCTGACTTTTTTTTTTAAAAAAAAGTAAAATGTTTTAAAAGCAGATAGAGATAGTGCTTTCTGAAATCTTCCTTTCACTTTGCAGGATACAAAATTTCTTAATATGATTTAAAATACATTTCAAAACATACAGCTTTGTAAATTAAAAAAGAGTATGTTCAAGAAACCGTTTTTTAGTTGATGCTGCTTGTTCCTCTCTTTTTTCACTTTTTGCCTATTTTAAGTTTTATAGTCTTTCAGTCAATCCCATATCTGAGTCATCAAACCGGTCCTTCAGCATAATAACATTGTAATACCCAACCTTCTTTGTAGTTCAAAGAAAAGGAAAAAAAACTGAAAGTGTCTGGGGGAAAACATATGCTTTGTTTCTATCCTAGTAAACTATTTCCTCTTTTACTGTGAAGTCAGGAAGTGAGGAACAAAACAAATTATTTTCTAAAGAAAAAAGCAGCATTTACTTTTCAGTAATAAGATATTGTACAAAATAAAGGTATCACAGATCAGTACTTGAGAAAAGTAAGATTTCTAAATAAGTTATTAATTCCATATTTCAATTCTTGTTAATGTACTAGACCTCATATTACTCTCTCTGTGTGTATTTCTGTGCACCTATTGACTTATACAGTCTACATAGATTTTTTGATTTTCATAGGATTTTTAGACAAGGAATACTCCAGATGTGGTTTTGCCAGTTCCTTCCTCTGAATTGTAGCCTGCAGTGACTGGTGTTCCCATTCAAGTACCAACCAGACCTGCCCCTGTTTCGCTTCCAAAATTAGGTGGGATATGGTGCCTTTAGGAGATTTAGGCTATTTAGAGTATGCAAAGAGTCCAAGAAGAATAAAAATGTTTTCATATGGTCTTTTGGATTGTGCATACCATTGCCACACAGTGGTTATTTCACGTTCTGAGGGCCATAGCTATCCCATCCCCAGTTCATCATGTATTATATAACTGGCAAGGAAAGATGTAAAGACCTTAAAGGTGCCAGATTTAAAATGAAAACCCCAGTAGCTTGAATTCGGCTAGAAAGCAAATAGCACTAAACCTAAGGCAGTATAGCAGAGATGAGGAAATTGGCCTGTGGGCCAAAGAAATCCAAAACTGCTTTCTGGTGGTCCACAAAGCTAAACAAAAAAACTAAACTTAAAACTCCACCAGAAAAATCTGTGATACACTTTGCTGCCTAAGTAAAATATCAAACTACTAAAAAAAGAAAGTAAAGCACTTGACTAGTAAAGTCAAATATCTTTCAAATTACTTGTCAAGCAGAAGCGATAGTTTGCAAGCTTTTCAAAGGCCATCCCCAGTCTATTTGTACAGTAGGAGTCTCGCGTATCCAACATAAACTGGCCAGCAGAACATTGGATAAGCGAAAATGTTGGATAATAAAGAGGGATTAAGGAAAAGCCTATTAAACATCAAATTACATTATGATTTTACAAATTAGGCACCAAAACATCATGTTTTACAACAAATCGACAGAAAAAGCAGTTCAATACACGGTAATGTTATGTAGTAATTACTGCATTCAAGAATTTAGCACCAAAACATTGACTACAAAAACAGTGACTACTAAAAAACTGACCACAAATAAAGATAGAATTGCATAAAATGAATTTATACGGTAGTAACAACACCGTCGGAAGTTAAATCCATAAAAATTCAGTCCTGTGAAGGTTTTTAAAAATCTGTGATCCTTACCTGCCTAGAGAAACAGTGGGAGGCAGACTGCATTGGATAATACAGAATGTTGGATAAGCACAGGTTGTATAAAGCAAGACTCTACTGCAACATCTCTGTCACTGCTACTCTACAATATTAAGTTACACATTCATGGTTTCCCACCTTAATTTAAAATTACGTCATCATGAACTAAAATCACTCTGTAATTAATTTAAATGTATTTCATACTGAATTAATTTTAATCCTAAAATCAACTGCAGTTAATACAACAATATTTAATGCATTAAAATGATTAGTCTTTTCAAAAAAGAATTAATTCTTGGCTTTGGCTGCATCTTATTTCTTAATATTATTTTTATTCTAATAACATTATTATGTTTACATGCTTGTATTAAAACAAATTTACATTTTTACTTGATTTGTAACTATCGTTCCAGATTATCTGTTTTATCTTCTAGTAAGCGTTAGTCACCCCCAGTGGTGCAGTGGGTTAAACTGCTGAACTGCAGAACTTGTTGACAGAAAGGTCGGTGGTTTGAATTTGGGGAGTGGGGTGAGCTCCCACTGTCAGTCCCAGCTTCTGCCAACCTAGCAGTTTGAAAACATGCAAATGTGAGTAGATAAATAGGTACCGCTCTAGGAGGAAGTTAACGGCGCTCCATGCAGTCATGCCAGCCACATGACCTTAGACTACGGACAACGCCGGCTCTTCAGCTTAGAAATGGAGATGAGCACCAATGCCTAGAGTCGAACCCGACTCAACGTAATGCCAGGGGAAAACCTTTACCTTTACCTTTAAGCGTTACCCATTTCTTCTTAGGCCACACAGCCTTAAACAGTCAACCAAAAAGAAAAACAAAAAAACTTAGACCTCCCCCACAAAACCTGTCCATACCAGAGTTGCATTAATCCACTGAGAGGTTTACAGGGGCATAAAATCACTTTTCAAAAGACTTTTTAATGAACATTATTCTATCACTCACCTGGTCACCTATAGGAAAGTCATTGTTACAGAAGTAGGACTCTGTGCTTCAATTTAAATTCCACAAATGATTTAACACTGAAATGGAATGGAAAATGGGCCTGTCTAGGTGGTTGCTGGAGATCATGAGGCACAACAAAAGCTGTTAGTCTACGACTCTCATAATCTCTCACTATTTGCTATGTGGACAAGTGCCTATGGGAGCTGAAATCCAACAAGATGTCAAAGGCCACATATTCCCTAAGGCAAGCTCTTATTACCTGATTCCACAGCCAAACCATACACCCACACACTTTTCAACTCTGTATTTTAAAATGGGTTCTTACTAGTTTTTTTAACCTAAACCATATGGTAAACACTAGAGGGAAGGATAGCTCATTTTATGGGGGTGTTGAAGGAGGGAAACTATTTCCCCCTATTTTCCTGTTATTCCCCCCACTCATGTCCCCATCATAGAAACAACCCTAGTTTATTAAATGGATAGTGGGGAGGGTGAATAGCCAGCAAAAACGGGAGAAATAGTTTTCCTCTTTCAATTCCCCCCCCCCCCCCACACACACACACACACTGTAAAATTGATTATCCTTTTTTCTCTAACACCTCCATGTGGCCTCCACTTAGATAATGGAACTGTACCATGCAATGTTACATTATATCAAGTACTCCTGCATAGCAGTGAGGACTGGCCTGGATGGCCTTTGTGATTTCTTCCAACTCTATGATGCTATGATAAAGAGACCAAACCCCTCTACCATTTTAGCCATCTTGAGTTTGCAAGGATTAAAATTTAACTCAAAATTCCTTCATTACTCATTTAAAACCATTTTTACCAGTCCAGTTTAGGAGACTTCCTTTTCAGTGGCTTTCAAGTTAATAGATTGCCATCTAGTGGCTTGTTTGACATTCACTACATAAATAAGCATGAAAGCACCTATTTACAAACAGTTCTTATTATAATAACACATATACAGGTAGTCCTTGAGTTACAAACATCCGACTTACAAATGACTCATAGTTACAAACAGGGGTGAGACCACAGGAAGTGAGAGAAATCTACCCCTGGAAGGGAAATTCATTCCTGAAAAGAGATATTATGGGAAACATTATCTCCACTGAAGCTTTCTCACCAATCCTTGTTTCCACAAAAAGCTATTTTTTTTCAAAATCCGATTATCACAGGGATAGAGAGTGAAAGTGAATCTTGTGAACAGGGGCAGACAGCAAAATAAACATACAGAGATGTTAACCCTTCCCTATGCTATCCTGTCTGGAATTAAACTTAAAAATGCACTTGTTCCGACTTACATACAAATTCAACTTAAGAACAAACCTACAGAACCTACCTTGTTCGCAACATGGGGACTGAAAACAAACTTCGTCTGAAAACACACTTCAGTGGTTGTACCTTGCCATTGGAAATGAAATGATTGCAACCTCAAAAATTAGGCAGGGATTTGTACATATTCAGGGAAACTACTGTATTTCATCGCCCTTGCATAATAGTCGCACCCCCTTTTTGGGCGAAGGCAAAATAAGACTTTTGCCTTTCCCTGCATAATAGTCACACCCTTAGTTCACTTGCCTGGGCAAATCAAGCCCTCCAATGTCTGAGAATTCACTCAGAAAGGGGCTGTTTTTCAACTTCACACTTTCCATGCACACAACAACACAACAGAGTGATTAAAGCGATGTCATATCCCCCGTTTTTATTTTTCAACTGAAAAACTATCAGGTTTTTTTTGGGGGGGGGGGTGAAAGCTAGGGAGGACCACATTAACCAAAATTGCCACATTTTTGTAAAAGTTTGGATAATTTCAAACATTCAAGGATACTTTTGCACTCAAATTTTTGAGGGGGGGTTGTGGTATTGAGGGGACTGAGTTGCAAAAAGTGGAGTGGAGCAATATGCAACTCACAGGGCACACTTTCCCCCCTCTGCTTTGAAGAATGTTTACAAATTCATACAATAGTAATAAAGAAAAACCAAGCTTCACTGTCTTGGAACCAAGAAGGACTAGAAATATGTCAATACTTAAGTGTGTCTTTACAAACTTCAGAACAGAGATGAACTGCCAAGTGTCATCTTTAACAGCAAGCATGTACTACCAGAATTTTGGAGCTTGATGATGTCCCCTAATCTTCTGTACAGATTAGGGACTAAGGCCCCTTCTACACTGCCATATCAAAGCAGATAATCCGCATTATCTGCTTTGAACTGGATTATATGAGTCTACACTGCCATATAATCCAGTTCAAAGCAGATAATCTGGATTTTATATGGCAGTGTAGAAGAGGCCTAAGACAAAGTTGATGTAAGGTGGCAAAATAGAAATCTTCCTGGAAAATTGTAGGATGCTGTACCATTCTATGGAAAAATACCCACAACATATGTGTGTTTATCCACATTGTCTGGACTGTAATCTATCATGTTGAGCTATAGACATTATATGAAGTTTTATTATTCTAACTAGACAAGCATTGGAACACACTAACAAATGAATGAACTATTAGGCTTGTTTCTATTAAGTGTTTCATAAAATCGCTTGCTTCTCAGTAAATTACAAGTAGAAATAGTCATGCAAAAATGTGGTAAGTTATCTGTGTCCACAAAGTGATATACATCCTTTAGTGAAATAAAATGTTCAACTAGTGCTGAAAGAAGCATTTGCTCCACTACAAATAGAACTGATAATGACTACAAAGGGTGACTGAGTAAAGCTGAAGATACTAGTTAGGTAAAGGTAAAGGTTTTCCCTTGACATTAAATCTAATCATGTGCGACTCTGGGGGATTGGTTCTGAACTGTTAGGTTGGCAGAAGCCGGGGCTAAAAGCGGAAGCTCACTCCGCTCCCTCAATTCAAACCGCTGATCTTTTGGTCAGCAAGTTCAGCAGCTCACAAAGAATAACCTCTGAGTCTATGTGAAATATGCAATACATTATTTTAGTAAAACTGTCAGTAAAACTAATTTAATGTGTTGTGAAATGATGCATGTCTAAAAAAGTGTGTCACCAACATGAAACGTTTCGAAACATCTGCCACAGATGGTCTTCATTTAGTTCCTCAAATATTGGCTTAGTCCAGCAATTCCCATGGAATATGACCGGAGTCCAGGCGGCAAAGTGCGTTAAAGCGCTGAGCTGCTGAACTTGCAGACCAAAAGGTTCAAATCCCAGGAGCGGCTTGAGCACCCGCTGTTAGCTCCAGCTCCTGCCAACCTAGTAGTTCAAAAACATGCAAATGTGAGTAGATCAATAGGTACCGCTCTGGCGGGAAGGTAACGGCACTCCATGTAGTCATGCCGGCCACATGACCTTGGAAGTGTCTACGGACAACGCCGGCTCTTCGGCTTAGAAATAGAGATGAGCACCAACCCCCAGAGTCAGACATGACTAGACTTAACGTCAGGGGAAACCTAACCTAACCTATGACAGGAAAGAACAGCCACAAGAACCAATTGATATAGATTACTCTATGAAGCATTAATCTTGAAAACACAAAGACAAATCCATCTTCATACATTTAGACTTTCTTAGCACAAACATTTACGGTAATTCCCAAGGAAAGGAAGTATATTTACTTAGCTGATTTCAACCAATCAGTTTTAGTACATGTAATGTCTGAAAGCTGTCAATTTGCATGCCAACCAGGGGAAATCAATGGAAATCTCAGAAATCAGGGAAAATATCTTTAATTATTGTGTCCCAGATGGTAAATACCAAGCCATGTCTTGCTGGTTTTTACTGGTGGATGATAGATTCCATGTCAGTGGGAACTGCTGAGAGCCTGAGTCATTGGGAAAAATGAACAAATTCCTATGCACACTGCACGTATCTTATTTATAGTGCAAAAACCAAGAACAAAACAATATTTAAAAAGAATAATTATAACCAACATAAACTTACCAGTATTTCAGTAGGAAGTGTGGGCCTGCTTTTAGCTGATGAGATAGTTAAGTTAATTAAGACTGTTGTTGTGTGCCTTTGTTTCAGACTTAGGGTGTTCCTAAGTCTAAAGTTTTTCGGGGGGGGGGAGGCAAATGCAGGCCTTAGTTTGGGGACCCCTGCTTTAGTACATGTGCCTTTTTTTCCAAAATGGTTATAGTGATACTAAGTTCAATTTATTAATTATATTTAACTTTAACAGTAACAGTAATACTTCATTCTATCTGACATACACATGTTTGTAAATAACTATAGAGAGCCAGTATGTTATGGTTTGAGTCGTTAGACAACAGCTCTGGAGAAAAGAATCTGAATCTCTGTTCAGCAATGGAAACCCCTCTGAGTGATTTTGGCCACATCATAAGCTCTCACCTTCAGCGGACAGCAAAGGCAAATCCTCTCTGAATAAATCTTGCTAAGAAAATCCCGTGTTATGGTTACTTTAGGGCAACCATCGGTGAGAAATAACCTGAAGGCACACAACAACAACAGCAACAATAAAGGCAAACTGTCATTAGAATTGTACCATGCCTCAATTCTGAAATGAATGTCTTGGTAGCTAGTCCAACCAAAAAGTCCCACATGTATGGATTCTTTCAAAAGCTAACTACAATTATAAACTTGATATGTTTTTACAAAGAAAAACAGAAATGTCAGTTGCCTACGCTATTATACTATACTAAAGAGTTAAAAGAGTTTTGGTTGTTTTCTTAACAAATATTTCAAATGAACATTTCCTAGGACTTCTCAATTCAGCATCATGATGGAGCTGTTTCTAAACCAAGTACTGGTATATCTAAAAATTTCTGCTGGCATCTGCACTTAAAATTTATTTAAAACTCTATGAACCTTAACCTTTGCATGTACTACTCTAACATGATTGTCTATAGGAAGTATAAGGCGGGTACATGTCCTCACCCTACCCAAATCACCTATAAGCAAAGCCGTCAGAGTCATGTACTCCCAGCGGGGTATCTAATGGCAGTAGGTACAAAGGGGAGGAACTAGATGAAGACTGATATGAAGACCTCAATGGCGGAGCAGGTGATTGATAACACAGTACATGTTACAATGGCTGTGAAGGTGGAAGAAGGCTGCAACAGTTGAGAGACCACTGGTCGTTGTGTTAATCATGCCACTGGATCAAAACCTCTTTCTATGAAGACTGTGCACCAATCTTCACACATAAAACAAATTTGGACACTGACATCTTCCAAGGCAAACCGAAACTTAACAAAAGTCCCATGGCAATCAGCAAGTGACAAAGGGGGCGGGGCTGTAAAATCTGAAAGTCCCAAGCTATGGACCAGCACATGGGCAGTGGATATGGATTCAGTTGTTCTAACTCAAGCTCAGAGGCAGTTCAGCAGCTGTATCCATGACTGAGCAGCTCTATTTAGGATCCACTCTGCTCATCCCATATGGGGAAGGGCTAGAAAAGGTGCCCTAAACATAGTCTGCCTCTCTTATTTATTCCTTTTTTCTGACTGGACTGTCACATTCAGAAGGGCCAACACTATGCAGTCAAAAAGGACAAATGAATTTTGGAACATGAAATAAAAGGACACTGTTGGATAACAGACAATGAAGACACTGATTATCAAGATCCAGCACAGTCTGGCTTTAGGCCAGGACATGGAACTTAAACAGCCATGGTCGCCTTGGTGGATGATCTACACCGGGAACTGGACAGGGGGAGTGTATCCCTGTTGTTTCTTTTCCTAGACCTCTCAGCAGCCTTTGATACCATAGACCACAGTATCCTTCTGGGAGCCTCGTGGGAATAGGGCTTGGAGGTACTGTTTTACAGTGGCTCCAAGCTTTCCTGGAGGACCGTTCCCAGAAGCTGTTACTGGGGGACACCTGCTTGGCCCCGCAACCATTATCTTGTGGGGTCCCGCAGAACTCAGTATTGTCCCCCATACTGTTCAACATATACATGAAGCCACTGGGAGAGATCATCCAGAGTTTTGGAGTTTGATGTCATCTGTACGCAGATGACATCCAACATAATCACTCCTTTCTACCTGTTACTAAGGAGGCTATTCAGGTCCTAAACCAGCTGTGATGGTCTGGATGAGGGCAAACAAATTGAAATTGAATCCAGACAAGACAGAGGTTCTCCTAGTCAGTCGTAAGGTCGAATAAGGTATAGGGTTACAGCCTGTGCTGGACAGGGTAACACTCCCCCGAAGGCTCAGGTTCATAGCTTGGGAGTGATCCTAGATTCATCGTTGAGCCTGGAATCTCAGATTTCGGCGGTGGCCAGGGGAGCTTTGCACGATTAAAACTTGCACGAGTTGTGCCCGTATCTTGGGAAGGCAGATGTAAGGAATTGGAGTGTTTGTGTGGGTGCTTGTGAAGGAGCAGGCCTAAAGACAAAGTGTTTCGCAAAGCGTGCTATGGAATGAACTTGGCAGATGAAGCGAAGATTCAACAAGGCGTATCTAACCTGGCAAGATGAAATGAGGGTTCAGTAAGGTGCATCCGAAATAACAATGGACAACAAAGTGTGCAGGTGGTACCCCATAAGTCATATAGCCTGAGATATAGAATATTTTGAAACCATGCCATAAGAACAGAACAGCACATTTACCGAAAGAAAGACTAACTTTAGGTTATAAAGTGAAGGGGGTCTCAAAGATTCAGCACGCTTTTCCGGAACTGTGGCAACAGAGTGTCCACGCCTGCTGGGAGAACCTGATCAGTTCTTTGGAGCAGGGCCTGCATGTGTGAGTATGGATGTATGAATGTGCCCATGGATGAGAGCTCTCTCTTGATGTGATTTTGATGTGATTCTGATGCGATTC
The DNA here is from genome assembly GCF_035594765.1 of Anolis carolinensis. NCBI lineage: Eukaryota > Metazoa > Chordata > Lepidosauria > Squamata > Anolidae > Anolis > Anolis carolinensis. The sequence continues at coordinate 84,294,700 of NC_085845.1, read as the reverse complement.
TGACCAATAAATGTTACATAAAAAACATTAAACCCAAATTTGGTCTCTGAAAGTCACTGATCCACCACTATTCCCTGAACACTCTGCATCAAAAGGAATAGAAACCCTTTGTGTTCATAACACAAACTTGGATACAGTGGTCCATGCTCTTGTTACATCCCAAATAGATTACTGCAACACGCTCTATGTGGGGTTGCCTTTGAAGACTTGTTCGGAAGCTTCAAATGGTCCAACAGGCAGTAGCCAGATTGCTCACTAGAGCAACATACAGGGAGCACACAACTCCCATTATGCCAGCTCCACTGACTGCTAGTCTGCTACAGAGCACAATTCAAAGTGTTGGCTTTAGCACATAAAGCCCTAAACGGTTCCAGCCCAGCTTACCTGTCTGAACGCATCTCCCTATATAAGCCAGGCCTTGGACTTACATCTGGACTGTGTGATTTTAATTGATGTTTTAATAATTAATGTTTAATTGTATAGATTTTAATTGTATCTGTTTATATTTGTATGTATTCGCATTGAATTGCCGCCTGCTGTAAGGCTGCTCTGAGTCCCCTTCTGGGTGAGAAGGGTGTGATACACATATGTGAAATAAATAAAAACTCCTGGTGCTGACAAAGACATCAAGGAAAAATTATACTGTTAGCTGAATATCATCCTATCTGAAATACCAAAGGAGGACAAAATCATCCTCCTCAGTAATTTTAATGCAAGAGTTGGGCAAGACTTTGGTCTGTGGCCAGGAACTACAGGAAAACAAGGGATTGGAAACAGCAACTTGAATGGTGTCTTACTTCAGACCAAATATGTGTTGAGTTGTTAGGTTCCTTCAAGTTGTATTTGTTTTATGGTGACCCTAAGATTTGTTTGTTTTTGGAAGTTTTTTTACAAAGAGAACTTGCCACTGCCTTCCTCTGAAACTGAGATCGTGTGACTTGCCCAAGTTCACCCAGTAAGTTACCATGACTGAGTGGGGATTTGAACTCTGGTCTCGAGAGTCACTTGGGAACAATAAAAAGGAAAGGCAGTAGAGTTTTAAAAGCATTCTATATATTTTTGATAGGTCTGGTACCCAGAAATAGTAGGCCCATTTTTTGATATTATTAGGGCTTCTTAATACATAAAATGAGGGATTAAAATATTTCTAAAATTTAAAAGTAAAGCAACAAGAAGTTATTTAATTGTGTGTGTGTGTGTGTGTGTGTGTGTGTGTGTGTGTGTGTGTGTGCCTGTTCACTTAGAGCAACCCACAATTTTCACGGGGTTTTCTTAAGCAAGACATACTTAGAGGTGGTTTGTCAATTCCTTCCTCTGAAATATAGGCTACAGCACCCAATATTCATTGTCAGTCTCCTATCCAAGTACTAACGTATCCAAATTTAAAAATGGCTTTCAATAATGTGAAAAATAAACAGTCCAGGCTCTTGCAGATCTCTGAACATTGATCAAGCACAACAATTTCTCATTTTGCTTCCAAAGATATTCCCTGATGATCCAACTGCTAGTCAGCAGAATAATATATTAATCAAAGTTTCTAAGATCAAGAAAATCCTTGTCCTTTTGATCTACTTGAGGTTTTTTTTTAATGTCCCTTCCACTATAGAAACTTTCTGTGGAACTAATGAAGCCTCTTGTTTTCTACATTAACAGTGACAAATGCCATGTTCTAAGGATTTTCCTCCCACTGTCTGTAGGCTTCTAAATGTCATTTAATGTGACACAAAGAATCAAAGCATGTGTGCATAAACACTAAAAGAGAATGCACAGGCGTTTTGTCGTGGTGAGCACTACACATACAGATTATGCTTGCATACACCATACTGGTTGTCCTGTGCAGAAATTCCTACCCATATCCTTGCACCCCCAAGCAAGGTAGGCAATCACATTGTATAAAAATGGTTGGACAAGCATCTTCCACAGTACTGCTCTGTTTAGCTTGAGTCAGACTTACAGAAACAATTTAGACCATTCTAACAATCTCTTTTCTAGCCTTAAAATGCTGCTATAACTTTATCACTAGAAGGCAGACTTCTTATTTAAATTTGTCATTGGCATTAGAGTATGGAATCATGGAATGTATGTCCCCTTTCTTTCATCACAAGAAGAACAGAAGATTTAGCTTTCCCTTTCAACTATATTTTGCTTCATGAAACAAAAAACTAAGAAACATTATTAATGTCCTACAGAAACCTGAGATTTTAAAGAAAACTTTCTGCAGGAAAATATCTTTTAGACATTCAGTTATAACATCATTTGACCTCATGAGTCCCCACAGGGAGAAAGGTGGGGTATAAATAAATATAATAAATAAATGGTAAAATGAAAATCTGTATATCAGACAAGATTCGAAGTGGTATTGCTTCTCAACTCAACCTAAGAATCAAGTTGTAAAATGGTTGCATTATAGGTGGTATCTTGGGGGAATTTCTAGTCAGCTTTCCATATCCACAGATTCAGTATCCACAGATTCAACCATCCACAGTTTGAAAATATTTCCTTCTACAAAAAATTTCAACCCCCTCCCCTCAATATTGCTATTTCATAAAAGGAACACAATTTTACTCTGCCACTGTATATAATGTGGATATCTGTAGATTTGAGCATCCACGGATTTTAATATTCACAAGGGCTCCGGGAACTAAATCCCAGTAGATACCAATTCCCTGTACTATATTTCTTTCTTCTTCTGATTACAGTAATGCTTGCTTTTTTAAAAAAAATACTTCTTTAAAAAAAAGCTTTTCCTCAATACACTCATTTTGGCAATGTGAACACTGGAAGCATGGGGAACATGGTTAGCCTACTTGTAAATTATTCAGTGCTATTTTATGGGCCACAATTGCAGTGTTGAATGGAAAAATCAAAGGTGATATCCTGATGCAACAGCTGTACTGGGATATAAGGTGGAAGCCAACTCAGGGGAAGGATTATTCAGAACACACACTGACTGTCCAACAGACAGGATAAAACAGTAATGAAAAAGACAATGAAATATCTCAATTTAAGAATCCTCTGTTTAAAAAAAGAAGAAGAATCAATAAACCTATCACCCAATAGAACCCAGACTTCTACTGGAAACAATAAAAAGAATATTAGTCATCAGTACAGTGGGAAAGGTGAGAAACCATTATTGCTGAGTAAATGGTACCATTTAAGACATTCTAACACTGAAAGCAAGGAACTGTATCTGCAGACATTCTGATTCCAAAAAAGGATATGCGGAACTAAAACTAATGTGCATGTCTAAATTAGAACAATGACTTATTTTTCCATATTAAGAAAAATTACCTCTCTTTAATATATAGATGGCATCTTATAAGATAGGGCTGAGAAACCTGTGCCCTGCCCTCTGATATTGATGGACTACTTGTTTCTTAATATTTGGCGATGCTGGCTAGAAATGATGGAACAACATATAGAAAAACACAAGTATCTCAGCACTAACATAAAAAGGCTCAAGACATTCCCCCACTCTCAAAGAACAAATAAATAATATAATGTAACCTGTATAATATATATTTCCAGGAGCAGTTCCTCAAAGAAATAGGAAGTATTGAAACAGTACTGTGATATGGGGGGGGGGGGGGGGGTAAATTTCAAAATAGATCCAAAAAAGATGGAAATTATTTACATGATAGTAACAATGGGCTTTAAAGATGAACACAGAGAACCCAAGAGCAGAACTATTTCATACACAATGCACAATATGATATCATGACATGGGAATATTTCTGAGCAGATTAAGAAAGTAACTAGACTGGGACAAAAAGATTGTGTAGCCCTAAATGCAGTAGTGGGTGAGACACACATATACACACTCATAAGTGAACACAAAAACACAATCTCAACACCGTATGTATTCACAGTCATCCACATTCACAGAAGCACAGTTGCCTGCTTTGGCATTATTGAAGAATGAGGTTAATGCCTCCCTAATTGCACCAATCTAGGCTATCTTGAGATCAGCAGGGGCTAAAGCTTCTTTCCCCAGAAAACCTAAATACTTTTTCTCTATTGCTGAAAAGAACCAGTGTCAAGGCAAAATGTTCCATCATATAACCCCCAACTGCTGCGCCCCACTCAGCATCTTATTCATCTCTGAGAATGAAATACTGAAGGACTGTCTGCTGGACAACCAGCCCACTCGTAATGGTTTCCTTTGATGTGACTTTTCTTCTTAACAAGATACTGTGTCCCAGATGGACCTGAATACTGCTTGTGCTGCAATCAGCATGACTGTCCAGAGAATTTGTCTGCCCAGAGAACTTAATTATTCTTTGTCTTAGTCCAAGAAGCCACTCCAAGTGAGATATCAAACAGGTGGCTATTCCAGAGAGTACAGCTGGCTGCTCTCTTGCTGCAGCATTTGCAATAGCAGGGGAACAGAGCTGGGCCTATTCTCCCCAACCAACATAGTACTTTGAATCAAAAAAATACTGGGATGCATGCTAAGTTATCTCCAAAACTGCTTCTTGGACTAGAGAATTCGTCTTGACTCATAGAAAAGCACTCCTAAGAACAGTAGTATCTCTGATGAGTTGATCAATTGGGCAATAGATGAGAGAGGGCAAAGTTTTTTGAGCACAGAGAGAATTATTGAGGGATGTAGATAGATTGCAGGTTGACCACCTGTATTTTTTCCACTTGTGTACACCATCGATGTTTTGGCTGCAGTATTCCAAGACAGGGAGAGTTGATTAACATTTTTCAGAGGCAGATCAATGTAGAAATAATTGCAGTAGTCTAGTCAACATGTATTTCTGAGCATGACTTAACATTGTCAGATCCGACACATTTAGGAATGGGTACAGCAAAACAAATTTGTTCCTGATTATCACCAATACCTGTGCACCCAAATTCAAAGAAGGATCCAAAAGAAGTCCCAAAACAGTAATATAATCCAGCACATGTGGATTTCCTTTTCCCAAAAAACTATGTTGATCAGAAATACTTCTGTTCTTTATGGATTTTTTTAACTTATTCACCCATATTCAATTACTTACTGAGTCCAGCTATTAATTCAAAACTTCAACAGCCTCTTTAAATTGAGAAGGAAAGAAGAAGTATTGGTTAAGTCTTTCACAGATATGTCACACTGAAATCCAGGAGGCCTCTCCCTGCAGTTTCGTATTCATGATGAGACATGACAGAAGTGCAATGCTAAAGACCAACAAACCTTCAAAGAGGAATTTCCAGTATTAATTTTAGATAAAATCCTATGGAACAGGCTAATATGGCAGACTGTGTCTGAACTGTACCACTACAAATTGCAGTGAAGGGTTCCTGTTTCTGTATATTCCTCCATGAGAAATAAGATTAGGCTGAAATCATTCTGCCTGCAGAAAGAACAGCTCAGTTCATCAGTCAGTTACTGAAGCCTATCTAAAATCGGAAATAGTACAGGTCATAAAACTAGGTCACAGATAGTTGCCAGGAATAAAAATATAGAACACTATCCCGCTATCCCATTAATAAAATAAATATCTAATAAAAATGATTTCAGTATGCACACAAACAACACCAATCAATATAGGGTATAACAATGTGGTCAACAAAAGAAACAACAGAATAAAATACTCTATAAATAAAACTTAAGGCACACTCATCTTCTTCCAAAGGCAAGCAAACGTCTTTGAGATAATATATGCACCTTTATGTTATAAATTATACACTGAAATAATGCAATCAGGGTCAAATTCACAGAACACTGGGCTTCAAAACGGCGAAGTCTCAAAACACAGCAACACTCCCTGAGAGCCCGCAGGCAGATCATTCTTGCTCCATCTCCTTTCCCCCACAAGAACAGTGACCTAGTTCATAAGAGTTGTTTTCAGATAGCCCAAGGGAGGGGGGGAGGTAACATATTGGTGAAGCTAAACAGGGAAGACTGATATACACATGTGTACATCAGCAGATGCTTAAGGAGCACCTCCACAAAAACGTATGGGAGGCAGTGTTCCCCAAATCCTTGCATCTGGGTGAAAAGTATGCATAGAAAAGGGGTGAGGCAGGGAGGGCAAGACACCAGAAGCGTATTTCTGTCCCTGTCAGAAAATACACATAAACAAGGTGGCAGAAAGGATACACTGGAGTGGGGAGGATGGGGACAAGGAGAGACACCAGCTGGCGCGTCTGCTGCTGCTGCGACACCAGAAGGAAGGCTCAGTGTGCCTTTCAGGCCAGCACAGTATCCCTGATCCCAAATGCTTGGCAACAGGAATAGTACTGATTTCCCATTTTTAGTTTGGATTTGGGGACACCTGTATTTGCACACAAGTACATAATAACGGTACATAATGGCCCAAGTCTAAACATGAAAATAATTTATGTCTCATAAACACATGTAGTGAAGATAAGTTTACCATCTATGCAGGCAGTCCACGAGTTACAAACATGCAACTTACAAATGTCTCACAGTTAAGAACAGGGCCGAGACAACAAGAAGTGAGATAAATCCACCCCAGAAAGGCAGGTTCACTCCTGGAAAAGTTATCATGGGGAAAAGGTGTCTCCAATGAAGCTTTATTACCATAAGCCATATTTTTCAAAATCCAGTGACCACAGGGACAGAAAGTGAGGTGAAATCGTCTGAACAGGGGCACAAACAGCAAAACAAACACCACAGGGGTGTTAACCCTTTTCTATGCTATCCAAAGCTAATGTGTGTGTGCGTGCATGTGTATGTACGTATAAATGTATGTGTGTGTGGCTGGACTTACACTTAAAAATTTATATGTTCTACTTACACACAAATTCAACTTAAGAACAAACCTACAGGACCTATCTCCTTTGTAACTTGGGAACTGCCTGTATAGACTAAAGTCCAAATATAGAAATATACATATGAAGATATACAGCCTCATCACACCAGAGCATGGGTCCACTTTAAATCCGTTTGCTGCCTCCTGCAGAATTCTGGGGTTTGTAATTTAGGGAGTCCCAGGACCTGCCTGGTTAAGCAGTTCAAAGGCCCTTCCCCCAAACTACAAGCCCCAGAATTTTGCAGGAGGCAGAAACTGGATTTAAAGTGTATCCATGCTCTAGTGTGATGAGGTCCTCAGGGCCCTTACACACAGCCATATAACCTAGAATATCAAGGCAGAAAATCCCATAATATCTGCTTTGAACTGGGATATATGGCAGTGTGGAGTCAGGGCCCTTCCAGACAGGCTCTATATCCCTGGATCTGATCCCAGGTTTTCTGTTTATTCCAGATTATCTGGCAGTGTGAACCCATATAATCCAGTTTAAAGCAGAAAACCTGGAATCAGATCCTGGGATATGGGGCCTGTCTGGAAGGGCCCTTAGATATCCCAGTTCAAAGCATATATTGTGGGATTTTCGGCCTTGATATTCTGGGTTACATGCCTGTGTGGAAGGGCCCTGAGTTCACACTGCCATATATTCCAGTTCAAAACATAAAATGTGGGATTTTATTCAGCTGCATGGAAGGGGCCTTAGGGCCCTTCCACACAGCCATATAACCCAGAATATCAAGGCAGAAAATCCCACAATATATGCTTTGAACTGGATTATCTAAGGCCCCTTCCAGACAGGCCCCATATCCCAGGATCTGATTCCAGGTTTTCTGCTTTAAACTGGATTATATGGGCTCACAGTGCCAGATAATCTGGAATAAACAGAAAACCTGGGATCAGATTCAGGGATATAGAGCCTATCTGGAAGGACCCTGACCCCACACTGCGATATATCCCAGTTCAAAGCAGAAAATGTGGGATTTTATTCAGTTGTGTGGAAGGGGCCTTAGATAGATATCTTTATATGTATGTTTGTATATAACACAACACCTAACTGGCTTGATGGATATGGACCAAACTTGATACACAGACCCTTAATGATCCAATTTATGATACTGGTAAGTTATCTGGGGGGATGGCCAGATAGAGGATGATGGTTGTGGTCCACACACATCTAGAACGCCCTGTCAATTGATCTGTAGCAAACTTGACACATAGACCCTTAAGAGCCCTCCCACACAGCCATAGAGCCCTGAAAATCGGGGCAGAAAATCCCACAATACAGTGTTCCCTCACTTATTACTGGGGTTAGGTTCCAGGACCACCCGCAGGAAGTGAAAATCCACGAAGTAGGGACACTATATTTATTTTAATATTTATACATTATTTTAGTAATTATATACGATTTTAAGTGTCTATCAACCAATCGTGTGTTGATAAATCGCCTCCCTCCCCTCCCGTTGCCACTTAGGCTCCTTTTTTCTCCCTTTGGCTTCTCCCTCCTCCCTTCCTTAGGCTGTAAATTGTAATTTTTTATGATTTATAATAGTCTTTTAGAGTTTATTGAAAAACCGTGAAACAGCGAATCTGCGAAAAGTGAACCGCGAAGTAGTGAGGGAACACTGTATCGGCTTTGAACTGGATTATCTGAGTCTACACTGCCAAATATCCCAGTTCAAAGCAGAAAATGTGGGACTTTATTCAGCTGTGTGGAAGGGGCCTGGGTTATCTGAGTCCACACTGACATATATTCCACTTGAAAACAGATACAGTAGAGTCTCACTTATCCAAGCCTCGCTTATCCAAGCTTCTGGATTATCCAACGCATTTTTGTAGTCAATGTTTTCAATACATCGTGATATTTTGGTGCTAAATTAGTAAATACAATAATTACTACATAGCATTACTGCATATTTGTCAGGACCCAGGCTGCAAAGGCACCAATAACCAAACACAGAGGCCAGAATCTATCTAATATCTTTATTGAAGGAATATATAAAGTTAATAAAAGCAAGTATATGAAATAGTCCAAAAGCAGACCTTTCAGGAAAGGTCTAAATTAGTCCAAAAAAGCGATGTCCAATATGAAATATTAAGGTTCAAAGTTGTAATCCAATAACCGAAACACTCACTTTGCCAGGCAAAGTGAGGGGAGATGACAAGGTCCTTTAGTCCATAAACTTGAGCAAGGCTAGGAAATAACTTGATACTTGAAACAAGGCTTAAAACGTGGAACAAGGTAACAAGGAACAAGAACAAGGTCCGTGGAAAAACTTGGTAAAATCCGTGATACAAGGCAATGTTTAGTCCTGGGAAACAAGCAAGGTCCGTAGGTAAACAAAGGCAGAAACAGGAGCGAAGGCTGGAAAGCAGGGCAAGGCTTGAGCAGGAGCGAGGCTTGAAACGGAGCGCGCTGTCCAGACACAACTCGCTCCGGAGGTTGACGAATTGACTCCGCGAAGTTACTTCGCGGGTAAATCACCTATATAGAGTCTAACTTTCCCGCCGAAGCAGTTCTCTGGGAACCAGAAACGAAAGCTAATCTTTGAGACCAGATGTTTGACTCCTTAAGGATTCTCACGAAAAAACAGACTTAATTGGCTGAATTCTTGGCTGCTATCCTCGCACTCCTGCGCGAAGCAGCTTCCAAACCTCTCTGTTGTTTACAAAACTCATGGCGGGAGAACACAGGGGAAGTGGGCTCCGGATTTGTTTGACATACTTCTGGGTCACAACTCTCTTGCAGGTGCAAGGTTCCCAGATCTGCCTGGGAAAGATCTGGCTGGGAAGATTCCAGTTCAGACTGGGAAGGTAAAAAACCCAAGTTTTCTTCATCATCAGGCATTACAGTGTCATAAGCAGGACTACAAGGCCCATGAGTCATCACACTATCCCCCTCCTCAGGGCCCCTCCCAAACTGGGACTCTCTCCCCGAAGCGCGAGGCCGCGGTTTGGTGGGATAGGTCTGATGAAAGCGACGGGTTAGATCAGGAGCGTGAACTGTGGAGGCGTCTTCCCAAGAGCGCTCCTCAGGGCCAAAACCCACCCAGTCAATGAGATATTGCAGGCGGCGGCGGTGAAAGCGAGAATCTAAAATGTCCTCAACCTCGAACTCCTCCTCCCCATTCATCAAAACAGGAGGGGGAGCCGGTTGGTCTGTATCAGGACGCACACCATCCGCCGGAAGGAGCAGGGAACGGTGAAACACTGGGTGGATGCGCATTGAACGCGGAAGTTGGAGTTTGAAAGTCACGGGGTTTAATTGCGCCACCACTGGATAAGGGCCAATGAAACGGGCATCTAACTTCCGGCAAGGGCGGTGGGAGGGCAGAAAGCGAGTGGACAGGAAAACCCGATCTCCTACCTTGATTTCGGGGCCCGGCTGGCGATGTTTGTCAGCGTGGCGTTTATAGTCCTCCTTGGCTTGGTCCAGTTGCTGGAGCAAAAGTTGTTGTACCGCTGTGAGTTCCTGCAGCCAATCCTCTGCTGCGGGAACTTCTGAAGTTTCAATGACAGGGGGAAAGAAACGTGGGTGGAAGCCGTAGTTTGCAAAGAACGGCGTTTCTTTTGTAGAAGCTTGAACTCCATTGTTATAAGCAAACTCTGACAGTGGTAACAGAGAAGCCCAATTGTCCTGTTGGTAGTTTACATAACAGCGAAGATACTGCTCCAAGGTGGCATTGGTGCGCTCCGTTTGCCCATCTGTTTGAGGATGATGAGCTGAAGATAAGCGAGAGTCTATGCCCAATAGTTTTTGTAGTGCCTTCCAAAAACGAGAGGTGAATTGAGATCCACGGTCTGAGACTAAACTCTTGGGCAATCCATGTAGTCTGAAAACATGTTGAAGGAATAGATCTGCAGTCTCTTTGGCCGTGGGGAGACCTTCACAGGGTATGAAATGGGCTAACTTTGTGAAAAGGTCCACCACCACTAGGATCGTGGTGAATCCACAGGAAGGTGGTAGGTCAGTGATGAAATCCGCAGAAATTATTTCCCATGGGCGAGATGGGGTAGGAAGGGGATGTAGAAGCCCTGAGGGTTTCTCCCTTCTTATCTTGGAGCGCTGGCATACTGGGCAGGTGTTGACATATTTTTCCACATCTTTGCGGATCTTGGGCCACCAAAAATCCCTTAGGATCAGATGCATGGTTTTAAATAGTCCGAAATGCCCTGCTGGTTTGCAGTCATGACACAGACGAAGCGCTTTTTCCCTGCCCGGTCCGGGTGGGATATAAACATGATTTCTATAGCAAAGCAGTCCATCTTTAAGCGAAAAGGGAAAATGCAGACCTTGACGAAGTTGGTCCTGCGCCCAGGCATCTGCTTGCTGACTAGCCCTGATTTCTTGAGCACAGATGGGTCCTGGAGTAGAGGAAGTTGAACCAATGGGAGTGGATTTGGTGTTCCCCACTGTGAGCGTGGCAAAGTTCTCGGGTTGTAGTAGTTGGGATTCAAAGGTCTCCTTGCGTCCTGCAGCGTATTCCGGTTTACGTGACAGGGCGTCTGCTTGCTTGGTTTGGGCTGGGGTCACATAATGGATCTGGAAGTTGAAACGTTCAAAGAATAAAGCCCAACGTTGCTGCCTCTGATTTAGTTTGCGGGCAGTTCTTAGATGTTCTAGATTTCGATGATCAGTGTGGACTTCAATGGGAAATTTGGCCCCTTCTAGCCAATGTCTCCAAGTTTCAAAGGCTGCCTTTATGGCCAGTAGTTCCTTTTCCCAAATGGTGTAATTTCTCTCTGGTGTGGTTAGTTGACGGGAGTAAAAGGCACAGGGATGAAGGTGGTCTCCCACCGGTTGTAAGAGTACAGCCCCAATTGCCACATCCGAGGCGTCCGCTTGCACAACAAAAGGGGTTCCAGGATCTGGGTGCTGTAGAATTGGCTGGGACGTGAATAATTTCTTTAGTTGCTGGAACCCTTTCTCTGCTTGATCAGTCCAGCGGAAGGGCTGTTTTCCACGGATGCAGCTAGTGATTGGGTCAGACCAGCGGGCAAAATCTGGAATGAACTTGCGGTAATAGTTCGCGAACCCCAAGAAACGCTGCACCTCTTTCTTGTTAGTTGGCGCCCGCCATTCCAATACTGCTGAAACCTTGGCTGGATCCATGGAGAGCCCTAGAGGCGAGATACGGTAACCAAGGAAATCTACCTCTTGTAGATCGAAAGCGCATTTTTCCAACTTGGCATAAAGTCCATGATCTCGCAAACGTTGTAACACCATTTTGACGTGGTTCTCATGTTCTGATTGTGATCTAGAAAACACCAAAAAATCGTCCAGGTAGATTATCAAGAACCGATCTAGATAGTCCTGAAAAATATCATTGACAAAATGCTGGAACGTTGCGGGGGCTCCGCATAATCCATAATTCATAACTCGGGACTCGAATAATCCGAATTTAGTCTGAAAGGCAGTCTTCCACTCGTCCCCTTCTCTGATGCGAACTAGATTATAAGCCCCTCGAAGATCCAGCTTGGTGTAGACCTTGGCTCCTCGAAGTCGGTCCAGTAGATCCGAGATTAAGGGCAGGGGATAACTGTTCCGCTTGGTGATATTGTTCAATGCTCTGTAGTCCACCACCAAGCGTAATTCCCCTGACTTCTTCTTCACAAACATCACTGGGGAGGCGGCTGGGGATTGAGAGGGTCTGATGAATCCCTTGCGAAGGTTTGTCTCTATGAATTCCCTGAGAGCTTCTTGCTCCGGTTCAGTCAGGGAGTATAGGTGCCCTCGCGGGATCGGGGCCCCCTCCACCAAGTCAATGGCACAGTCATAAGGTCTATGTGGGGGTAATTTCTCGGCTTCTTTTTCATTGAATACATCCCAATACTCGGAGTACTTCTTGGGCAGGGTGATGATGGGCTCGGTCTCTGTGGCATGGCAGACCTTGGCTACGAGGCAATGGTTTTGGCAGTACTTTGAAGCAAACTGCAGTTCTCTGTTGGACCAGGAGATGCTTGGGTCGTGGAGAGTCAGCCACGGGATTCCCAAAATCACAGGGAAATGGGGAACCTCGGTAACAAAGAAAGAAATCTCTTCCATATGTTCCCTTATCCACATCCTGGTGGGTTCTGACCACTGGCTTACGGGCCCCGTCTTGAGGGGGCGGCCGTCTATGGCTTGCACCACACGGGCATTCTTGAAGTCATGATATTGTAATCCCAGAGAGTCGGCATACTCTCTGTCAATGAAGTTGTTGGTGGCTCCGGAGTCTATCATGGCGTGGATCATGACGGGTCCCCTTTTTGCTGACCATAAGGTGACCACTAGAAGGAACAGGACCCCGGTTGGCGGCTCTTGAATGGGTTTTCTGACCGGGTTGGCGAGCCTCTCTACGCCCGGTCGTTGGCTTCCCCCGCCGGCTGTGTGCCAGCCGCCTCAGACGCCTTCGTCTCCGTGGAGGACGCCGCCGCAAGACGGGCGGCGGGCTTCCCTTTGGCTGGACACTCTCTGGCGAAGTGGCCCCCATTTCCGCAATACCAGCAGAGATTTAAGCATTGGCGACGGGCCTTCTCGGCGGCATCTAACCTGGGTCGCACGTTGCCCAACTGCATCGGCACCTCCTCGCTCCCTCTGGGGTATGGGGTTGGTGGTGGGGGTCTCCACACTGGACGCGGCTGGACGCTGGCGGGAGCGGGGGGTTTTGCCCCAGCTCTACCGCTCTGACCACGTACCCATTGTTTCCTGTTGGCAATCAAGACTTCAGCCCGTAAACATTGGTCAATGAGTGCTTCGAGGGACTGGGGAGGGTCCACCTTGGAGATTTCTTCCAGCATTTCAATGTTGAGACCCTCCCGAAATTGTCCCCTGAGGGCTACATCGTTCCAGCCGGTGCTGTGGGCCAGCACTCGGAACTCAGCTATGTACTGAGACATGGGTCTGTCTCCTTGAAAGAGGCGCCGGAGTTTATGGCCGGCTGCCTCCAAATTGTCCTCGATTCCCCAGGTCTCCTTAAGGTGATCCAAGAAGCGTTGCGCTGTTCTTAGGTGGGAAGAGGCTTGATCGAATAGGGCCGTCACCCAGCTGGCCGCTGGTCCGTCTAGAAGGCTGTAAACCCACGCCACCTTGATGTCTTCTTGGGGAAACTCGGCGGCACGGGCCTCTAGGTAAGCCTGGCACTGGCGGCGGAAAACTTGGACCTTGGAAGCTTCTCCAGAAAACTTAGTTGGCAACGCCATGGCCGGGAGGCGGACTCCGCGCTCCCTCAATCCTTTTATTTCTCCATCCTGCGCGTTGAGTCTGTCACGGATGCGATCCACTTCATCTTTGCTGATGGTGTAGCTGAGCGGCTGCCCAGCCGGCGCGGCTCCGGTCGACATTCTGGCCTTGGTTAATTGGTGCTTATGGGTGGCGGAGTCAAACCGTCAGGACCCAGGCTGCAAAGGCACCAATAACCAAACACAGAGGCCAGAATCTATCTAATATCTTTATTGAAGGAATATATAAAGTTAATAAAAGCAAGTATATGAAATAGTCCAAAAGCAGACCTTTCAGGAAAGGTCTAAATTAGTCCAAAAAAGCGATGTCCAATATGAAATATTAAGGTTCAAAGTTGTAATCCAATAACCGAAACACTCACTTTGCCAGGCAAAGTGAGGGGAGATGACAAGGTCCTTTAGTCCATAAACTTGAGCAAGGCTAGGAAATAACTTGATACTTGAAACAAGGCTTAAAACGTGGAACAAGGTAACAAGGAACAAGAACAAGGTCCGTGGAAAAACTTGGTAAAATCCGTGATACAAGGCAATGTTTAGTCCTGGGAAACAAGCAAGGTCCGTAGGTAAACAAAGGCAGAAACAGGAGCGAAGGCTGGAAAGCAGGGCAAGGCTTGAGCAGGAGCGAGGCTTGAAACGGAGCGCGCTGTCCAGACACAACTCGCTCCGGAGGTTGACGAATTGACTCCGCGAAGTTACTTCGCGGGTAAATCACCTATATAGAGTCTAACTTTCCCGCCGAAGCAGTTCTCTGGGAACCAGAAACGAAAGCTAATCTTTGAGACCAGATGTTTGACTCCTTAAGGATTCTCACGAAAAAACAGACTTAATTGGCTGAATTCTTGGCTGCTATCCTCGCACTCCTGCGCGAAGCAGCTTCCAAACCTCTCTGTTGTTTACAAAACTCATGGCGGGAGAACACAGGGGAAGTGGGCTCCGGATTTGTTTGACATACTTCTGGGTCACAACTCTCTTGCAGGTGCAAGGTTCCCAGATCTGCCTGGGAAAGATCTGGCTGGGAAGATTCCAGTTCAGACTGGGAAGGTAAAAAACCCAAGTTTTCTTCATCATCAGGCATTACAGTGTCATAAGCAGGACTACAAGGCCCATGAGTCATCACAATATTGAACTACTTTTTCTGTCAAATTTGTTGTATAACATGATGTTTTGGTGCTTAATTTGTAAAATCATAACCTAATTTGATGTTTAATAGGCTTTTCCTTAATCTCTCCTTATTATCCAACATATTTGCTTATCCAACATTCTGCCCGTTTATGTTGGATAAGTGAGACTCCACTGTAATGTGGGATTTTATACAGATGTGGAAGGGGCCTTAGGTATTGTCAGGGTAGAGGGGCTGAGGGAGGAGGATGGGAGTTGTAGTTCCTCCACATTCAGCCCAGGCCGTGACTCACTCGCTCTCTCAGCCGCCCCCCTGGGCCATTGGGATGAGGGATGCTCAAGCTGCGCAGTGAAGGAAGTTTGTGCTGGGACGTCAACGCGAGATGACTTCGTGAGCCAGAGAGAGAGACGCCTCCCCGCAGCCCGCTTCCCCTTCTGTCTTCCTTCCCTTCCCGGGAGGCACTCACTTTTTGTGGGGTTGGTGCGGCGGGTGCTTCTCCTTCCTGCCGGGCGCCGCCGGGTGCTTGGCGCGCCGCCTCCGGGCCTGCAGGGCCAGCACTGTGCCACAAGGGAGGGAGAGAGAGAGAGAGGAGAGGCAGAGGATGAGTGAGGGCTGCTCCCGCGCCGCTTCCTCACGCTTCTTTCCCCCTCCCCGGCCCACCCGCCTCCCTCTCTCCCTCCTGGGCCCCGCTTCGGGGCGGCAGGCTACCTTTCCGAGAGCTCATCCCTCCTCGTGTCCCGCTCTCTTGCTCCTCGCCGACTCCGTGAGGGAACGCCGGGCGCCCACCGAAGAGCAGGAGGAGCGGCAGCCGCCCCGTTAGCCAGTGTGCATGCGCCGTTCATCCCAATCCAGGCGCGAGGCGGTGCCGAAGCAGGAAAGGGGGGGGGGGGGGTCGCTAGGCAACCAGGAGACGGCTGGGCCAAGATGGCGGCGGACCTCCTCTGAGGGAATCCCGACTTTGGCCGAACTGGGTTGCTGTGTGGTTTTCGGGCTGCGTAGCCATACGGTCTGAAAGACTCACGGTAACCCAGGCCCCTTCCACACAGCTGAATAAAATCCCACATTATCTGCCTTGAACAGAAATACAGTAGTCTCACTTATCCAACATAAACGGGCCGGCAGAATGTTGGATAAGCGAATATGTTGGATAATAAGGAGGGATTAAGGAAAAGCCTATTACACATCAAATTAGGTTATGATTTTACAAATTAAGCACCAAAACATCATGTTATACAACAAATTTGACAGAAAAAGTAGTTCAATATGTAGTAATGCTATGTAGTAATTACTGTATTTACGAATTTAGCACCAAAATATCACGATGTATTGAAAACATTGACTACAAAAATGCGTTGGATAATCCAGAACGTTGGATAAGTGAGTGTTGGATAAGTGAGACTCTACTGTATATGGCAGTGTGCACTCAGATAACCCAGTTCAAGGCAGAATTTGTGGGATTTTCTGCCTTGATGTTCTGAGTTATATGGCTGCGTGGAAGGGCCCGTAGATTCATGTGGTGCAATTCGAGCTGTATTACATGGATCTACACTGACCATATAATGCAGTTCAGAATTTGTCACATAATAATAATAATAACCATCCTACTGGGATCTGCACGCATCATCCAAAAATACATCACACAATAATATGTTCGACTTGTGATTTTGTGATACGAAACCCAGCATATCTATCTTGTTTGCTGTGTCATACAATAAAATAATTTTATTGATGTCGCCATACCAGGTGACAGTCGCATTGACGAAAAACAACAGGAAAAACTCAGCCGCTATCAGGACCTCAAGATCAAACTTCAAAGACTGACAGAAACCAGGGCAGGTGGTCCCGGTGGTGATGGGCACATTGGGTGCCTTGCCAAAAGATCTCAGCCGGCATTTGGAAACAATAGACATTGACAAAATTACGATCTGCCAACTGCAAAAGGCCACCCTATTGGGATCTGCGCGCATCATCCGAAAATACATTACACAGTCCTAGACACTTGGGAAGTGTTCGACTTGTGATTTTGTGATACAAAATCCAGCATATCTATCTTGTTTGCTGTGTCATAAAATAATAATAATAATAATAATAATAATATATTATATTATATATATAATTATATATTATATAACATAATTATATAATAATAATAATAAACTTTATATCCCGCCACCATCTCCCAGAGGGACTCAGGGTGGCTTACAGAACACTCAAGGTGCGACATACAAAATACAAGTGCAAAACAAAACAGAGAATAAACCAGGGGTCCTCAAGCTTTTAAGCAGAGGGATGGTCCACAATCCTTCAGACTGTTGAGGGGTCAAATTATCATTTGCAAAAAGATACCAACAAATACCTATGCACACTGCACAAGTCTTATCTGTAGTGCAAAAAAAAAAAAAAACCCAACAACAACAATGAAAGAACAATACAAAATTTAAAAATTAAAACAATTTTAACCAACATAAACCTATGAGAACAATACAATGAAAGAACAATACAAAATTTAAACAATTTTAACCAACATAAACCTATGAGGATTTCAATAGGAAGTGTGGACCTGCTTCTGACCAATGAGATAGTCAAGTTAATTAGGACTGTTGTTGTGTGCCTTCAAGACATTTCAAACTTTGGGTGAACCTAAATCTAAAACTGAGGGCGGGGGCCAGGTAAATGATCTTGGAAGGCCACATCCGGCTCATGGGCCTTAGTGTGGGGACACCTGAAATAAACAGTCAAACACAACATCATAAATTCACAGTACCCCCTGGTAAAAACAATAAAACATCAATTTCTGTAGATAAAACAGCAGCATTCAAATCTCAGAATTATAAAGTGCAATTAAAGAATCTAAAGGTCCTCATATACGAGGGTTATCCAGAAAGTAGATTACGTTTTGGAATTAAAAATGAACAAAGTATAGGAGAAAACATTTACCATATGCAGTTGAAAGCCACACCCAAATACCACTTCTCAACATAGTCGCCATTCAAATTTAGGCACTTATAGCGATGAATGAGCTTTGCAACTCCTCCCTCACTCAATTCTGCCGCTTGCGTCCTCAACCAGCCCGTCACCCCTGCTCGCAGCTACGCATCATCGCCAAAACACTGTGTTGAGGACGCAAGCGGCAGAGTTTTGTGGGGAAGGAGTTGCCAAGCTCATTAATTGCTATGATACATGCCTAAATTTGAATGGCGACTATGTTGAGAAGTGGTATTTGGGTGTGGCTTTCAACTGCATATGGTAAATGTTTTCTCCTATACTTTGTTCATTTTCAATTCCAAAACGTAATCTACTTTCTGGATAACCCTCGTATGATCGAAGGCTTGTCGGAAAAGCCAGGTCTTTCTTTAACTGTGTGCGGAAGGTTTGGAGGGTAGGGGCCACCAGCAAGAAGGCCCTCTCTCTCGTCCCCACCAACTGCACTTGAGACGGAGGTGGGACCGAGAGGAGGGCCTCCCCGGTAGATCTTAAAGCCCGTGCCAGTTCATAGAAAGAGATGCAGTCTCAAAGAAAGGTTGGACCCAACATGTATAGGGTTTTATAGGTAATAACCTGCACTTTGAATTGGGTCTGGAAACTCATTGGCAGACAGTGAGCTGCTTTAATAGGGGCATTGTGTGCTCCCTATAACCAGCTCCAGTTAGTAATCTGGCTGCTGACCTTTGCACTAACTGCAGTTTCCGAGCTGTCTTCAAAGGCAGCTCCATGTAGAGTGCATTGCAATAGTCCATTCAAGATGTAACTAAGGCATGGACCACCATAGCCAAGTCAGGGCCCTTCCACACAGCCATATAACCCAAAATATCAAGGTAGATAATCCAGAATATCTGCTTTGAACTGTATTATCTGAGTCCACGCTGCCATATAATACAGTTCAATGTGGATTTTATACTGCATCTTATCAGCAGATTATCAAAACCGGTAATCTGGATTTTATATGGCAGTGTAAGGGGGACCTTAGGCTGGATCTACACTGCCATATAATCCAGATTATAGAATCAGATAATCCACATAATCTGCTTTGAACCGGATTACATGAGTCTACATTGCCATATAATCCAGTTCAAAGTAGATAATTTGGATTATATGAGTCTATGTCTTCAGCCCTGCAGTAAAAGCACAATCAAAGCACCTCCCAACAGATTGCCATCCAGCCTTTGTAATAGTAATAGGAACAAACCCCAGGGGCCATCCACTGCATATATCTACTGTTCAGAGCCTGGCTACACTTGCCAAAGCCAAAAACCAATCGATTACAGCTAGGCATACCTTACATACCTCACTTCACAAAGCCTAAGATTATCAAAATTCTTTTAACAAAGTATTTTTGAACTCATCCAAACTCTGATTCCCCTCCTTGACCTCTATCTAGCTGGAGAGTTTTAGCAGCACTGGCACTGGGGTGATGATAAAGAAAGGCTGAAAAACAACACTTTCAGTGGCAGGTTTCAGGAGCAAATTGGTTACAAAGAGTGCAATAAAGCTTGAACTGGGAAAGAATGGGATTCACTTGCCTGCTGTTTATTGTAAGATCTTCTGACCGGATGGCACAGAAACTATCTCAAATATATCTGTAACTAACTGATAAGTTGTGTACCTGTGTATGCCGAACACATGAATATCGTGAGTAAATCAAATATGTTATTTTTTTTACAAAATCTACTTATTTTGTCTCGTCAGTGCATAATAGAAAACAAGTTGTTTTATGGGAAGTTAAAGATTTTCCCCTGACATTAAGTCTAATCATGTCTGACTTTTGGGGTTGGTGCCCATCTCCATTTCTAAACTGAAGGCGTTGTCCATAGATGCCTCCAAGATCACGTGGCCAGCATGACTGCATGGAGTGCCATTACCTTCCCCCTGGAGCAGTACCTATTGATCTACTCACATTTGCATGTTTTTGAACTGCTAGGTTGACAGAAGCTGGGGCTAACAGCAGATGCTCACCCCACTCCCTGGATTTAAACTGCCAACCTTTCAGTCAGCATTTTGAATGAAATCTCCAAGTGGTCCCTAGAAGTTTCAACATGTTTTGGTCTACTTAGCCAAGGTTTATCTGACCTGATTGTTCCATTCCACATGAGCATTCTGTTAGTTGGGATAAAAATTAACGAATATTTGTTGAAGTGCCTTTTTCTTTTTCTTTCTGTTTTTGGTGGTGGACAAATTTTCTCCATTCTTTCCATCTTATTTCTGCCTCTGGTGCCACATTTTCTGGTAAAGAAGTCATGTCAGAAACACATCCACTTTGCTAGTGAAGCTTTACCAGTAGATGCCTCAACCCTCCTAAACACATCTAATAGTTCAATTGGGAAAATCTTTTTTTCTGTCTTTCTTAAAGTGGCTTCAAGGATATCATGTATACTGTTAATTACTGTGTCCTAGATCTTTCCTCTTTTAAAGTTATTCTAATTCAAAAAAGCTATCGCTTTTTATAAGTTATTAACCTCATTCTTGGATTATAGTGCATTTTCTGGATCTCCAAAGTCTAAAAAGCAAAGGCATAACTCTCAGAAGAAGTAACTCAGAACTGTCCATTACATTTAAAAATCATAGATTCATCCTTGAGTTTTATGTGATTTGAAGACTTCAGACCAACAGTATAAATGTAAAGCATTGTAATGGGTCAGATTGCTTTTTTAATATATTAAATAATGAGACAGTTTAGTTTGAATAAACATGCATCTATTACATGTTAAAAGTAAACTAATTACCAATCTGTTGAGAGGCTTTCAGATAACAAAGCAGTGTTTAACCTTCACAAAAATTACACTATCAAGGGTTCCTAAGGAAAAACAGGTTAAATAGGTTTCACATCTATACATAGTGCCAGCCATTTTTTTCTTATTTATAACTCATTCACTGTCACTTTGAGATCTCTATTACAACATATATATGACTCAAAACATATATAATTTGTGACCTTCGGTTTCCCATCTGTAAAACTTCCTGGCGTACAGAGCTAAAGAGAGGATACATGGTAATTTATTCACCATCGCCAACACATTGTGAAGCTTATTTAATGTTTATCTTATGCTTTCAACACAGCTCAATTTGATGTTTTCAGTGACTGGAAAATACGTTTTCTATTAAAACTTCAGTCATATGTATTTCAGTAGTTCCACGGCATAACCCAGCTTTGTTGACTTGGGGTCCAGTTCAAAAGGTCTTATTATGTGTGGTTCGTGTACCTTCTTTTCTGAAGGCTGTTTTTGAAAGTTTGTAGGACCTTCTGATCAGAAGCAGCTTCCAACACAGTATAAAGACCTGCTGCAAAGAACAAAGAAATAAACCCTATGCATCGACACAAGCTCTTGTGCAAACCTAAAGGGGCTCTTTGGATCATGGCCACAAGATTTATTCAGTGACTACCAGACAAGAAGTACAAAGAAGAGTTTCTTGAACGAAGCAGAATTCTCATTAGCATGCCAGTCCAACTCTTCTCTCTTCCACAGACTCCCTTTCCTTCATTTCCCATGCTTATTTTACATAGGAGTAGAGAAGAGTGTCTATATACGCACAAAGAGTTTGCTCCCCACCCCCATTTTGCGGCTAGACACATGCCTGCATTTATTTTATGTTAATCTAATTTGAAAAAATTCCATGACAAATTTGATGAAAGGTTTCATCTAATAAAACAACACTATGTGCATATGTATATATGTTGAATGAGAATGAAAAAGGAAATTAATTACATCATTGTGCATACATGATTTTAACTGTCTCAAAAAAGTCAACACTTACAGTAACTTTTGTCATTCCAGAAAGTTAAAATAAATGCATTAAGCATGATAGTAATTTAATATCATTAAGAGGCCATCGAGGTAAAATAATGCAAAATATAATATATTGCAATACCTTGCAATACAGCTACACAGCCTTTGACTATGTGGATCATAATAAATTGTGGCAAGTTCTTAGTGGTATGGGGATATCAAGTCACCTTGTCTGTCTCCTGAGGAATCTGTATAACGACCAAGTAGCAACAGTAAGAGCAGACCACGGACAACAGACTGATTCAAGATTGGGAAAGGAGTACGGCAGGGTTGTATCCTCACACCCTACCTGTTCAACTTGTATGCAGAACACATCATATGACATACAGGACTTGATAAATCCAAGGCTGGAGTTAACATTGCTGGAATAAACTAACAATCTTTGATATATGATGATGATACCACTCTGATGGCTGAAAGTGAGGAGGAGCTGAGGAGCCTTATAACCAAGGAGAAAGAAGAAAGTGCAAAAGCTGGGTTGCAGTTAAACATTAAGAAAACCAAGATTATGGCAACCATTCTGACTGATAATTGACAAATAGAGGATGAAAACGTGGAGGCAGTGACAGACTTTATATTTCTAGGTGTGAAGATTACTGCAGACGCAGACTGCAGCCAGGAAATCAGAAAACGTTTACTTCTTGGAAGGAGAGCAATGACAAATCTCAATAAAATAGTAACGAGTAGAGACATCAGACTGGCAACGAAGGCCCGCATAGTTAAAGCAATGGTATTCTCCGTAGTAACCTATGAATGTGAGAGATGGATCATAAGGAAGGCTGAAGGAAAGAAGAGAGACACTTTTGAACTGTGGTGTTGGAGGAAAATTCTGAGAATGCCTTGGACCGCAAGAAGATACAACCAGTCCATCCTCCAGGAAGGATATTAGAGGCAAAGATGAAGTACTTTGGCCACATAATGAGAATACAGGAAAGCTTGGAGAACAGAATGATGATGGGGAAAACAGAAGGAAAAGGAAGAGGGGCTGACCAAGGAATTAGGAGCAAATACTGCTAGAAAATCATCGTGGTTGAAATTAATTATAGATATAGGAGTGGAAAATTATTTTTTTAAAATATTAAAAATTATGTTACCAAATGGCTAATGTGTTTAAAACATATTTAACAAAGGTTATTATTGTGTTGAAGAAGATTCACAAATCTATTCTCAGCTATAGCTTTCAAAAGTTTTTCCTTAAGCATTTTACACCACTACTCATAATCATAATTATTTAACAGCATAAACCTGTGCATGTCTGCTGAGATGCAATTCCTACTGAGTTTAATTGTATTTCCAGGGAAGTGTTTTCTGTGTAACAACTCCAGATATATACATTTCAGGGCCTCTTTGCGTCAGGGTCTATTGCTTGTGCAAAAACACACTGTTGTATTTCAGCAGCATTCTGGACTCGCTGAGGGCTCTGGTGTCATGCCAAAGATGTAACAGCATGTAGGGGCTTGATCTCCCCTATGCATATTTGCTGACCTAGTAGTTCATAGACTAGAATTTTGGTCAAACAATGTCAAATGCAGATCTGGAGCTGAAGCGAACTGCTACCCAAATGTCACAGCCCTCTCCCTAAGCAGCAAAATTATAACGTGATATTGCAGTTTTTCATGGACTATTTAGTGAAATTCACTTGATAGGCAGGGGAGACTCCTTATAAAGAACAGTATTTTCTATTTCCTTGAAGAAGAAGAAAACCTTCTTTCAGCAACAGAGGATTTTATCTCACGGGATAAGTAAAACATTAGAGATCGTTGGTTTTCTCTTAAGCTTCACCAAAACCCATTTTGAAATTAAATGGAAGATTTTCCTACTCCCATCACACCTAGTCCTTTTCTCTGCTTTCTTTAAGATTTATCTGTGTGATTCATAATCACATGGGAGACATATGTTTCCTCCCACTATCTCCTCCCCCATTTTCTTTGAAGCAGAGAGTTAAGGCATCTGTCTTAAAGGACCTCGTTTCTGGGGTCATTTGCCCTCAAGCTCCTTCAACCAAAGCAAAGTTAAGGCATAAGTCATAAGGCACCACTTATCTGGGGTTGTTTGCCCTCAGTAGTAAAAATAAAGGTTTTCCCCTGACATTAAGTCTAGTTGTGGTGCTCATCTCCATTTCTAAGCTGTCTAAGCTGTGGCTGGCATGACTGCATGGAGCGCCGTTGCCTTCCCGCCAAAGCGGTACCTATTGATCTTTTCACATTTGCATGTTTTCAAACTGCTAGGTTAGCAGAAGCTGGGGCTAACAGCGGGAACTCATCCTGCTCATCCGCTGGCCTTTCGGTCAACATGTTCAGCAGCTCAGCAGTTTGACCTTCTGTTCCATCGGGGGATCCCTCAATACCCTTCCACTAAAGTTGTTGCACCTTAGCACTGGAACACCCTTTCACTCAGCACCACACCAGAGAAAGAATATAAAAAGGGGAAAAGGGACAAATCTACCAAAGTCAGTACAGATATAAAATGCAATTCACAAAAGAAGCTAGAGTATAGGAACAGTAATCCAAAAATGCCTGGATATATCACAAAGCCAAAGAATCCCAAAAACACAGAATTAATCCAAAGGTATATCCATGAACATGAAAACAGGAACTTCTCCAAAGTCAATTCGCCAAAGAAACATAGGTATAAAACAGGAACATGAAACAGGAATCTTGACAATACAGGAACCATGAACTTGGAATCATGAACAGGGATCATAAACAGGAATCATAAACAGGAATTGTGAACAGGAATCATTAACAGGAGACTGATCTCCTCTGTCTCCTCTGAAAGGCCTGAAACCAAACCACTTAATTTAAGCCTTCTATGACACCCATGACATCATGCCTGACACATCTGGATTTCAAGGTCTTATCTCTGATCATCTGAGAATATCTAGTTTGCTGGTTTTTCACTCTCTGCATTCTCAGGTCTAACCTATTATCCCTAGAAAAATCCCCATCTTTCCAAGGCCTTTTCTCAAGGGAACTTTCACTTTCCCCCATTGCCTAGGAATGAGCCGAAGAATCCAAAACATCAGCCTCGACTGCCTGCAGTTCTCTCCAATCACTCATAGACTCCTCACTTTGGAACCCATCATCCCCCTCATCCTTTGAACATTCAGAAAAATCCTCTGATGCTTGCCAGACTACAACAAAATCAGATTTAAGGCATCAGTCTTAAAGAACCATTTTTTCCGGGGTCATTTGCCCAAGGAAGCTGAGTTAAGGTACCCTTTTTAAACACTCATCTGTGGGAGTCATGGGGGGGGGGGGTTGTTCCGCCTTGCATTATTACCATCTGGACTATCCGCTGATTAAATGCAGTGCATAAGTTGCGGGCAAAGCTTAGCTCAATTAACTGTTGATCACCTACAATTTTCTTATTGTCTTTACTGGACTATCCCTTTGTGTTTACCTGGACTGAGCCATTGAATCAATCACAGACTCTTTTACATATTGCCCTACTGCATTCCTGGTTCTCATGCCCTTTCTGGAGGTAGATTCCCAATGAAACCAGGCTTCAAAGTGGCAAATGACAGCTCCTTGAATTTCCCGCCACCAGGAGAACCAACCACACTTCACAGAGCTTTCAACTGACATGAGCCCTAATCCTGGCCAGGCTGGTTTTTAGCCAAACAGAGGCTTGCATGGGAATTATGAATAGCTGTCAAAGTAAATAAACATGCTCTGTTTTTTCCCATTGCTTTATGTCAGCACTAGTTCTTCTGATATCCTCTTTGGCTATTGAGATTAAATGATCTCTGTTCCTGCCTTCTCTCCCGTCTGTGTCTCATTTGACCATGATCCAGATTGAGGCATTTTTATGCATGCACATATGTAACTTTGAGGTTACTCTCACATTCCCAAATACTAATTTGAGTCTAATTATAATGCAGAGTAAAAAAAACCAAATGCAAATTTAACGTATGAGTATTTACATTAAAGACTTGCAGAATGCAGATGTGTATAATAGGGAAGAAACTGAGATGATAAAAGATGGTACTTGGAGAAGATTCCAGACTCCCAGGAGCCCAAATGGGGAAAAAATGGATAACACAGAGAATCTCCAGGTCAGGTTGATAATGAGGAAATCATGCTGACAATTGCTTTATTCACACATAACAATTAACAATATGTACTGACTAGACATGTACGATTAAAAAAATGGTTCTAAACTGTGTAGAAAAGTGGTGGGTTCCGTCCCTGAACTGAGGGGAAAGTGTCATAGGACGAGCAATTTTGCCCATGTGATTAGATTGCATATATAGACAATAATGACACTGGTTAACACATATTTGGGTGCCTCAAATGTTTCTGGGTTTATTTGACAGACAGATTCCAAAAAATGACATCAGTTTCCCCCTATCAGCTGTAGTTTTTGAGATACGGAACATACCCCATATACCAGTTTTCATCTACAAGACACCAAGATTATTATTTATTTGTTGGGTGGGCTGTGTAATTGGTAAGGCTGAATACAGAAGGAAAAGAGGAAGACCATGTTACAGATGGAAAGATGTCACTGTCCTGAGTTTGTAAGAGCTGAGCACTAGGAATGTGTGACCAAAAAAATTGGTTGTAAACTGTGTTCAAAAGTAGGGTCACAGTCACAGCAGGCAACCAGCCACACACACACACCCCACACACACACACACATTTCCTTTCCCCAGCTGTAATGAGACTTGCTTGCCATGCGGTCGGGTTTATAAAGTGTAATGGTGACTGAACGCTCTGGTAACCCCACCCCCTCCCTCAAGCCCAACTGTTAAGCTTTGCCTCCCAGCTAGCAGGCTTGGTTGAGTGTACACAGTTAGCTGAATCTTACATCTGAACATTTCCAAGGACATCCAAGCAATGGCTTTAAATGGCTGCTTCCGACACACATGTCTGTGTCAGAAACCCGTTCGGTTGTGTTAGACATCCGAAGAAATGTATGACTTCTGAGAGTTTTGCTTCTGAAGCCCAAGCCTAGTATTGACTATTGTGTTTTAGATCTAGATCACAGCAGTGGAATTGAAAAACCTTAGATGATTTAAAGGAATCATTTGGCACCTGATCAATAGGGAAACATCCAGAACGGTAGCAGTAGATGCACTTTTAAAAATCATTTATCTGTTTTCTGCTGCAAACCATATTTTTTCTTCACTGAGAAATCTCGTTTTTCAAAAACCGCAAAGTTTTATACTTCTGGTTTTGCGCAGTGAGTCTTTTTTTCAAAAAAAGAGGAAAAGAAAACAAGATGGGTGGGGACTCTACTTCTCTGTGTGATGGCAAATGAAGTGGAGGATTGTGGATGAGACGGGCAAATGTGAATTCTCCATTTTATTAAAATACGAGCTACCACTGAACCTTATGGTAAGGTTTGGTTCAACCCGCATTTTTTGTTTAATGTAATGATGTCCTAGCCCAACTTCTATTAAGCTTACTCATAAACACATCTGCATATTGTTATTGCCTTAAACTGGGCAAGTGCTTTATTTTAAAAGGATCATGCCTATGATAATCCAGATCTATTTTTCTTCCTGCACTTTATTCCCAACCTCGGCTCTATTATTCTGCATTTTTCATAGCCTTGCCCACCCCTCTCAAATCTGAACATGCCCCCCTTTTCCAGTTCTTGGTTATGATGCTGATGGATGTATTTTATGAAGTTTTTACTTTCTGGTTTTAATTGTTTTAATTATACTGTTTAACTGTTTTATGATTTAATTATGTAATTTAATTGCTTGTTTATGCTGGGCTTGGCCCCCATGTAAGCTGCCCCAAGTCCCTTCAGGGAGATGGAGGCGGGTATAAGAATAAAGTTATTATTATTATATGGAAACCATTAATCAAATAGTGCATATTTTGAATCATGTCTGTTATGTGCTGCTGGTACAGTATTGTTTGTCTGCTATTAATTTTTAGTAAATGTTTGCTTGCCCAGAGTATACCCAGTGTAATAATAATAATAATAATAATAATAATAATAATAATAATAATAATAATAACTTTATTCTTGTATCCCGTCACCATCTCCACAAAGGGACTCAGGGTGGCTTACAAGAGGGGCAAGCCCAGCATAACAACATAACTTCATAAAACAATGGTTTAAAAACAGTAAACACAATACGGCAGTAAAATATGTACATTAAGTAAAATTCATTAAAAACTTAACATCAATGCACATATAACAGAAGGTGACTAGAGTAGTGTCTTAGTGTAGAAACTAAGAAAAATAATGTTATAATAAATATAGATGTTACTTTGTTCTGCGCTGAGAAGACACATGCACGCAGCCAATCTTCCAAGAATATGCTCCCACTCCGTGCAGTCTAGAAGACTTGCTTTAGATTCCTCCCACGGCAACAAAAAGATGCTTATTCTGTACTTTGCTACAAGCCTCATCTAAAATAGCAATAAAAATAATGAGATATGCAGAGGTCTTTATTCCTGCAGTTTGTTCAGTTCACTCTGCACTTAAATGACCAGGATTTGGAATTATATATGTAATACTGTCTCACTAAGAGGTTTGTGCTGAATACAATGTACTTGCAGCTGTACAGAACGACTCGCATGAATATCTCAACATGACAAAGGACAGTTACCCTTAAACATTTGATAAGAACCTGTTCAATGCCTGCCAAAATAATGGCTGCCAAAATAAAATCTAAACTCTGTTAATAAACATCTTAGTAGACAAGGGCCCTGGAATAGACAAATAAGGACTAAGCAGAGGGGAGGGAGTAAGCCACCCTCTCAGAAATGCAAAATTATTTGGTAAAACTGGGCTACCAAAATTCCAGCATAGTTGAGTCTCCTCAAACGTTATCAATCAGAAAGGTATTAAATTAAAAGCACTAAGACATTTTAATTGTGCTTGAGCCTCTCAGCAATAATAAATTCTGCCTGCAATATCTCTCCTATGCACATTTTCTTAGGAATGAACTGTACTGAATATATGAAGGGCACTTTTATCTACAGTACACATTGTATTTGTAAGAATCTTAATGTGTAAGGATGCTTGAATTGTAACAGATGAAAAGAATAATTTACCTTCCTTTTGGAGATACCGGAAATAAGCAAAATTGAAAACAACTTGTTTGCCTTAACTACAGTTATAGATATCCTGTGAAGCATTTCTGTGAGGGGCCACCAGGTTCATTCACTGATCTCTTGCTATATTTGCCTCTCCCTGCCCTTGAATCCACACTGAGCCCACTTGTTATACATAACGTTATTTAATTGCAATACACATATGTATTATATGCTCAACATGCGAAGACAATACTTTTTGGGGTGGTGGCGAATGAACATAAGGAGACCAAGGATGAAAATTACAGGGTTATTCATTCAATTGTTTAATACCTGACTCTATAAATAAAGGGTTCTCAAACTGTGCTCCATGGAGCCATTGGGGTTCCACGAGTGATAGTAAGGGGCTCCATGGTGCCGTGCTGTTTCCCGCCTCCTCCTCTTCCTCATGAGAAATGCAGGGAAATTAATGTTTGGAGCTGCCGAAACAGCAACAGCATCCTCCCGGGGCCCAGACCCTTTCTCCTTGGCTCCCTCACTGGACAAACTCTTTTATTTGCTACCCAGAGCCTTCCCGCCCCCCCCCCCCGCCCCCCTCCGCCTTCTTTGCTTTCAAAACTATTTCCCTCACAACACTCAGGGAGTGCTTTGATTGTGCTTTTCCTACATGGAAGAAAGGAGTTGAACTTGATGGCTCCTGGGGCTGCTTCTATTACTATTGTTATTACTACTACTACTACTACTCCTACTATTACTACAAAGGCTGGATTGCCATCTACCAGGGGCGCTTCATGCTTTTTATGGATGTCGTAAGGGGATTGAATGGATGGCCCCTGGGTTTGCTCCTATCATCATCACCATCATCATCATCATTACAAAGCCTGGGTGGCCATATGTTGGGAGTGCTTTTATTGTTCTTTTCCTGCATGGCAGAAGGGGGTTGGACTGGATGGCCCCTGGGATCTTCCACTTAACACTGAAATACTGTTAAGTTTATGTTGGTTAAAATTGTTCCTAATTTTAAATATTGTATTTGTCTTTCTTTCTTTCTAGCTTTCTTTCTATCTTTCTTTCTAGCTTTCTTTCTATCTTTCTTTCTATCTTTTTTCTATCTTCCTTCCTTCCTTTTTTTTGCACAACAAATGAGATACGTGCTGTGTGCAATTAGTTTTTCAATTAGTTCACACAAATACTCTCTGTCCATCAACCTCCGGCCCTGCCCATTTATCAAATTTTAAAACACAATGCGGCCCGTGTTCCAAAATCTTCCCATGCCTGATATATATACAAATTATATATAATATATAAACATTTCTTGGGGCTCCGCAATAATTTTTTGCTTCAAAAAAGACTCCACAGCTAAAAAAGTTTGAGAACACCTGCCATAGACTATGGAAGAGAGACCTCCAAAAGCCTAAGTTATCAAAAGCCCTGCTGTTGGCTTCCTTAATTTATTCAATGTGCCCTTGTGTCTTCTCCTTCACTATCCATGCTGGCTAGGGCAATCTGGGTGTTATAGTCCAAAAATTATATCTTGCAAATTTGCATTGAACAAGTACATTGAGGATTTTGTGAAAGGAGCACAAAACAAAATAGTTCCTTTGCTTGTTTCGGCAGAATTGTGCTGATATAACGTCTACAGATAACTTACTCTAAACATCTCTTTATATTTATCAGTACTTTATATGGAATGCAAAATTAACATGTTAAATATTATTTCCCTGAAGCTATTTAGGAAATTCTGAAGAAAAAACTCTGGTGAAGCCAATATGTAAAATGTTATAACTGGAATTGGCAGCTGGTAGCCCAATTTGCTTCTTGGGGGACTTTCTGTTGGGTCCATACCTTAGACTTCTGTTCTATTTCTGGCATTCCTCTATTATGTACTGCAATTACAAATGGATTTCCCAGGTGTTTCAGACAAGAGGGTGTTCGCCACTCTTCCCTTATCGTTATTGTTCCAAAGCTTTAATGCTTGTACAAAGTCATTTGGTTGTGCTCTGGCTGAGTAAAAATATATTGTAGATCAGATTATACTGCTTTTCCAAACCTTATGACATTTGTACTGATTTGGAAGGGAGAGTCCCGATTAATCCTCTGTCATCCGACTTCTTCAACTTCTCAATGTTTCTCTCAGGGCCCTTCCATACAGCCATATAAAACCAGAATATCAAGACAGATAATCCACAATATCTCCTTTGCACTGGATTATCAGAGTCCACACTGCCACATAACCCAATTCAATGTGGATTTTATACAGGTGTGTGAAAGGGTTCTCAATCTCGTGCTTTCCCAATTTGTCCTCATTTTAATTCAATAGCTGCATGCAAACAGAATTCAGAATACAAAAAGTAGTTGTACTCATTTACTTAAACAGGATAAGAGGAGTAAAAAGGTAAAGGTTTCTCCTGATGTTAAGTCCAGTCGTGACCGACTCTGGGGGTTGGTGCTCATCTCCATTTCTAAGCCGAAGAGCTGGCGTTGTCCGTAGACATCTCCAAGGTCATGTGGCCGGCATGACTGCATGGAGCGCCGTTACCTTCCCGTCGGAGCGGTACCTATTGATCTACTCACTTTTGCATGTTTCCGAACTGCTAGGTTGGCAGAAGCTGGGGCTAACAGCGGATGCTCATTCCGCTCCCAGGATTTGAACCTGGGACCTTTTGGTCCGCAAGTTCAGCAGCTCAGCGCTTTAACACACTGTGCTACCAGGGGCCCCATAAGAGGAGTAAAGGAGCCCAAATCTTGCCCTTTTCAGTACTTAGGTAAAAGCAAACACTACAGCCTTTTTACCATCTCTGCTATTCATCATTACTGTATTATTATTATTATTATTATTATTATTAATAATAGTCATTATTTACAGACCACCCTATCTCCCCAAGGGGACATTCAGTGCCCTGGAACAAATACAAATACCTCAGAATAATAAAGAACAATACAGAATAATATCAATAAACTTATAAGAAAAAGAATGTCAAGATGAAAAACAAAATACATATAATCAAATAAAACATAATTATACTAGTAATGTATTTAACATTAAGACATGTACCCAAGAACGTGATTAAAATACAAAGAAAATGGTAATCATGGTTGTTCTTTAAAAAGTACCATAGCAGCAATGGGATACAAATAAATTAGCCAACGTTCTGAAAGAGTTAATTTAAAAAGTGTCCTAGTCCTCCTCCTCCTCTCTATATGCTAAATTGCATAGATA
The DNA here is from genome assembly GCF_035594765.1 of Anolis carolinensis. NCBI lineage: Eukaryota > Metazoa > Chordata > Lepidosauria > Squamata > Anolidae > Anolis > Anolis carolinensis. Next base: position 84,262,598 of record NC_085845.1, on the reverse strand, counting down.
CATTTTCAAGAGTTTTCAAGTAGAGGAGGGTGGGAATCGTTTTTATTTCCTTGGGGAGGGAGTTCCAGAGGCGGGAAGCAATCATGGAGAAGGCCCCTTCCCTCTTTCCCACGAGCCGTGCTTGTGATGGGTGTGGGACTGAGAGCAGGGCCTCCTCCACTGACTGCAGTACATGAGATGGCTGGGAGATACGATTGAACAAATAGACTGGACCCGAACCGTTTAGGGCTTTATAGGTAATGACCAGCACTGTGTATTTAGCTCGGAAGCAGACTAGCAACCAGCGGAGCTGCCGTAACATGGGAGTGGTTCTCTCCCTGTACGTTGTCCTAGTTAGTAACCTGGCTGTCAATCTCTGAATCAATTGAAGCTTCCAAACTACCTTCAAAGGCAGCCCCACATAGAGAGCATTGCAGTAGTCCAAACAGGATGTGACTAATACATGAATTACCATGGACACGTCTGGCATCTCAAGGTATGGGCACAGCTGGTGCATAAGTTTTGACTGTGCAAAGGCGCTCCTGGCCATCGCCAACACCTGTGGTTCCAGGGTCAGCAATGAATCCAGGATGACCCCAAGGCTGCGCACCTGTGTCTTCAGGGACATCCCTCATTCAGAATTCCAAAATCATCAGCATGAGTGGCTGAGACTGTGATGATACTTTTGAGTTTAGACCTGGGTCCCATCTCCAAGAGATCTCATTATGTACTTGCAAATACAGATATTCCAAAGTTTTGAAAAAAGTCCAAGACACATCTGGTCCTAAGCATTTTAGATAGGGATATTTGACCTGTATTGCCATCTTGACCACACTTGGATATTGCTTGGCCATAAGTATACATTTTCATGTGAGAAATGTTGGAGGATGTTTCCTTCCAGTTAGTGGTGGTGGGTGAGGAGGTTTGTTCAAAGCGTAGAGACATTACCTTTTGGGACTTCCAGAATTCCCCAGCTAGCACATCCACTGGCCATACTGGCTTTGGGATTTTTGTAAATAGGGTCCAAGAAAAGTAATGGTTCCAAGTTCTGGGTTTTATGCTTAGTTATCCAAGGGGAAAGAATTCCAGCCCTGACCTTTAATTTCCTGGAAATAGCAGTGGATGAGGAAATAATTTCCTTCATCATGATGCAAGCATAGCATTGTGCACAGAGATAGCCAGACCTGCTGACATCAGCAGCAGCTCCAATGGTGACTGTGTGCGTTTGGCAGCATTTGCACATTAATCACCATCTCGTACTGCTTTCAGCTGAAATTGAAGATGGCCCAGTTAAAAATAAATTCTCATTTAGACATAAAAAAAATCAGCCATGACTACAGCTTCTTAACATGAAATGTCCTTGCAGACCATTAAGATTTCATAGTGCACTAATCTACACTTTGTACTATTCGAAACATAATGAACATCCACTGTTAGAATGCTTGGCCTCCTTTATTTCCAAAAGATTGAGCTGTCAGGCCTTGTCAGACTTTAATAAAAAGAAAATTGGATTGTTATCAAGCATTCAAAGTGTTTGAAATGAGTTTAAAATTATAATAGCAAGGGGAAACTAGTTTAAGGATTATCATCTTTAAAGAAAATTATCACACCTCTATGTATTGACCTAACAGCAACATGCGCTACAAAAGTCAACATGAAACTTTTCACAGTGTGGAAATAAAAAGAAATAGTGGTAATAATAGTAAAGAAATAAAAAGTATCTCCACATGCCAAAGCACTTTAGGAGCCACTGAAAGGCCTGAAATCCTAAACAGGTTGGCTTATCATTCCTTCCACCTGATATTTCGTATCACAAGCCCATGCCCTCCCAACTTGGATTCTAGATGTACTGTATCTCAATTTGATAGGGACAGTCTCAATTCTATGCAGACCTTTTCTTCAGATGCTTTTAAAATGTCCCCGTTTTTCTTTTCTCTTTCCACTGTAACCTTTGTCCTCAACCAATTTCAATTATTGCAAACTGGGCTCAAAATGCAAAGGTTATTTGCCCTCAATTAATTCATCAATGGCAAAGGAGAGGATTTGCAGGATCTTGCCCCTCCCAGAAGGCTCAACCAACAGCAAACTATTACAGCTTTTCGTAACGTGTGTTCTTCTTCAGTAAGCATAATGTCTGTCCTCTAATGTTGCTTGACTAGATGCATCTCAATTTTCATCTATGAAATGCTAGAGGATATGTTATGTCCTCATACCTATAGCCATATATCTGTTCACATTTGGGTCTTTGACCCAAATAGCTTTTTAATCTCTGATATAAAGGCTGATCCTATGGAGATGCTAAGGATTATTTTAGTTAAAAGACCAGGAATGTAACTTTTGAGTTTATTAAGACATTTCAGATATATGCAGTGTACTGGTGCTTTGCTTTCAACTTGTCAATAAGGTCTAGAATTTCATCATGTTATCACTATTTATCTCAAATCCTCAAACTGTTTGGGTTGGTTCTGTTCCAGATCTTCCAGAGAGAAGGCAAGTGAAAAGAAACCATATGGCTTCTCTGAACCTCCAATTAATTGTCAGCCAAAAGTCTGCCATTCTAATCTGTTTTCCTATTCCATTTTCTATTTCTAATGTTAAAATGTGTAATATTTATCTGTTATTAGAAATATTACCCAGAGAGGATTTCTGGGTGGGACAGGATGGCGGAAAGATGGACACACTGAGGGTTCTCAGTGTGCCAGCCTCCAAGGTGACCAGGTAGAGCCAAGGGGCTCCCTCTTTTAGATGGATCGAGGTCTAAAAGACAGCTAAACCCAAGGGCTCCTTACCGACAGTCCAGGCTCCTCAAGGGAGGCGCCCAGGGGACCCAGGCTGGGAGTCCACATGGTAAATGGGTCGCAGGGAGGGCAAGTACTTCCACTATATGCTTAACTTTTGTTTTGTGCATTTTAATATGTATTTTATGGAAATATGTTTTAATATATGTATTTTATGAGTGCTTTAAAATGATTGTGTATTTGTTTATGTTTTAGTAATGCTGCCTTGAGCCGTGAGGAGAGGCGGGCAAGAAATAAAACTATTATTATTATTATTATTATTATTATTATTATTATTATTATTATTATGAGTGCAGTAATTTTTGAACTGGAGCAATAGATGCATAGTAACTGGTGGGATTATATTAATTATGGGATTTGGGATTTGTCATCCAAGAGAGGAACGTCTGCACATACTGGTAGTACCAAAACCATAAGCAAAATGTTTAAAGCATGGATTGTTTCTTTTGATTCAGTCCTCCTTTCAAAAGGCAAAGTGTCCACAAATCAAGAAAGAAAGAAAGAAAGCCAGCCAGCCAGCCAGCCAGAAAGACAGACAGAAAGATGCAAGAATCCTACAGTAGGTGATTAGACTGGCAGGAGATCTGACTGCACAAATTGGAAAATTTAAGAATATAATGTCAACAGAAGATTGATTGCTGAAGATGTATATTTCAGCTAAAAGTAGCCAGATTGACAAACTTAATTCAGGACTACACAACAGAGAAGTTTAAGTAAGACTGGTAACCAGCTGTGACATATTTTAGAGACAATTGGAGAAGCTCCGGTGGTGCAGTGGGTTAAATTGCTGAGCTGCTGAATTTGCTGATTGAAAGGTCAGTTGTTCGAATCCAGGGAGTGGGGTGAACTCCTGCTATTAGTCCCAGCTTCTGCCAACCTAGAAGTTTGTAAACATGCAAATGTGAGAAGATCAATAGCTGCCGCTTTGGGGAGAAGGTAAGGGCACTCCATGCAGTCATGCCAGCCACATAACCTTGGAGGTGTCTACAGACAACGCGGGCTCTTCAGCTTAGAAATGGAGATGAGCACCAACCCCCAGTCGGACACAATTAGACTTAATGTCACGGGAAACCTTTACCTTTACCTTGAAGAATAGTAGAATTCATATCAAGTTGAATCTCACATATGATACCTGGTGTGACAAATAATAAAAAAGCAGTTTGTACAGGTTGTGTATCCCTTATCAGAAATGCTTGACACCATTAGTGTTTTGGAATTTGAAACACCTACATTTGCATATATGTATATAATGAGATCTGTTTGAGAAGGTTCTCTAGCATGACTGAAGTTGACTGTAGAGTCATACTGAATGATCTAAAGGTTCCTAAAGAGAACACTTCAATCAAATCTGTGAATAATCAAATGTACTTTTAATAAGTTCCTATGTGTTTTTTAAATACGTCCTATATTAAATTCTATTGTAATGTTTGCATGCTTTGGGTTTTAATTTACATATTGTATGATTGTTAGGGTTAGCTGACTTGAGTCTCCTTTGGGAGAGAGGAAGTGGGATATAAATACAAATAACAATTAAAAATAATAATAAAGTCAAAACTGAAAATGCAGAGGGACAACTGCATTCCTGATTTCAGAAATTCCAAATCAGGAAAGCTCAACCTGTATTAGAGGAATAAAGTTCAGAGGCAAAATAAACCACCTTAAATGTGTGTGGGAGGATTGGAAGCTGAGACCTGTTTTCTCCTCTCTTTTATTGTCTTGTTGGGGTTTTTTCTATGTAGCGTAAATTAAGGTAACTTATAGTGTTAAGTATTACACTATGTAACAAAATTTGAAAAAAGATATGTTCCTGGTTTGAAAGTGTTATTTCCTGTTTAATTGTGCAGTCCTTTGAAGGTAGTTGTTATCTTCCAGAAACTTCATTTTTGTGGCTCCCACAAACTGTATTGTATTGGTTGAGACTCGATGAGATAGTCATTAAAAAACTATAACAAAATGTACTGCAGGATGTAATGTAAAAATAAAGTCTTTGCAGTTTAATAAACTTTCCCCATGTTTTTATGATACATTAGGAAATGACATTTATAACCCAGGAACAAAAATCATGTTACGTAGTGTTATTATTAATGCTAATATTTATGTTTAATTGTTTAAATAATTTTGCAATTATATATGCATTTGATAAAACAAAAATACATATACTACAGGGTGCCTTTTAAAATATAATTACTAGCTTGAGTACCCAGCGATGCCCAGGTTAGATAATTTGGGAAGGATAAACAAAAAAAGAAGTAATTGTTTACTTTTGGATGTTATGACTGGACCCTTTAAAAATGTATAAGGATATGGATGTGCTGTAAGTCCCATTATCCTCTGTCATTCCTCCCCAAACCCTGTGAGTATTTAAAGTGAAAATGCATAAATATATGTGTGGGCTGCTGGGGTTAGCAGTAATCTTGTGATGTGGGTGAAGTTATTGCAAACCCCATCATCCATGATCCACCCTCCTCCAAAACTCACCAGGACATAAAGTGGGTGATGCGGAGTCTCTGTGCAAGGTTTGGTCCAGATCGATGGACAAAAAAAGTGGGTCTTGGGGTATCTGTGTGCCAAGTTTGACGCTGATCCATGGCTGATGGATTTGCAGTAATCTCTGGATGAGGGTTAATGTACTGCTACTCCCATCATCCAGGATCTTTCCTCCCACCCCCACACCAAACCCCACCAGAAATTAAAGGGGGTCATCGGGGGGGGGGGGGGGGGGCTGTGTGGCATGTTAGTTGGCAGGAGTCACAGTGCTCTCTAAAAGTTGGTACCATTAGGAAAATACATACAGTAGAGTCTCACTTATCCAACATAAATGGGCTGGCAGAATGTTGGATAGGCGAATATGTCGGATAATAAGGAGAGATTAAGGAAAAGCCTATTAAACAGCAAATTAGGTTATGATTTTACAAATTAATCACCAAAACATCATGTTATACAACAAATTTGACAGAAAAAGTAGTTCAATACACAGTAATGCTACGTAGTAATTACTGCATTTACAAATTTAGCACCAAAATATCAGTGTATTGAAGACATTGACTACTAAAAGGCAGACTGTGTTGGATAATCCAGAACGTTGGATAAGCGAATGTTGGATAAGTGAGACTCTACTGTACATACAAACATACATACAACCTTTGACTATTATTACTATACATAGGTATAGATAAAATAATATGCAAAAAGACCCCCCCCCCCCCCAAAAAAAAAAAAACACAAAAAACCCTTCCTCAATACAGCATATCGTTTTCCATGCAGGCAGGGCCAAGGGACCGATGACAGCATTATTCAGGCATGAGCGGCTGAGGGGGAAAAGGAAGGGGCCCGAGGCCAGGAATTGTGGGAGTTGAAGTCCAAAACACCTGAAGGGCCCATGTTTGCCCATGCCTGAGCCAGATTTTTAAAGCGGGCACCCCTGCTTCCTTGGCGTTTTTCGCCTCCTGTAGAATTCTGGGAAATGTATTTAACGGCCGGGCGTTTAGAAGTCTTAGCTAGAGAGATCCTGGCCTTCCCAAACTACGTTTCCCAGAGTCCTTCACGACGCGGAAGACGCTAAAGAAGGCTAATCCAAGGCGGATCCGAGAAGCTCCGCCCCCTTTCAGGCGAGCCAATGAGGGACGGCACCGTTCAGAAGGCAGCAAACCGGGAAGGGAAGAGCTCCCCCTGCAGGGCGTTGCAGAGGAGAGGATCACTCGCTCTCGCCGCCTGCTGCAGCCGATTGGCTGATTGGAGAGGCCACGCCCCTTCCTTCTTTCCTATCCCTGAGGCCTAGAGCGCTCCATGCGCCTTCAGCCCACTTCCTCTTTCTTCTTGCCATTTCTTCTTCCGAGGCTCCGGGTAAGTATTGCGGAGGGGTCCTTCCGCAGAGAGCGGCCTCAAGGCGGAGGGACGGGGGCAGGAGAGCTAAATGTATGGCGAAGGTTCTGAGGAAAGCCTCTGGAATCTATAGGGCCGCCAGAAAAGTTCCCATGAGGCTTGGGAGCAATTGTTTTTTATATGTATGGACACCACATATGTACATACATCTCTCACACACAAACACGCTTTGAGTTCTTTTTGGACTAGCTCTAGTCCCAAGGCAGCGCTAAAGATTGGCTTTCAGCTATGGGTCTCCAAACTTTGTAAACATGGTCCCTCAGATTGTTGGGGGGCTGGGCTATAGTTTGGAAAAAACACCCATTAGGTTGTTGTGCATTTTCCAGGCTGTATGGCCATGTTCCAGAAGCATTCTCTTCAGACGTTTCACCCACATCTATGGCAGGCCTCCTCAGAGGTTGTGAGGTATATTGGAAAACTAAGCAAGGGAGGTGTATATATCTGTAGAAGGTCCAGGGTGGGAGAAAGAACTCTTGTCTGTTGGAGGCCTGTGTGAATGTTGTAATTAATCACCTTGATTAACATTAATGGCCTTGCAAGCTTCATTCCTGCCTGGGGGAATCCTTTGTTCTGAGGTGTTAGCTGCCCCTGATTGATTCATGTCTGTAATTTCTCTGTTTTCAGAGTGTTGTTCTTTATTTACTGTCCTAATTTTAGATTTTTTAAATACTGATAGCCAGGTTTTGTTCATTTTCATGGTTGCCTTCTTTCTGTTGAAATTGTCCACATGGCGTGCTAAGGCTGCTGGGAATTGCAATTCAACAACATCTAGATGGCTGCACAATTTGCAGCTCTATTTACAGTTTAAGATATTGTGAAGTATTTTCTACAAAGGAGTGTGTTAACAAAGTATACTTTCAGATGTGTTCTTCTGTCATGATACTGACTGTATAAAAATTTATCACTGTTTGTATCTTCCAACTGACGTTTCTAATGTTATCTACCCTTTGCAAGTCTTGCACTGTGTTCCAAAAAAGCGAGTTGGCAATAATTTACCTCCAAGGCATTAATATTTCTCTTGGACAACCCCTGATAATGTGAAAGCATGGGAAATAAATTGATTGTGCCAAAATATGTGTCTCCCCACCCCATTGCAGGATTCTCTACTGCCCTTTTTGTGCCAAAGATGGAAATGATGGAAACGGATAACATACACCTAAAGCGTCCTCTTTCTGAGGATAAAGAGGACAGTGCAGATGAAATTAAACGGCAGAAGGTCTCAGAAGATCAACTGCAGGAAAAGGTGAATTCTGACTGTAAGACTGAAGCTGCAGCAGAGGGGCCGGTGAATCCTGTTCTCGAGGATTCAAAAAATGTAATGGTGCTGAATGAAGAGAGTGAAGACCAACAAGATGAAGAAGAAATTGAAGAAAGTGTGGGAGAAGGAGAGCCAGAGAGTTTTGCGGACATGATGAAGCATGGGCTGACGGAACTAGATGTTGGCATAACAAAATTTGTTAGTACTTACAAGGGCTTTTCTGGAATATTAAAAGAGAGGTAATTACTGAGACTGACAGCTCAATATAAGGATTGGCTATATGAAGCGAGTTTTACTGTTTTAGGTGGCATGTGGCTCTGTGCCTAAATGACATGAGGAATTAGCTAATTCCGTGCTATATTAATATCTTTGCCTCAGCTTATGTGCATTCGGTTAGCTGAAGAAATGCCATATCTTGTGGGGTGTCTCTTCATAAATGCAGCATGGCTATTTATTAGTTTCATGGGTAAAACCAATGGCGAATTTAAATTACCAAATGTCCCAGAAAAATTGTGGTTGAATAATTTATGAGTACATTACAATACTTTTATGTATTGGATAAAATTAGAATAATGTAGAAGTAATAGAATTGACAGTTCAATACTTTTATAATGCCATGTAAGTAATAGGAGGGTTGGGGGTCATAGTTCTGAGAATAGAAGGTGAGATAAGACATTCGTATTATGTTTCAAATGTTTAAATAATTTTTTAAAAAATCAAGGCAATTCTAAAAAAGATAAATGTGCCATTGTATTTCTTAAATATTTATCCCATTTTTTTCTCAAAGGAGTTCAGAGAAATATGTGTAGTTCTTTCTGGCTTTTTTATCATAGCTTTGTATTGACTGACCTATCTTGTCTCCTGCTAGATACTCAGATTTTGTTGTGCATGAAATAGGAAAAGATGGACATACTGTTCATTTAGACGACTTCTCTGTGCCAGTAGATGAGGAGGTGAGTTTTCTCTGCATATTTTGATAATTTACTAGACAGTATTTATTAGAGCCTTCGTAAAAATATTACTGTATGTTTGGATTTGGATTTATTTCCTGATGTATTTTATTATACCTATTAGGATCCTTTGGAAGAAATTTTTACAGTGTTGTCAGCTGAGGACAAGCAGCGGTTAGAAGAACTGCAGCTTTTTAAAAATAAGGAAGGCAGCGTGTCCATTGAGGTAACATGACAATCTTTATATATAAAAATACAGCCTGCATATGTTTGTGCACACAGAACTTGAAAAGTAGCTGGCCAATTAACTTGAAATTTTGACACAACGTTGCATTCCAATACATGCATGATTTTAGAATAAAATGCATTTGAGGGAGGGAGAACCACGGATGATGGGATATGCAGTATGTACAATCACTTCAGCTCCCACAGACCACTGTGACTTGCACCAATGACAGACCGGAACCAAACCTTCATGCAGGACCCCCGCCCCCCCCATGAACCACTTTACGTCCTAGTGTGGTTAGGGGAGGACAGACCACGGATGATCAGATTTGCAGTACCTTCACCCGAAACGGCTCCCACAGACAACTGCAACCCCCACGAACGATGGACATGGACCAGATTCTGCATACAGAAACCCCATTATCCACTTCACATCCTGGTGCCGATAGGAGGATGGACCATGAATGATGGGATTTGCAGTACCTTCACCTGATTCAGCTCCAACAGACCATAGAGACCCACACAAATAATGGACCAGGACAAAACTAGTCACAAAGACTCCCCATCATCAACAGAAAATACTGGAAAAGTTTGAGGGAAACAGACCTTGATTTGCAGGAGTTATAATTCACCTACATCAGAGAAATTGTGATCCCCATCGACAATGGACTGGGACCAAACTTGTCACAGAGAACCCCCCTGACCAGATAAACATACTACTGTGGTATGTTGGAATTGACCTTGATTATGAAAGTTGTTGTTCACCCTTAACCAAAACACACTAAACCCAGCCGACAATGGATCTGTACAAAGCTTGGCACACAGACCCAACATGGCCAACTCTACATACATGCAGGAGTCCTTTACCCAATTCAGCTCCAACTTCAACAGAATACAGAGAACCCACACAAATGACAGACCAAGAGCAAACAAGGCACACAGACTCCCCATGACTTACAGAAAATACTGAGTAAGTTAGGAAGATATTGCCCTTGATTTCTGGGAATTATAGTTCACCTGCATCCAGAGAAATTGTGACCCCCAACAACAATGGACTGGGACCAAACTTGGCACAGGGAACCCCCATAAACAACTGAACATACTGCTATGGTATGTTGGAATTGACCTTGATTATGGGAGTTGTTGTTCACTCTTATCCAGAGTGCGTTGAATCCAGCCGACAACTAATCAGGACCAAACTTAGCACACATACACTTAGGAGTTGGGGATGATTGCCCAGGGAATCCTCATTCCCACTGACATGGCATTCGAGTATAAATGACTACCATTACCAATACGCCTTCGTTTGTAATGACTATCAAAGCGCAGGGGCAATCTTTGCAAATGTGCGTTTAGAAATTGGAAAACAAAGGCTTCTCTCATGGGCAATTATACATTTCATGTTCCAGAATCGGTAAACAGTTGGAATTAAATGTTACAGAAAACGGACAAACCAAAAATGTCAATCCACTAGTTCACAATAAAAATGATGTTTGGTAAAAAAAAACAACAACCCTCTTTTCCCTTTCATTTCATTCCACAAAGACACAGCAACGCAAGGAGGGAATTGAATTGAATCATGTGTTTACTTGGTGAATCTATGTTCACAACAATACTATTATTTACTTGCACATTCATTACACATACTGAACCACAGCAAAGCATGGCTGGGTTTAGCTAGTATATAAGGAATGAATAACCAAATTGATATGTAGCAAAAAAAATGTAAAGGGACCAAATTGTTTTAGGTGATGGTGTCATGATCATGCAATAGCTGCTGTAAGAAAATGGTTTTTTTAATAGAAAGTTTTAAGACATCTATATAGGCTAGAAATTTAGTGACAGCATTCAAATTAGATTGCAGACAACTTGGTACAGGAACTACACCCAGCCAACCTGTCTAGTGACCACACTGGGTGAGAAATTTTAGGTGCTGTAATCAAAAAAGTTGTCTTTTCATGCTTTGCTTCTATCTTATGGCCCTTCCTCACAGCCCTATATCCCAGAATATCAAGGCAGAAAAGCTCACAATATCTGCTTTGAACTGAGTTATCGGAGTCCACACTCAGATAATGTGGTTTTCTGCCTTGATATTTTGGGATATAGAGCTGTGTGGAACGGCTCTTAGCTTTCTCTGTGGCATTTTAGGCAGTCATGACTGACTGTGAGCTGGGAGGTAAATGTCTTAAGTTTTGCTGGAAGTGACATTGCATTAAGCAAGACCTGAGCAATCTATTTGATGGTGTGGGGAAGGAGAAAGCAGATATAGCCTCTCACCTCACCCTCTTAGCTTTGGTTTTGCTTCAGAATTCCCACCTCTGTTTCTCATGTACAATAGACAACTGATATTTAGGAAGACAAATGATGATCGCCAGAATATTTACTATGTTTATATTTTTATTTTCTTACTATGCTGCTTAGGTCATTGAAGATACTAAGGAAAAAAGGACAGTCATACACCAGGCTGTAAAGTCTCTGTTTCCTGGATTAGAGACTAAAACAGAAGATTGTGATGGGAAAAAATACATTGTTGCTTACCATGCAGCTGGGAAAAAGGCGCTGGCAAGTGAGTTTGATTATTACTTGAAACCTGTGAAATGGAAGTGGCTTTGTAGTGTGCTGAGATGAAAAATATATTTGACTTTTCAAAGCTTGTGTATATGAGGAACTGTGAATGTAAAAGTTGATTCTGATGATAGGGAACTAATCGTTTCAAAATCCCTGTACAGATTTTTTTTTAAAAACAAACATTGTGTACAGAAGCTTTAATCCTGTCTATCCAGAGCTGTAGAGGAAATGTAGGTATCCTGTGAAAGACAAAGATGTGAATACATCATTGTGTGATGGAAATCGCAACATTTCAGCACAAAAACTGTGCACATGTGGCCTAAAAATTGTGTGAGCTTGTTCCATCATGTCCCCTTGCAAGGTCTCTGTGAAAGAGACAAACCATGGCAATAGGTTTGGTCCCCTGACTTCTGAAATCCCAAATATCTGGAAGTCTAAATATTGAAAACCACTGTCCTACATGAATTAAAAAAGCACGCACATTTCAAAGAAAGATGGAAAAATCCTTTGTACCCGACTTCCACAATTTCTTGGTGTGAAATTTTGGAGTCAACAGATGTTTATTTGATACAACAAGATTTCTGTATTGTTGTCTTCCAACTTATGGTGACACTATCATGGGGCTTTTTAGGCAAGTTTTGTTCAGAGAGGATTTGCTTTTGCCTGCCGCTGAAGTTGAGGCTTGGCCAAGATTGTCCAGTGGGTTGCACTGGCTGAGTACTGATTTGAACCCTTGTCTATGGAGTCGGAGTCCAGCAGTCGAATCACCACTCCATTATTTGCCCCAGAGACTCCCATAACATATTACTATCATGATATGAAGGGAAAAGAGGAATGAATGGGGTAGATGGAAAAATAAATGAGCAGCAAGTTTTAATGCTAAATAATTCTCGTATTGACCTGCACACTTAGAAATAGTTTATTTTTTGAGGAATGGCCCTGCTTTTCATTTCTTCCTCTGCTGCAGCAGGTTGGAATTTCTCAACCAAACCCCTGGAAGCAAACCCACCACTTTAATTTGATGCGAGTCTCTCTGCCTTAGGGAGCAGACATCTAGCATGCATACATTGTTTAGATATATCTTGGTATATATCATCTGGATGTGATTCAATTGGTCATTTTCTGTGTGTGCTTGGGTAATTAGTAGTAGTAAAAGTAGTCTGTTCTAGCTGGGTTGGGTCATCTTCCATATCAGTGAACCTTTTCTACAGCATTTACTAAGATAGGCCAGAAAATTGTCCTTGCCTTCTATTTGTGCTTTCAATAGCTTCTGATTTGCAGCAGTCAGTAGGTCATGATTTTCTACATTCTGTGAAAAACCCAAATTCCTGTTTTAGTGCTACATCTATATGCTGACTGGTAAACTGTTGGAATTGTAGTCCAGAAAAGTACATTTTTAATGCATTGAGAAAAAGAAAACACCAATAAAACATAATCTAAAGCTGGTAAACACTTAAAACTGAATAATAATATTTGCAATCCTAGCTTGTATTGATTTTAATTTGAATGGAAATAAAATTCAGGGCTCTGCTCAGTATTCTGTTTCCTTGCTAAACCTTCAAAAATGTGAGCTTTTGTAGCTTCAGCTATCTTTTGGGGTAATAATGATTCGAAATACAATAGTAAAGATTGAGTTGAAAATGTGATTTGAGTTGTACTAGCTATATAAAGACTATTCATGTTTGCATGCATTGTGCATGGAGCATGCATGTTTTCAGGTTCAAAATAAACTGTGCTTGCTCTCTTCCCTGTTCAACTGTTGGAGAAGAAATGCATGATTTACCTTAGGCGAAATGATGCTATAAAAACATTTGGCAGCAGTTCTTCAACCATGCCCCTGTCCCTTTATGTATTGAATACATGAATTTTGTTGTGTGTTGTTTAGTGCATAAGAACAGATTTCTTTGTGAAAGCGAGTTCCTTGTACCAGCTTTTAAATCCCAATTAATTAGGTTTAAAATGAGGAATTGGAAGGTGTTTTTGTTCTAAACACATGGAACACTTAATAACATTTCTTTATTAGGAGTTCTTTGTGATATTGCCCACAGTGAGTAGTTTGTTGCGTGTTTATCTGAAACCTTTGATTCATTTATTCTGCATGATTCCATTGCACTGTTGTCTACATAGATGTCAGTTGTCACATTGAATGCTCCAGACATCTGTGGCATATAAACCATTAGCTTGCATGCTCCCATACACACCACTTTGATACCTTTTAAAATAAAAATAAAATAAAATACTGCTGTTTATGCTCTTTATCCTATGCATATGAACAGAGGTCAGAACTTCGACAGGTAAGAGATGTTGGCATTTCATGTTAGGAGAAAATGAAATGCTAATCAAATTGGTTATAATTCAGACCAGCTAAATGATTTGGGGTGGGGGGGGGATAAGAACAGTAACAATATGTCCGTAGGTCTTTCTTAATAACATTTACTCAGGGTTAAGCCCCACTGTTTCTCTGAGTTTTTCTTTTGACAAGCCTGTACTGGATTTTAACAAAAAACAAAAAAAGTTTATCTGAGGCATTGGTTCTCAACCTGTGAGTACCCAGGTGTTTTGGCCTTCAACTCCCAGAAATCCTAACAGCTGGTAAACTGGCTGGGATTTCTGAGAGTTGTAGGCCAATTCATCTGGGGACCCCTCAGTAAATATAAGTCTTCAGTCCTCATAATCTTTTCATAGAAAGCTGTTTTGATAAGAAGAATTTCATAGTAAAACTAAACCAAAGTAATTTGGAGCTAATCATAAATACTTTCAATCTCCATCTCTACAGAGAATTGATCATAATTTTAACGCTATTCCCATGATTCTCAATATTAAATATCCAGTTCTGTGTGAAATGTCTGGTGACTAATGGGAGAGTAGGAATTCAAAGACAAAAGGACACATTTGCACCTAAAAGTCACACATAAACTGTGATTTGATTGTGAACATATATTCACATTGAAGCCATAGTTTCCATGTAGTTTCTCTCTATTCTTTAGTTGTATTGATCGTACATAACCATGGCATCATTAAGCACAGCGTCAGTCGTCATATGATGAAAAAATGTCACTTCTCATTTTACAGCTGGCTTTTTTGTGGATGTTTTATCTTAGGTTACAGTAAAACTGAGTGACAGAGATGAGTTAATTAATGTGTAATGTGAAACTATGGTGTGGCGTTGCAAGGGTAGTTGCTCTGCTTGAGCACTCAGTCCTCACCTCCATCCTCTAGTCTGAATTTCTGAGGATTGCCATATTTCATGATGTAACATTGGACTGGAATAATGGGAGGAAAGAGGCATGTAAGCCTGAAACTTGGTCATGTGATGCTAAATTGTGTGTGTTATGTAATCCATTGCAGAAATTAATCAGTAGAGAAGAACAGACTGTTTTGTAATTCCTGTAATATATATGTTTTAACATTTTTATCTTTCAAGATCCAAGAAAACATTCTTGGCCGAAATCTAGGGGAAGTTACTGCCACTTTGTATTATACAAAGAAAACAAGGATACCATGGATGCTATCAATATGCTGTCAAAATTTTTAAGGTAGGTTAACTTTTTAGTGATTGGGAGGAAATTTAAAGCTGAGAAATGGCTTGTGGCAGATTTACACAACTCCTGCTTTGGTATTTGTTTGTCAAGAATAACATTGCAGCATATTAAGGATATTATAACTTTCTCTATATTAGTAATTTTTAAAATGACTTGTGAGCCGCATAGATATACAGCCGTCTCTCTGCATTTGCATGTTTGACTTTTTCAGATTTGATTATTCACTGGATATGATTGCAAATGAGATCTCTAGAAATCTTTAGGTCCTCCAGTGCAACTCGATGGGTCAAATTCTGCTGGAAGTTGGCCATAGAGTCATCCTGGAGGACCTAAAGGTACCTACAGAACAATTCTCTCAGTAAAAAATAGCTTTTTTAATTTGTAGATTTCACTTTCGGGAGGGGGGGGGGCATATCCTTAACCACAGTTGAGTGTGGGGGATTTACTGTACTGTATTGGTATTCTTTATATCTAGTGCATGTGTGGCAAACTCAAGGCTCACAGGCTGAATTCGGCCCACCATGTCATTGTATGTGGTCCTCCAGATGCTTGTCTACAACTCCTGTATCATTAGACATTACGACTAGAGCTCATGGGAGTTGTGATACAGTCAGGAAGTCAGGATAATGGTGTTTGCATTTAGATAAAAGGCTTGTGGATAGAATGTCTGCCTTTAAAATGTCATTTAACTTTTCTCCAACCTCTGAACCACAAGTGCTGTTGGTTTGCAATTCCCATTATCCTCGGTTCTCATGGCGGATATTCTGATGTGCTGATAGTTGTTGTTCAGTAACATCTGGGGACCCAAACTGGGTAAAAATTAAACAGCACCGAACATGTAAAAAAAATTAGTTGGCCCTCTGTATCCATAACCTATGTTTGGGGGTGTTTCTGCCATTATAGGGGGTGGGGAGGGTCAACATGAATTCTCTTATGGCATGTCATGATTTCTTAGGCCTCCCACAGCACTGTGAGTGGCTTTAGCATTGTCAGACTTAAGCTGCGAGTGCAAATGGCTGCTATGGTTACCAGAAACAGTTTTAGCTTTGATTTCTGCAGTACGTGGTTGAAATAAAATGCTGTTTATTTAGTTACAAATCTAATAACAGTAGCTTTTGAACTTTTCGCTAGATGTTTTGCTAGAGATGAGCTCTGTTTTTTTGTTTCTTTTAAAGAGTTAAACCAAACATATTTTCCTACATGGGAACAAAAGACAAAAGAGCTATTACAGTTCAAGAGATTGCTGTTCTTAGGTAAGCGGAACCTAATTGAAGAAATGTGGCTAGCTGGCTAAAATAATTTTTTTTGTAACAGTTTGTGAACATCTGTAACAATACCGTATTTCATGGATTCTAAGATGCACACTAAGTTCAGTACCACCAGCAGAAAAAAACCCTTTTTATATATAAAAAACACTCATGATTCTGTCACACCCCATTTTTAGAGATGTTTATATGGCAAAATAGTTCATCTTAAAATTGAAGAACTAAATACAGCACTTGGTTGTATAGTTCTTAGGTTTTGTTTGGGAAGTCTCAGATGCCTGTTTTGAAAGTGAAATGGTGGTAGGTTAGTACTTAAATAATGTATTTGATTCAGGCACACCCAGCTGTACCCAATTTCTACAGATGATGTCTTATTTTTTTAATACAGTGCTCCCTCACTACTTCGCGGTTCACTTTTCGCGGATTCGCTGTTTTGCGGTTTTTCAATAAACTCTAAAAGACTATTATAAATCATAAAAAATTACAATTTAAAGCCTAAGGAAGGAAGGAAAGAGAAGCCAAAGGGAGAGAAAAGGAGCCCAAGCAGCAATGGGAGGAGAAGGAGGTGGTTTATCAACAAACGATTGGTTGATAAAGACTTAAAATAGTGTATAACTACTAAAATAATGTATAAACGTTAAAATAAATAAAGTGTCCCTACTTTGCGGATTTTCACTTATTGCAGGTGGTCCTGGAACCTAACCCCAGCGATAAGTGAGGGAACACTGTATTGTTTATATCTAATCCTGTTTTTATGTTTGTGTTTTTGTATATTTTAATAGTTATGATAATGGTTTTATGTTAAGCCGCCTTGAGTCCCCTTCAGGGGAGATAAAGCAGGGTATAAATAAATATAATAATAAATAGCAATAATTACATTAGATAGCAGATTTTGAGACCCAAACTCTAATCTTATCCTCCAGCATTATTTTCTTCTACTTCTTTATTCATCACTGTGTGGTTGCCAAGTTGAGCTAATGGCAATCCATACAGAATATGTTTTGAAAGTTCATGTAGTGTGAGGGCCAATTTGGATACAAAGGAAAAACTAGTACTAGTTCCACCAACTGCAGATGTAATATGTTCCAAATGTGAAATTCTATTCAAGCTTGAGTTTTCCTGCAGGAAGCACAGAAAGACTTAAGGCTGTACTCCTGTGTTTCACTATGTAACAAAATTAAAAAAATCTGTTCCTGGTTTGAAAGTGTTATTTCCTGTTTAATTATATGGTACTTGCTGAAAGTAGTTGTTCTGCTCCAGAAACTTCATTTTTGTGGCTGTCACAAACTATTTTAAATTGAGACTCTGAGATATTCATTGAAAAACTGTAGCAAAATGTGATGCAGGATGCCCTGCAAAAACAAAGTTATTGCAGTTTAATAAACCTTTTCCATGTTTATATGATAGAACCAATTAGGAAATGGCTTTTTTAACCAGGAACAAAAATCGTGTTACACACCTAGCTATTTAAAATCATCTTACACACCCATACACTATTTTCAGTTGGACTCATGTGTATTTTCCTTTTGAAATTATTGTTACTGTTCTTGGTGTTCTTGTTATTATGTAGTTTGCGTTAAGGCTTCCTGAATTTTTTCTCATCATGTTTTAATGGTTTTTAACTGTGAATTTTAATACAGTTTATATTTATTCTGTTCCAATGTTTGCATAATTGTATATTTCAAATTATATGCTGGTGCTTTTATGTTAAGCCACTTTTTTTACTTCGGGAGAGATAAAGAAGGTTATAAATGTAATAATAATAATAATAATAATAATAATAATAATAATAATAATAATAGTGATGATGATGATGTTACACTGTGGTTAAATCCAGAGTATAGAAACTTTACTTTCTCCAAACCACTAGTTATCCAAGATGGAGAATTGTGGGAGCTGTGGCTGGAAAAAGTAGCTTTCCCTAAGCTGTGTTGTGGTGAGATGTGCATACTGGGACAGCAATTACTAGCCAGTTATTTTTTTTCTCTGCGGTGACTGTTTTTTGTGAAATCTCCCTCTCCTTTTGTGTACAGAATCACTGCACAAAGATTAGCACACTTAAATAAATGCCTGATGAATTTCAAGCTTGGAAACTTTAGTTATAAGAACCATCCGTTGAAGTTGGGAGAATTGCAAGGAAATCACTTTACTGTGGTTCTCAGGTAAAAATGCAACATTTCAGTGCTGTGCTTATTGTTACCAACCCGTGTGCAGGCCTGTAGCTGGGGGGTGGGGGGTGTAGGGGTTCAACTCCCTCCTCCCCCCCCAAATTTTTCAGGTTTTTTAAAAAAAAACTTAGTTTACTCATGAATTTTAACTGGTTAACCAAATCCCCATGCTAAGTCTATGAGATGCAAAAATTTAAGAGTTCCTCCAGAACTGCAAGCACTATCTCAAGCAAATATTGACAGGCCTGTAGCCGGGGTGTGTGTGTGTGTGTGTGTTAGGGGTTCAACACCCCCCCCCCCCAAATTTCTGGCTATGGCCTTGCCCGTGTGTTCTGTATTTTCCCAGTGGATTGACATGAGGAACATTCCAACTAAAGAGAGTAATTTTATTTTAATAATGTTTCAACAAAAGAAATGCACCACCCTTTCTTTATCCAAAATGTTACTAAACAGGAGGGATTCTGAGTTTGTTGTAGAGACAGCAAGATTCTCAGTTGCCTGTCTTGGTTAGGAATATAGCAAATTGAGTTGCTCTTGGAAACGGGAGTATCTTGTAGACCTCTAGATGTTGAATTGCATTTCCCATCATTCTTCTCCATAAGATAAACTACAAATCCCATTGATGGGAATTTTAATCCAGCAGCAACTGAAGCACCCACATGTTCCCCATTCTTGCTTTAAACAAATTGGGTTGAATACAGATTATGTTTGGTTTAGTGGAATTTACATAAGGATTCACTTTTCACATGGATTCAATTCCTTAGTGCAACTAACCTAACCATGATGTAACTCATGGCCTAATCTGGAGTATAGGCAGAGGTCCCTAGCACAACACAGCACTTTTACCGCCTTCCCTGCATCCCTCTGGACTGTTTAGGAGGAATTCTGAGGATAGGGGGAGGTATGTTTGTGAGAACTGCAGATACCACCCTCTGTCTTTACATTTTACTTGAAGTGGTATATATGCATGTGTTCTTAATACCATACTTTCTGTTCTTTTATGAGGAGTGTGCTTCCATGCCTCTGCACGATTGCCACACAGTAAAGGAACCCAGTTCCTTGCACAGAATTTGACATCTTGAGGGTATTAGGGATTCAGTGTTCTTTTTAATGGTCCCACTGATCCCTTATTAAATGGTGGCAGTTTGAAAATATATAGTGAAGGGTCAAGTGCTGGAATGGAACTAAGAAGAATGGATCTAGTTAGAATTAGCCAGCTGAAACATTCCTTCCATCCCAATATACATGTTTTTCCAGAAGCAAGTTACACCAACTGTCTCATTCCCTAAGCAAGCATACCTAGTTACAACTCAAGGTTTGTGAGGCTAGCTGCCCTTTCTCAGGCAGAGAACATTGAATTTATTAGGAAGTCTCTGTATTTTTGCGACTGAAAAAAATAAGTGCTTATAAATATTGCCAATTATAGTCTAAATGAGAGAGTTTTTATGGAGGTAGAACACCTCAAAGGGTTAAGTCTCAGGCTTTCTTGTTAAAGATCTCCTTGTGATGGTTAAATTTTGTATCTTGAAATCCAGGAAACCTATTCAGAGGTAGCCCTGTTGTTATGAAGCAAAATACAACAAAGTACATCATTCAAGCCCAATGATAGCGACACTATTTTGTGAATTGTGATATAGTTGCATTTCTTACTATCTTATAAGCCACCTTGAATCCTGGTCCTGAGAAAAAAACTGAATATATTTATATAGATTGATTAAAAATGGGTAGGATTGCCATGGTTTGCTTGATCTTTTTCATGTTTAAAATGGAAAATGTGTCCTTGGTTTTTTGTTCATTTTTCTTTAAAATATTTTTTCTCAGAAATATAACAGGAACTGATGAGCAAGTTCAACATGCCATGCAATCTCTCAGAGAAATAGGATTCATTAACTACTATGGAATGCAAAGATTTGGAACCACAGCTATACCTACATATCAAGTTGGAAGGTGCCTTGCTTTTATTTTGCATATTATGACAAAAAGAGTATGACACAAATGCCTCCAAAAATGAATAGGATTATACCATATTGTATTATTTTGGTAATATAGTAAATTGCTGAGCTTCTGAACTTGCTGACTGGTTTGAATCTGGGAGCGGGGTGAGCTCCCATTGTTAGCCGCAGCTTCTGCCATCCTAGCAGTTTGAAAACATGCAAATGTGAGTAGATTAATAGGTACTGCTCCGGCAGGAAGGTAACAGCATTCCATGCAGTCATGCTGGCCACATGACCTTGGAGGTGTCTACAGACAACGCCACCTCTTCAGCTTAGAAATGGAGATGAGCACCAACCTCCAGAGTCAGACACGACTAGACTTAATGTCAGGGGAAAACCTTTACCTATATTGATGTCTGTGTGAGTGAGGGATGATCATATATACCCCTCCTAGAAGTCCGAAGTATAAAATTAAGATTTGGTAAAGGTAAAGGTTTTCCCCTGACATTAAGTCTAGTCGTGTCCGACTCTGGAGGTTGGTGCTCATCTCCATTTCTAAGCCGAAGAGCTGGCATTATCTGTAGACACCTCCAAGGTCATGTGGCCAGCATGACTGCATGGAGCACCATTATCTTCCTGCCGGAGCGGTACCTATTGATCTACTCACATTTGCATGTTTTCAAACTGCTAGGTTGGCAGAAGCTGGGCCTAACAGCAGGAGCTCACCCTGATCCCTGGATTCGAACTGCCGACCTTTCAGTCAGCAAGTTCAGCAGCTCAATGGTTTAATCCGCTGCACCACCAAGAACTCCGCCAGGACCACCAGGGGCAAAGATTTGGTAGAAGGAAAATTTCCATTGCTGCCATTGGAAACTTGTTTTGTGACCTAATTGAGGCCTAAGATCCAACTGTCCAGCAGGTCAACTGTCCTGTGATTGCATACTGTTTTTGATCCATTCTTCTGTATTGTCTCAACTGTTTTAAGATATTGCGATATCTCTGAACAACAGTCATTAGACACTTGGGTTGCAACCCTACATTAAACGTCCCTGGGAGAAAAGTCATTGAACTCAGCGAGGCATACTTTTAAGTAGGTACGAAAAAACATTTACAGTAGAATCTCACTTATCCAACATAAACGGGCCAGCAGAACGTTGGATAAGCGAAAATGTTGATAATAAGGAAGGATTAAGGAAAAGCATATTAAACATAAAAATACGTTATGATTTTACAAATTAAGCACCAAAACGTCATGTTTTACAACTTACTGACAGAAAAGTAGTTCAATATATGATAACGTTATATAGTAATTACTGTATTTATGAATTTAGCACCAAAACATCGCAATGTATTGAAAACATTGACCACCAAAACATTGACTACTAAAAGGCAGTTTGTGTTGGATAATACAGAACATTGGATAAGTGGAGGTTGGATAAGCAAGACTCTACTGTATAATGTTTTGGCCTTTCAAAATGTATGCATAACAATCCACTCTTCATATAATAAGTCTCAACATCGAATAGTTTTGCATACAAATAAGTTCTGCTGATTTCAGTAACAACTGACTTTGAAGTAAGTAGAAGTGTGAATACAGCTTTAGATCACCTATTTGCCAGCTTTCAATGAGACAAATTTCTTTTGGTACACTGTTATAGGTACTTACTTCTAACATTAAATGTTAAATAAATGTCCTTTTAATTTTTAGAGCTATTCTACAGAATAATTGGAATGAAGTTGTGGATTTAATATTAAAACCACGTCCGGGAGGCAAGTATGATTTTTCCCCATTTCATCTCTTGCCATTTCAAAGTTAGAATTCATTCAGCAGAGTAAATGAATGCATGCTCCAAGAAGAACATTTCTAAAATTATTTTTATAATTGCATTTCTCTCTCTCCTGGAAGTCAGTCATTATATACTAATTGATTTCAAAGTGTGACACACTGACTTTTCTTGAGTGTCTTGATAGAATATTAAGAAGGCAAGCAAGCAGGTGTTACAGGATTGATTTTTTTTTACTTCGATAGAGGGCCCTATCCAAAAACCTTAGGATGTGTGAGGGGTAGAGAAAAAAAAATTAAACAATTTAAAGGGGAGGTATAGAAGAACTGCCTAATAGAAGACCAACATTTACAGTCATCTCCAAAAGCAAGCTAGGGTAAAAACAGTTTTAAGGACAGCTGTGCTGCTCTTGAGTTTAAAGTTTTGGTTCTCCCCAGAGATGTATAGTGTTTTGTTCCCTTGAGATACTACTCTTCCCAAGGTCCCAGGGCAGTCAACAACCCTACTTTCAAGGGTAGTCAACAAGCTTGCTTTCTGGATCTGAACACCTCGTTGGGGATGGACTTTCCCCTCTGGTCTGCAGGATGCCATTATGACCATCCGTTTCAAGTGGAACAACTGGCATTTGATATCAAAGACTTTCAACTGAATAGAGGCAGATGGACCTCAAAAAGAGGGATTCGGAGGTCCTTGGCCCAAATTCTTTCTAGGAGCATGAAAGAAATCAAGATTAAGACCATCTCTTGGCTTTACAAGGACTTCCAATCCTATGATCACTCGACTCGCCTCATTACCACCTTTGAGGACAAGCGGTTAATAGAAGAACTATGGGCTCTCAGGTCCCAGCTGAACACTTGGGGTATCACCATCAGAAGGGTAATTGTAGACCCCTCGATTCGCCCTCTTATGCCCAACCTGCCCTCACATACCCGAGCCCCGGCTAAGTCAAACAGGATGTTTAACCCTTTGTGCAGGTCCTCTTCCCCGGTAAATTCGCTTTCAGTTAAATCTGCTCAACCCCTCTCCATACCCTGCCCACAAGCCCTGCTTTCTAACACCTTGTCAAGCTGCTTCGAGAGGTCTCCCCCCTTTGATAGGCTCTATCTGTCCCCTTCTCTAGACACTACACAAGATGGAGATCCTTGCAGCCCTTTTAATTCAGGGAGCTGACTAGGCCCCCTTAATAACATTTCAGTAGAGCCAGGATCTCTGGGGAGTGGGGTCCGGGGGGGGGGAGGGTTCCATCGAGGTCGTGTGGGGGAGGAGGGGGTGCGGTCAACAGTTTCCCAGGGAGAAGCGCAACAGGTGTCTTGCGACCCTGGAGAAGGTTAGGTGTGGTAGCCTCCATGGCAGCCCCTTTGGGTTGAAGGTACTGCTGCTTAATGCCAGATCCGTCAGTGGGAAATCTGCAATTATCCAGGACTTAATCCTGGATGAGCAGGCGGATCTGGCTTGCATCACCGAGACCTGGTTGGATGAACTGGGTGGGGTAAACCTTACCCAGCTTTGTCCTCCGGGTTTCAGGGTGCATCAGCAGGCCAGGCCTGGAGGGCAGGGAGGTGGGATTGCGGTGGTCTTTTGGCAGTCCATTGCCCTGGTCAGATGCGCCGTTCCGCAAACTGCTGGGTTTGAGTGTCTGCACTTGAAGGTGGGTACCCGGGACAGTTTGGGGTTTCTGCTGGTGTACAGTCCACACAGCAGTCTCCCTACCTGAGCTAGCTGAGGTGATCTCTAGCGTGGTGTTGGGCTCCCAGCGCCTTTTGGTATTGGGTGACTTCAATATCCACGCTGAGGCTACCTTGACAGGTGCGGCTCGAATTCATGGCCGCCATGATGACCATGAGGCTGTCCCAAGTAATATCGGGTCCCACCCATCAAGCTGGTCATACACTCGACCTGGTCTTTGTTGTGGGCGACGGTTTGGTCAGAGTGGAAGAGCAAACTATTCTTCCATTGTCATGGTCTGACCATTATCTGATCAGTTTAAGACTCACTGTGTCCTCAAACCTCCGCAGGGGTGGTGGGCCCATTAAGATGGTCCGCCCCAGGAGACTTATGGATCCTGAGGGACTCCTGACGTCTCTTGGGGTTCTGTCTGCTATGGAGGCTGACGATCCTGTCGATGCCTTGGTCGCTCGTTACAATACCGAGTTGTCCAGGGCTATTGACATGATCGCTCCCGAACGTCCCCTCTCGCTGCGTGGAGTTGCCCCGGCTCCCTGGTTCACCGGGGAGCTGGCAGAGATGAAACGTGAGAGAAGGAGACTAGAGTGGCGTTGGTGGAGAACTCACGACGTTTCTGACCGAGCACGGTCTAAAGCCGCTATTAGGGCTTATTCCGCAGCGTTGCGGGCAGCCAGGAAGGTTTTCACGACTGCCCGCATCGCGTCTGCAACAAATAGATCTTCGGAGTTGTTCCAAGTTGTTGGGGAGCTCCTCCACCCTTCTCAGGGTGGGGGGGCACCTGACTCCTCGGCAACTCGGTATAGCGAGTTCGCTCACCATTTTGCAGACAAAGTCGCTCAGATTCGTTCCGACTTGGACGCCAGTCTTGAAGCATTGCCAGGTGAGGTAACCGAGGCAACTGTCTGTTCGATCTTGTGGGATTCGTTTCAGTTTGTGCAACCTGATGATGTGGACAAGATTCTTGGAGCGGTAAGGGCGACTACCTGTGCCCTAGATCCCTGCCCATCTTGGCTTTTAAAACAGGCCAGTGGTGGGTTAGTTGATTGGTTTGTGGCAATAATTAATGCCTCTTTGGGGCAGGGCAAATTTCCATCCAGGCTAAAACAAGCCGTGGTAAGGCCTATTTTGAAGAAGGCCTCATTAGATCCGACCAATCCTTGTAACTACAGGCTAATCTCTAACCTACCATTCTTGGGCAAGGTCTTGGAGCGGGTGGTTGCCTCTCAGCTCCAGGGATTCTTGGAAGATACGGATTTTCTGGACCAATCACAGTCTGGCTTCAGGCCTGGGTTCAGTACCGAGACGGCTTTGGTCGCCTTGGTGGATGACCTCCGCAGGGAGCTGGACAGGGGGAGTGTGACCCTGCTGGTTCTCTTGGACATCTCAGTGGCTTTCGATACCATCAACCATGGTATCCTTCTGGGGCGGCTCTCTGGGATGGGCCTTGGGGGTACTGCACTGCAGTGGCTCCAGTTCTTTCTGGAGGGTCGTTCCCAGTTGGTGAAGCTGGGGGACACCTGCTCGGACCCCTGGCCATTGACCTGTGGGGTCCCGCAAGGTTCTATTTTGTCCCTCATGCTTTTTAACATCTACATGAAACCGCTGGGAGAGGTCATCCGGAGTTTTGGAGTACGGTGCCATCTCTACGCGGATGACACCCAACTCTACTACTCTTTTCCACCTAAATCCAAGGAAGCCCCTCGGATTCTGGACCAGTGTCTGGCCGCTGTGTTGGCCTGGATGAGGGTGAACAAACTGAGACTTAATCCCGACAAGACAGAGGTCCTCCAGGTCAGTCATACGTCTGATCGGGGTATTGGGTGGCAACCTGTGCTTGATGGGGTCGCACTCCCCCTGAAGGCGCAGGTCCGCAGCTTGGGGGTCCTCCTGGATTCGGGGCTGACGCTTGAGGCTCAGGTGTCGGCCGTGGCCGGGAGGGCCTTTGCACAACTAAAACTTGTGCGCCAGCTGCGACCGTACCTCGAGGAGTCTGATCTGACCAGGATGGTCCATGCCTTAGTTACCTCTAGACTGGACTGTTGCAATGTGCTCTACGTGGGTCTGCCTTTGAAGACGGCCCGGAAATTACAACTAGTACAGCGTTCGGCAGCCAGGCTTCTAACCGGAGCGAATTACAGGGCGCGTTCAACGCCTCTGTTTAACGAGCTTCACTGGCTGCCATTTACTTTCCGGGCCCAATTCAAGGTGCAGGTTATCACCTACAAAGCCCTAAACGGTTTGGGACCCACCTACCTTAGAGACCGCATCTCCCTCTATGAACCTACACGTTCTCTTCGCTCATCGGAGGAGGCCCTTCTCTCGCTCCCACCACCCTCACAGTCGCGGTTGGTGGGGACGAGAGAGAGGGCCTTCTCCGTCGTGGCCCCCCGGCTTTGGAACTCTCTACCTAGAGAGATCAGGCAGGCCCCTACCCTCCTCTCCTTCCGGAAGAGCTTAAAAACCTGGCTCTTCCAAAAGGCCTTCGATGTTTAGTTGTTGCTGGATTGATCTATCTGTCCATTCCATAATAGTCCCATTGTTGTTGTCTTGCCATTTTATACCGCACTTTATTGTCCATTCAACTTGAGATTTCCTTTTCCCATTTCGCAACACTCTGCATTTCGCCTGGGATCTACGAATTAGTCTCCTGTTTTTAACACTGTATCCTGCTTGTTGATTTTAATGATTGTTTTTATTGATGTTGGTGTTTTTTACTGGGATAATTGTTTTATTGCTTTGTTACTGTTATTTGTTTATCGGGCCTGGCCCCATGTAAGCTGCCCCGAGTCCCTTCGGGGAGATGGGGCGGGGTATAAAAACAAAGTTATTATTATTATCTGTTCAAGAAGGAGATGAGACAACAACCAACTATGCAAATTCAAGGTTGGGCACTGTCAGGGTCAAATTGTAGGATGGTCAGCATAATAGGGATCATTTCTAAATCAAGGTCAGTCGAAGACAAAAAGAGATATAAGATAAGCTAAATGGAATTTATTTTCCAAAATCTGCAGAAAATGCCTAATGAGCTTGTGACCTTTTTTGCCTGTGAATTTTTTATGTGACTCCAGGTTGTATAGGTATATTAAATAGATATACAAATCAAACTTTTAAAAGTATTGGATGGTTAAATCCTTGGGTACTGAGGCCCAACTGTACCGCAGCAATTGAAAATAGTTACCTTGGGTAGGTGGGGTGAGGTTTTGCAATATGACATGTTTACCGCTGTTGCAGGAGTTAGCTTAAAAAGAACAATATCATTGGAGGGAACTTGGTGTGTGGATACACTTGATTTAAGTCTATGTGTCTTTTATTGTGTTCTTCAAGCATTCTTTAAAAACAATCAATATCTGTTGTTAAAAGCACTGACCTTGAATGCAATCATTTGTTGCAGCTGAAAAGGGCTACTTAGTCAAATGTCGAGAAGAGTGGGCAAAAACTAAAGATCCAGCCGCAGCTCTCAGGAAATTGCCTGTGAAAAGATGTGTGGAAGGACAGTTGCTTCGGGGACTTTCAAAGTATGGACTGAAGAATATAGTCTCTGCGTTTGGCATAGTGAGTGTGGAGATTTTGTGGTGATTTTTGTGGTTCAGTTTCCTGAACTTTGAACATGTCTGAGAAAGTACCTTGAGGATCAGGAGTGGGCTCTGGAGTTCTGGGTGGGGGAATCTACAATGGCCAGGAAGTTCTTTGCAAAGCCCTGGCTCAGAATGCATCTACAGTGTAGGATTAATGTGGTTTGGCACCATTTTAACTGCTCAATACTATAGAATTATGGGAATTGTAGTTTTGTCTTTAGCCTCCATTGCCCAAGAATACTGGTGCCTCACCAAACTACAATCTCCAAGACGTAATAATTAAATTATGATATTGTACTACTTGATGGCCGCTGACAGGTTCTAGAACATCTTGCCAACTTCCTTTTGCAAAGCAATTTGTATTTATGGTAAGCCTTTAGCCCATAGCTTGAAATATAAATATGCAGCAGTTGTTTCTAACTGCTTATTTATATGGGTCTGCTTTCATCTGCCCTTTCATTTTGCATGTCATTGTTGTATTACAGCATTTTATTATACTTTCACAATTTCCATTGCTATTAGCCAGGTTGTGGATCACTTGGGTAGGTCAGATGCTTGCTAGCATAATTAAATAAATAGATATATGGCTGCATGCCTAGCATGTTACTGTATTTTTGTGATACTCAGTCCTTAAATTTCAATCTCTAAAATTTGAGCTGTAATTAGAAAATGAATCATAGCAATTGTTCTTTGCTGAATAACTGCCTTTTTGAAATGTCTACAGATACCAAGAAATAATCGTTTGATGTATATTCATAGCTATCAGAGTTATGTGTGGAATAACATGGTGAGCAAGCGGATAGAAGAATATGGTCTTAAAGCTGTACCTGGAGATCTTGTGCTAAAAGGAGGTAATCTGTCAACATTGATTCGTGTCAAGGTATATTGCACTGAGTTTACAAAGCATTTTGGTACAGCCTGTTGATTTCTTGTACTTAAATCCCATAATGAGCAAGTTCACGACCCTCACCAAATATGACATGGTTTTCTTTACATCAAAAAAGCTTGTATGTTTATATACATTTCGCCCAGTTCTACATCCAAGTTCTTCCTTGTTTCACTGTGAATGCAGTGGGATGCAGATGATCTCCCCTTGTTATGAGCTTTGTTTTTTTCCTACCTCCTTCCATGAAAGTGGCAATGGGGTCGTGCTCTCTGTAGTTCTCCATAAGAAGCCTTGAAAAGAGTCCAGTGAGAGGTTGCTGCAATGTTTGACTTTAAATAAAACAGAGAAGAAAGAGGCAGGTATTTGCTGGGGATTCTACAGTGTATATAACCTGGTTGAGACATAGTCACAATCATAAACTGAGATCTAGTTAGCTTGCATTGGCAAAATTAAGAGGGGCATGATTTCCCCTCCCATAGCTCAAGAGAGTTAGAAACTCATCTTAGTCTTTTACTTGAAATAGCATAAACTATATAGATCTATGTTTAGAAAGGAGGTGATCCTGAGAATTTATTAAGATCTGTTCAATTTCTTTGCTGTCTAGTCTTCGGTCTACATCAGCAGTTCTCAACCTGGGGGTCACGACCCCCAGAGGGGTTGGTTGACCATCTGAGAGGGATCCTGGTGCCGCCTCCTTAGGCCCCGTTTCCTCAGAATGGGTGCTAGGGCCCCTCCTTGAGCCAGGGAGAGCCAAGGAGGCCGGAGGCGGTGGCTGGGCCTAAACAGGGGGCCGGAGGCACCCTGGCTGACACCAGAAAGGAGGCTGCCTCCTTTCTGCCTCAACCGGGGTGCCTCCGGTTTTCTTTTTAGGCCCAGTCAGGATGCCGTGTCCAAAGCCACCGCGGGAAAGAGGACCCCAGCTGGGCCTAAAAAGGAGGCAGGAGGTGGCATCACCGCTCTGGCCTTGGAGGCAGCGACGTGTGGAGCAGGGAGCAAAGGGTCTGCCGCTGCCTCCCATGCACCATCTCCGCAAGCCATGGGGCCCACAGAGTGCCAGAAGCGGCACAAAGAAGCAGCAAAGTAAATATGCCAAGTTTAGTTCAGTGCCATTGTTGGTGCAGTTCAGAATGCTCTTTGATTGCAGGTGCAACTACAATTCCCAAATGTCCGGATCTATTTTCCCCACACCTCTCCAGTATTTTCTGTTAGTCATTGGAGTTCTGTATGCCAAGTTTAGTTTAATTCCATTGATGGTGCAGTTCAGAATGCTCTTTGATTGCAGGTGCAACTGCAACTCCCAAATGTTAAGGTCTATTTTCCCCAAACATGTCCAGTATTTTCTGTTGGTCATGGGAGTTCTGTATGCCAAGTCTGGTCCAGGTCTGTAATTTGTACGGGTCTCAGTGGTCTGTGGAAGTCAGAGCTGAATCGGTTGAAGGTACTGCAAATCCCATCATCCATTGTCCATACTCCCCCCAAACATGTTGTTTTTGTGATTAATCACTATGCTTTAATTATGTCCAATTTGTAACAATGAAAATACATCCTGCATATCAGATATTTACATTACGATTCACAACAGTAGCAAAATTACAGTTATAAAGTAGCAGCGAAAATAATTTTATAGTTGGGGCGTACTACAACATGAGGAACTATATTTAGGGGTTACGGCATTAGTTTGAGAACCACTGGTTTACATGGTGTATGGGATTTCTCTTTCTAATGTACGAGATGTTTTTGAAACAAGGTTTCTCAAAAAGTAATGGCTGAAATGGTTTAGGAATCTGCAAGTGACTAGAAAACCTTTTCATATTTTTAGGTACTGCTACTTATATTGAGGAGTCAGAGGCTGACAATTACACCATCCATGATATTGTTATGCCATTGCCTGGTTTTGATGTTATCTATCCAAAGCATAAAAGTAAGAACTCTTTTTATGTCAGAAGCTGATTATAAATCCATGTCTTGGAGTGGCTGAAGCAGTTGATAGTACTTAGGATGAAGGTTTTTGTAACTTTGTATAACAAAGCACTTCCTTTTATGACTGATCGTGTATTTTAATATCAAAACTATAATGGGGAAGATGAATGAACCAAGTTGGTTGGCAGTGCAGCTGTGGTGTTCATTTATGGAATCTTCAGTTGTGTATTTATTCTGAATGCCTCCTGGTCACTATATCTGGGTTTTTTATTGAGTTTTGTCATTGGTTTTAAATCTTGGTTATATGACTATATGTCTCATGCATTTATATTTAAGTGGTATTATGTTCTAATTGCTATATGGTTTTAACTTGTTGTATGTTTCCTGTTTTATTGGAAACTGCTCTGAGTCCCTCGAGGAGGTAGGGCAGTATATAAATAAAGTTTTAGTATTACAGTAGAGTCTCACTCATCCAAGCTAAACGGGCCGGCAGAACGCTGGATAAGCGAATATCTTGGATAATAAGGAAGGATTAAGGAAAAGCCTATTTAACATCAAATTAGGTTATGATTTTACAAATTAAGCACCAAAACATCACGTTATACGACAAATTTGACAGAAAAAGTAGTTCAATACGCAGTAGTGTTATGTTGTAATTACTGTATTTATGAATTTAGCACCAAAATATCACGATATATTGAAAACATTGACTACAAAAATTGCTTGGATAATCCAGAAACTTGGATAAGTGAGGCTTGGATAAGTGAGACTCTACTGTATTATTAAATCTGAATGTAAACGGCTTATTTAGTGCTTATATAAACATGTCTTTGTCATGACAGTTGGGGAAGCCTACAAAGAAATCTTAGCTGCAGACAATTTGGACATCAATAACATGAAGCATAAAATTCGAGACTATTCATTATCAGGAGCCTACAGAAAGGTTATCATCCGTCCTCAGCATGTAAGCTGGTAAGTAGAAAGCAGAGTATAATGGCCAATGACCCTGGGAGGAGCTTTTGATTTTTATCCCTTGATCTTAACCCCCCCACCACCACCACCTTTTCCTCTTCCATTGGAATGCAAATGTTCCAGTTAGAATGAGGGATACATGGTAGAAAGAGAGTACTCATTTTTGTTTTTGTGAGAAGGAATAACATTAGACTCATAATTTAAAGTACAGTAGAGTCTCACTTATCCAACATAAACGGGCCGGCAGAACGTTGGATAAGCGAATATGTTGGATAATAAGGAGAGATTAAGGAAAAGACTATTAAACATCAAATAAGGTTATGATTTTACAAATTAAACACCAAAACATCATGTTAGACAACAAATTTGACAGAAAAAGTAGTTCAATACACAGTAATGCTATGTAGTAATTACTATATTTACGAATTTAGCATCAAAATATCACGATGTATTGAAAACATTGACTACAAAAATGCGTTGGATAATCCAGAACGTTGGATAAGCGAGTGTTGGATAAGTGAGACTCTACTGTATAGGTAATAAAACTGTAAAGCTGCTTGGACAAATGCTGTTGGTATCAAATGAAACCAAGTAGGATAGCTTTGCAAACTGCAGGAGACTTGTTTCCTTCTCAAAACATTTTACAGTCCTTAAGTTGACATGTGGGATTGCATTCCACTGTTTTACACATATGTATTGTAAAATAGCTATGGCTTACATCAGTCTCAGAATATGGATTTCTGTTTGTCGGGATGGGAATTGTGCAGCCCGCCAGATATTGTTGGTCTGGAGTTACAAGCAGTTGACAACATGTTCAGTGCGGCAATCCAACATCCCCTGGGGGACAGCATGATTCCTGCCTCTGCACATTCTCAAGGTTGCCAAATCCATTTTAAATCTCATTTTCTATTTTTATAAAGGGAGTTGGTTGCATATGATGATCCCAAAATTCCATTATTTACCACTGACTTAGATAAAATGGAAGGAAAAACACCTGCAGTTCTTGCAACAGGTATGTCTGTAAACCGAGGTATGTTTATACATCCATTGTGTATGCAGACAAATCTTAATTGTTTAACACTAAAGGTTGTACAAATTAGTGAATTATTCCACATTTTGTTGCTTCCACTCTCAGAAATTCTTGAATATTAAGATACGTTAAATGGGAATTTCTTTGTGGAAAGAAATAATAGAGCTGAATAAGAGATGGCCTATTTCAGCAAATACGAAAAAATATTGGAATCAAGGTTGCCGTTGAAATGCTTCTCTACTTGAAAGGCAGATTGGGCAGAACTCTTAGTACTTTGCTCCCTGTTTCTAGAAGAGTTGTTAACCTCATTAATCACAATAATTTATTTCTTACCTGCCTCTTCTCAAGGTGGAGCCACAACATAGTTAAAAGACATAATCATGAAACATTATGTAAAATTCATACATTAAAATGTATTTCTATGAAATACACAGAATAAAATACACAGAACAAAGATTAAAATACAGTAAACACTGAGTTTAAAATTCATGGTTAAAATTGACTGAGTAGGCCATTAATAGGAGGGGTAGATTTGTTTCATTCATTTTTACTGTTCCTGCTTCCACAGATAGATTTAACACTACAATATAGCTCCTGTAGTTACAGTTTGACACAAAAGAAAGGAAGATATTTCCAAGAGCTGTCATTCTCTGGGTGGGCTGTTGTAGATGAGTGTGAACTTCCATCTCAACTGAGATGAAGACTCCCACCCAGAGTGAGAAAATTTTCCCTTGATTTCGCTCAGTAATCAAGCTATGGGATTCCTGCAGATGAGGATATGCATTTCTCTACACATCATTTCTCTCACACCAGAAGCAACTTACAGTTTCTCAAGTTGCTCCTGACATGAATTTTTTTTTAATACAAATCATCCCAGACTAAATTTGGTATCTTGATGTAAACAATGAAGCTGAGGATGGTGTTGCTACTTGTAAATCATGTCTATCACTATGCTTTCAGATTGTTAAAGCAGGCTGTGAGATACCTTCAACTCTAAGATCTTGGCAGTGATATTAAGAACAGAAAAAATGTATCATGGGTGGTTATTACAGTGGTTTAAATAGATATGTTTTTTTCCACAGAAGGCAAATACAAGGCTCTGAAGATGGACTTCTCCCTTCCACCATCTACTTATGCCACAATGGCCATTCGAGAAGTGCTAAAGATGGACACGAGCATAAAAAAACAGACACAGCTAAATACAATATGGTTACGCTAATGCTCGTTTGCATTGATTGGATAAAAGTTTTAACATGAAAATTTGTTCTTATTTAGTACTTTTTCACCCCAAGTACTTTCTAATTAAAATGTATTTTTGTATTCGCTTAATGTATATGATTTAAAATCTGTTGCAAAACAATGTTTGTCAAAAGTATAAAAAATTGGGTTTTCAAACTGTCAAAGCAAACATGGTGCTGGAGCTAATTGCAGGTTGTAACATGACCGGCCTGAAGAAAAATTGATGGCTTTGTCTGTGATTTCAGGTCTTCAGAAATATTCAAAATGTGTTGTCGAAGGCTTTCATGGCCAGAATCACAGGGTTGCTGTGAATTTTCTGGGCTGAATGGCCATGTTCCAGAAGCATTCTCTCCTAATGTTTCACCCACATCTATGGCAGGCATCCTCAGAGATTGGGAGGTCTGTTGGAAACTAGGCAAGTGAGGTTTATATATCTGGAATGTTCAGGGTGGGAGAAAGAACTCGTCTGTTTGAGGCAACTTTGAACGTTGCAAGTTCTGATCAAGGTGGCCAACTGAAATAGTTACACTTGCCTCAAACAGATAAGAGTCCTTTTTCCCACCCTAGACATTCCACAGATATATAAACCTCACTTGCCTAGTTTCCAACAGACCTCACAATCTCTGAGAATGTCTGCCATAGATATGGGCGAAACGCCAGGAGATAATGCTTCTGGAACATGCCCATACAGTCCAGGAAATTCACAGCAACCCAATATTCAAAATGTTTTATCAAATATGGTGGTAGATGTCTTCCTGAGTTTGGTACTAAATAAAACTGATTGCAAGCATGCTCAGTTCTGTGATACCAATTAGGATAGAATATTGATGAATCTACATTTATATCTAGAAAATAGATATATTTAGCCTTAAGATTGCTGACAGGATCTGGGGTTACAACTATTTCCCTTGTCATGATGTCCATGTCTTTATGTAAAAATATGTAACTGCTTTTATTTGGGCTGCAACTATTAAATGGTTGCATCTTTTTTCAACCTGTTTCTACTTGTAAAACAGCCGATGAACTATGGATGTGTTTCCTTAATTATTGTTGTTTGGTTCCAACATACATGGTTTGTCTGTTGCAGGCAATGGATAAACTAGGAAAACCTATTTCCTAGCATGACAGGATTAAATAGTCCTTCTGAATTTGACATTTGTGTTGTGTGTTTCTCCTTCATTGTGTCTGATGAAATGAGCATATATGGTAGTTGGTGCACCTGTGCAGCGATCAGTGGAAACCTCTGGAAAGGTTTAGGGCTGTGGCTATAGCCCCGCCCACCTTCCCCAGGAGGCAGTCTAGGCTGTGGGAGGGGTCGTAGCCCTTAGTTCCTTTTTCCCCTGGTTTGCAGCAGTGTGAGGAACCTCTTTTAAAAAAAAAACAACTTACCTTACAACTCGGACTGATCTATGGATTTTGGCTACTATCTCCCTCCCTGACTCGGACCGATTAATGGCTACTCTTCTATCTGGAGTCCTAGACGCAGTCTGTATAAATGGCTACAGCAGTTTTCAAAAAATGTGTGTCCTGTGGGGGGAAACTCAGTGCAGTTGTGCCCAGCCTGCAAGGCGTTCATGCCACATGCCCATAAGAATTGGGAGCTGCGGTTGAAGGCCTTGCAGTATGAAAAGGCCCTTCTCCCTGAGGCCATGAGTGAACACCGAGCGGCCTCTGACAAGAAGGTGAAGAAGTTGGAGGCAGTGGGGAAAAAGGGACATGCAACGCAATGTTCCTACGAAGCAGAGTTACTTCACCACATTCACATGCCAGTGAGGTGTGCAGCCCTTGCAAGTTCCTACCTCCCTCCTACTTAACTTCCTGGAATCACTGGTGGATGGCTCATTGCTGAAATATAACCTCACCGCTCTTTCTGCCTACCGTTGTAAGGAAGGTGGCTCGTCTTGGTTCAAAGACCTTCTGGTACAACTCTTCCTCAGGGGATACCGGAACCTCCGGCCACCAGTCTCCCCTCCACCCCTATCTTGGCACCTTAACCTCATGCTTTCTGTCCTCACAAAGCTTATGGCTTCTGCTGACCTCTCCCATCTCTCATGGAAGATCTCCTTTTTGGTCACAGTTACCACTGCACATAGATCCAGCGAGCTGTGTGAACTTCGAGCCAATGAACCTTACCTTTGGTTTCATCATGATAAGGTGGTGCTTCAAACAGACATTGCCTGTCTCCGGAAGGTCGCTTCTGCTTTCCATATGGCACAGGATATGGAGCACTCGCTCCTTTTCATCTGCAGGGCGTTGGCCTTCTATCTTCACAGAACAAAAGACTTCAGGAAGTCCCCCAGACTTCCTGAAGTGACACTAAGGACTTGCCGATCTCCCCCAGCGCCTTTCGGCATGGGTGGTCTCAACGATAAAATTTGCTTATCAGCAAATGTCTAAATAGCAGCATAGGGCAGTTGAAATTGATGCATGCAGAGCCAACAATTCAGAAATCACTTTTAATAAGCTCTGTGTTCCAGCTGAATACCAACCTAAGCATTTATATTTCTGTAAAATGATTGCACGGCGCACACTCATAAACAACATAGGGACCTGTTTCTGTCTTTATGGAAGGCTCACGTGCCACAATCCAAGATTTTGGGAGCATCTTGTTCTGTCTGTATAAAATGAAAGACTTTCTAAGTCTTTAATAGGGAACTATCCTTTATAAGGGTCACCTGGCCATCAAGGAAGAAACTTCCCATAGGGACACCTGGCAAGTAAAAAGATCCCAAGACCCAAATTAGGGCTATTTTAAAAAAAATTATCTTTAGTGCCTCTATTTTTGGGAAGCTCATAAGGTGCTAGGAGGCCTGATGCAGTAGACACTAGATTTCCATCAGATTATGGAAACTAAGCAGAGCCAGCACAGACACTAGGGCCATATAAAATCCAGATTATTTGCTTTGAACTGGATTAAATGGCGATGTAGATTTATATAATTCATTTCAAAGTAGATAATATGGATTATCTGCTTTGATAATCTGGATTATATAGCAATGTAAAAGAAGCGTGGGAACTGGCAAAATCACCTCTGAGGCCCTGAAGTAGAGTATGAGTCTACACTGCCATAATCCACTTCAAAGCAGATAATCTGGATTTTCTATGGCAGTGTAGAAGGACCCTGAGGACCAGGGCTGTAGCCAAGGGGGGGGGGGGGGGGTTAGGGGTTCACCTCCCCTCTGAAATTTTTCAGGTTAAAAAAAAACCTGGTTTATACATAAATTTTAACTGATTAACCAAATCACCATGAGTGTCTACTGAAGTTTATCGATGGAGCCCAATTTCTAAATTATTTTGCGTTATGAAACTACTCTTCACGATTCGCTAAAAAAAGGTCACCCCCCCCCAATTTTTTTTCTGGCTATGGGCCTGCTGAGGACCCTTCTACACTGCCAGATAATCCACATTATCTTTAAACTGGATTCTCTGAGGGCCCTTCCAGACGGGCCCTATATCCCAGGATCTGATCCCAGGTTTTCTGCTTTAAACTGGATCATATGAGTCCACACTGCCAGATAATCTGGGATAAACCAAACCTGGGATCAGGTCCTGGGATATAGGGCCCATCTGGGGCCCCTTCCACACAGCTGAATAAACTCCCACATTTGCTGCTTTGATGGCAGTGTGGATTCAGATAACCCAGTTCAAAGCAGATATTGTGGGATTTTCTGCCATGATGTTCTGGATTATATGACTGTGGAAAGGCCCTAGGAGGGCCTTTAGTCTACACTGCCATATACAGTAGAGTCTCACTTATCCAACATAAACGGGCCGGCAGAACGTTGGATAAGCGAATATGTTGGATAATGAGAGATTAAAGAGAAGCCTATTAAACACCAAATTAGGTTATGATATTACAAATTAAGCACCAAAACATCATGTTATACAACAAATTTGACAGAAAAAGTTCAATAGGCAGTAATGCTACATAGTAATTACTGTATTTACAAATTTAGCACCAAAATATCATGATGTATTGAAAACATTGTCTATAAAAATGCGTTGGATAATCCAGAACGTTGGATAAGCGAATGTTGGATAAGTGAGATTCTACTGTAATCCAGTTCAAATCAGATAATCTGAATTTTACACAGCTGTGTAGAAGGGACCTCGAAGGGGCTTGAGTATTCCTGACCTAAGCCAAACCTTATGAAACTCATGGGGTCGCCACAAATCAACAGGCAGCTTGGAGGCACAAGTAACACGGTAGTAACCCCAGCTTCGCCACAGTAGGATTCCTCTCACCTACCCCGCCCCCTTTTTGTAATGTTATGGCTGTCGTCACTTCCGCCTCGGGGAGTAAAATGGCTCCGGAAACCAAGACGGAAGTTGGGTTGTAGTTCTACGCTTCCTCGTCCAGGCAAGGAGGCAGCTGTGATGGTCACGTGAGGAGCGAGGAGGCGGGGCTGTTGGAGCTCGTGCCGCTCTCCGTTCTCGCGTTGCTACTCGCCTGGAGGGAGGGAGGGAGGACTGTGGGGTTTGGGAGAGTTTGCTGCTGACGCGTCGCTGCGGGGGGCGGGGCAAACGAAGGGGGCGTGGCTTAAACCTGGAGGCCGCCGGTGAGTGTGTAGACTTGGGCCCCATCCCCAAGACACTTCATTATGCATGTACAGATGCAGGTATTCCAAAAAAGGAGGAGATCCCAAATATTTCCAGTCCCAAACACTTTGGAAAAGATACAGGCAGCCCGCAAGTTACAGACAAGATAGGTTCTGTGTGTGTTGTCGAAGGCTTTCGTGGCAGGACCACTGGGTCGCTGTGAGTTTTCCGGGCACCATGACCATTTTCCAGTAGCACTCTCTCCTGACGTTTTGCCTGCATATGTAGCATCCTCAGAGGCCGTGAGGTCTGTGGGGTGAGGCAAGTGGGGTGTATATATATCTGTGGAATGTTCAGAGTGGGAGAAAGAACTCTTGTCTGTTTGAGACAAGTGTGAATGTTGCAGTTGGCCACCTTGATTAGCACTACTGCAATTTCAAAGCCTGGCTGTTGCTGCCTGGGGGCATCCTATGTTTGGGAGGTGTTGATTGGCACTTGGTTGTTTCCTGTCTGGAATTCCCCTGTTTTTGAGTGGTGTTTTTTATTTGCTGTCTTGATTCTGGTGTTTTTTTTAATACTGGTTGCCAGCTGTTGTTCATTTTCATGGTTTCCTCCTTTCTCTTGAAATTGTCCACATGCTTATGGATTTCAGTGGCTTCTCTGTAGTCTGACATGATGGTTGTCAGAGTGGCCCAGCATTTCTGTTTTCTCAAATAATATTCTGCATCCAGGCTGGTTCATCAAGTGCTCTGCTATGGCCGACTTATCTAGTGGTATTAGTCTGCAGTGCCTTTTGTGTTCTTTGATTCATGTCTGGGTGCTGCATTTGGTGGTACCTAGGTAGACTGGTAGGTGGTATCCTGGTGACGCAATGGGTTAAACCCATTTTTTAATGTCAGAAGTGACTTTGAGAAACTGCAAGTCACTTCTGGTGTGAGAGAATTGGCTGTCTGCAAGGACGTTGCCCAGGAAATGCCCGGATGTTTTTGATGTTTTTATCATCCTTGTGGGAGGCTTCTCTCATGTCCCTGCAAGGAGCTGGAGCTCATAGAGGGAGCTCATCCTCGCTCTCCCCGGGTTGGATTCGAACCTGGCAGCCTTCAGGTCAGCAACCCAACCTTCAAGTCACAAGGCTTTAACCCACTATGCCACCGGGGGCTCCTGGTTAAACCCTGTGCCAGCAAGACTGCTGACTAGAGTGTTGGGTTGCTGACCTGAAGGTTGCTTGTTCGAATCCAGGGAGAGTGGGTGAGCTCCCTCTGTCAGCTCCAGCTCCCCCTGCGGGGAATTGAGAGAAGCCTCCCAAAAGGATGGTAAAACATCAAAAACATCCGGAAATCCCTTTGGCAACGTCCTTGCAGATGGGCAATTCTCTCACACCAGAAGCGACTTGGAATTTCTCAAGTCGCTCCTGACACGAGAAAAAAAAAAGCTTCATGGTATATGGTAGACTCCTGCAGTGATGAGAGGATCCCTTTTATCCTTAGTATTTGTTGAGTTATCTTGGTGTGTCTGTAGATTTTTTGTAGGTTATGTTTCTTCATTAGTTTTCCTATGTGGTCAGTGGTTCCCTTGATGTATGATAAGAATACTTTTCCTCTAGATGGATCTTTGTCTTTATGAAGTCGCCTTGGCCACATTCCTGAAAGAATTGAAAACCTGGTTATTCCAACGTGTGTTTGACGAATAGGCATGAATTTGACATAAATTGACAGAGTCCCTACTCCACCTATACCCAGCTACTGCACTTTTTTGGCTCATTCTCAGAATTGCAACATATCGCACATATATAAATTTGACTCTAGTTGCCAGAATAAAAACTGGAGAGACCTACTGTTCCTTTAATGCAGGGGTCCCCAAACTAAGGCCCGGGGGCCGGATGCGGCCCACTGAAGCCATTTATCCGGCCCCCACGGCAAAAGGGCAGAAGTGGGTTGGGCTAACCATTATTATTATTATTATTATTATTATTATTAACATTAAGGCTGGGTGGCCATCTGTCAGGGGTGCTTTGCTTGTGCTTTCGGTGTACAAAGGCAGAAGGGGATTGGACTCAATGGCCCAAGGGGTCTCTTCCAACCCTCTTTATTATTATTATTATTATTATTATTATTATTATTATTATTTATTATCATTGAGGCTGGGTGGCCATCTGTCAGGGGTGCTTTGCTTGTGCTTTCGGTGTACAAAGGCAGAAGGGGATTGGACTCAATGGCCCAAAAGGTCTCTTCCAACCCTCTTTTTTATTATTATTGCTGTTATTATTACTGTTTTTATTATTATTATTATTATTATTATTATTATTATTATTATTATTAGCATTGAGGCTGGGTGGCCATCTGTCAGGGGTGCTTTGCTTGTGCTTTCAGTGCACAAAGACAGAAGGGGATTGGACTCAATGGCCCAAAGGGTCTCTTCCAACCCTCTTTATTATTATTATTATTATTATTATTATTATTATTATTATTATTATTAGCATTGAGGCTGGGTGGCCATCTGTCAGGGGTGCTTTGCTTGTGCTTTTGGTGTACAAAGGCAGAAGGGGATTGGACTCAATGGCCCAAAGGGTCTCTTCCAACCCTCTTTTTATTATTATTGCTGTTATTATTATTAATAATAATAATAATAATTGCTCGGTGGTCAACTATAGTCCGGCCCTCCAATGGTCCGAAAGATTGTGAACTGGCCCCCTGTTTAAAAAGTTTGGGGACCCCTGCTTTAATGGTTTCATAGAGGAGGAAATCTCAGCAGGTTGCACAGCATAATTTCTCTTCTGTATATCCATTAAAGGTACAGGTGCAGTTTTCAATTTTCAGTCTGGCAACTCTACTCTTGACCCTGTTTCAATTTTCTGGCATTACTTTTAAGATAAAATCGTATATACATATAGTTGTCCCTAACTTTTAATTAACCAAATTGTAAATAATATTTCATTGCAGAATATTTCACCTTGTTCTGTGGAGATGGCACAACCATTATTTGAAAGTGAAGAACCTTTGCTCTCCGAAGAGGTATGTGGATTTACTTGCCATTTTCTAGGCATATTTCTAATATTTGTATTCACTTCATCTGTTTTTCACTGGTTAATCATGTACTAAGGTTGCTAATTAGAGTGAAATACGCCTTGTATACATTTTACCATCTTACTGTTACTAACTCTCTTGTACTTCATTTATTACATGCTTCTGTGATTTCTGAAGCACCTTATAGTGCGATTTAAATGATATCAACAGTAAACCTGCTAAAGCAATAATTGGCCAATCAGAAGTACAGCAACCAACCACAGCATGTAACAAATTTTTTTGAAAACTTGGGAAAATATAAAAAAATGAATCTCCATGCCAGAAATATGTTTTTTGAGAAATAATTCCCCAACGGAAATGCCACCACTGAAAAACGGTGTTGATTTTCCATATGCCTCACAGTGGTGATGGGACCCAGAGAAAGGCACATCTTTGCAGATCTTTTCACAGATCTTCCAGTTAATGTGTGGCAGGAAAGCAGACTCCTTCAGCTATCTATGTCCCAAGAGCCTATATATGTGAACAATGAATGCAGTTGTCATAAGACTGTACTAAAGCCTGTTCTCCCAGTCTTACTGATCTAATTATTGTATTTTGAACCTATTTTCAGAGACTGTTTTGCATTTCACTGATTATGGTATTCCAAATGGGAAGTTATTTGGGCATGAGCAGCATTTTAGAGCTGCATACAAATGCTTCCTTAAAATTGTAGTAGATGGTGACCAACATCTGCTACACCTCTAACATCTCAGCATCTTTTAGAGTTTGGAGCTCTAGACCTAACAAGGGTGAATCCCACAATGCTATTGTTGTCACCAGTTCCTGAATTCCTTTTCTAAGTGCTACAAAGACTGGGAGCAATTGATTAATGAGATAGATCTTCAAAAACTAGATAGAGGATTGTTCCTCTTCACCTATTGCTGATGCTGCTTCAATTAGTTCCAATGTTCATACCTTTATATCCTGCATTTCTCCTGTATTGGGAACATAAAATGATAAAACAAATGCAGATTAAAGTACGCACCAAATCATTAAATGCATATTTGCATGTATGTTTTAAAATGCAGATAAACAATCTGTAACACTTTTGGAAGATCATGTAAAGAATTTCTGACTAATTTTTTTTAAATTAATTAAATCCAGAAGATGATCACCATTAATTTCTCTTTGCATTCAATTCCTAAAAACCCATTGCAATAGAAAATGTTTAACTGTTTGGCAGAGGGAGAGCAAAGAAGATGTCATAGTAGCCATTCTGTATCATATAATACCATTATAACAGGAATCCAGCTATAACATTTTACATAAGTTTAATGGCAGTACTTAGATATATTATTGTTTATTTTGATTTAAAGTATATTCTTGTTCAGTCTAAGTGAAGGCCATTTGTTTTTGTTTCTTTCAAAACAAAAGCTCAATTCGCAGTTAGGAGCCCACGGTGGCGCAAAGGGTTAAATCCTTGTGCCTGCAAAACCACTAACTGACAGGTTGACGGGTCGAATCCAGGGAGAGAGTGAGCTCCTTCTGTCAGCTCCAGCTCCTCATGCGGAGACATGAGAAAAGCCTCTCATAAGGATGGTAAAACATCAAACATCTGGATGTCCCCTGGGCATTGTCCTTGTAGACGGCCAATTCTCTCACACCAGAAGCGACTTGCAATTTCTCAAGTCACTCCTGACACGCACAAAAATTTCCCAGTTATATAGATTTTTTTCTGCACCTTGAAAGTGATGTCCCTTCCTCCTTCTCTCCATGAAATTGTGATGGTCTCAAATAAACTGCCACTGCAAAATATCTAGTTGGCCTACTGACTATTATATTAATTCTAGCCTGACCATCTAGAAGTGGTACAAAAATGGAGACAAGAAAACAGAGAGAAACAGTTTGCAGTGTTGTTAAATGCTGATACAGATCACAGGCC
Source organism: Anolis carolinensis (assembly GCF_035594765.1). Classification (NCBI taxonomy): domain Eukaryota; kingdom Metazoa; phylum Chordata; class Lepidosauria; order Squamata; family Anolidae; genus Anolis; species Anolis carolinensis. The sequence continues at coordinate 84,219,454 of NC_085845.1, read as the reverse complement.
AAGCAAATGTCTCATATAGTGATTCCCCTCTCTTAATAGGACACTAAAGAGGAGGACGAGCCAGAGAAAGATGCAAAAGATTTGGAAGAGGCCGAGCCTTTTTGGTAAGTACTCTCAGAGAAAACAAAAACCGGAGAGCAATCAATAGAATGAGACACATCTCAAGCCTGCTATTCAGTGATATTTGTTTGAAAAAAACTGACACATTTCAGCTTAAAAATGTTTGGAACCTTCCTGCAAAGATTCAGTAAAATTTCTGGTAAAACAGTCTCCTCTCATTCATCAGTGACTAGGAAGTATCACCATTATGCACAGCACTATTTTTTGAATTTAAGCGGTACCTATTGATTTACTCACATTTGCATGTTTTCGAACTGCTAGGTTGGCAGAAACTGGAGCTAACAGTGTGAGCACACCCCACTCTCCAGATTCGAACCGGCAACCTTTCGGTCAGCAAGTTCAGCAGCTCAGTGGTTTAACCCGCTGCGCCATTGAGGGCTCACATCTGGTTTGGCTCCTGTCAAATACCTTAAAAGCACCAGATGCTATCTAATATTGGAAGCTAAGCAAGGTCAGCCTGGTTTGTACTTAAATGAATGGCCACTAGTGAATACCAGGTGCTTTGGTTACATTTTAGAAAAAAGAACTGGAAAATGACCTCTGAGTACTCCTTGCCAAAGAAAGCCCTGTGAATTTAGTAGGTTTACCATAAGCTGACAAGCAACTTGAAGGCACACACAGGATACTTACCCTAATTCTAAGGGGAAAAAAACATAAATTTCCTATCTTGAGCAATAGGGCAGTGTGAATTGGTCTTTTCTCACAAAGGTACCTCAATTTTATGATAGTACACTAATAGTGTAATTATTTTTTCTCATTGGACTGGCCTGTAATCATGCCGGATATATTCTCAGTCTGAACTACTCTTCTAAAGAAAATACTGGGATTTTCTGTCCCTTGAAAATGTTTTTGATGTCTTAAGCGTACAGACTCTTGCTTAGTGGGATGTGTTTTATTTAATGCTTTTGATGAACTTTGATGTGATGTCTGTCATTGCTGTGGGACAGAAGTGGGAAATCTTGATGGTGCCTGGGGTAAATTTTTTGAGCCTCATACTCGGAAGCCACATGGGTTGCCAAAAATGTTTCCCCAAGGGAAAAAACCTGAAATTGAATGGGAAGTCCAATTCTGTTTTGTAAAAATAAATGCTTTTATGACAAATTGGACTGCTGGAGAAGCCTGTGATCTAATTACAATGTGAATTAGAGTCTTCCAGAAGAAGCAGTTCACCCTCTTTGCCAGAAAAAAAGTATTTGTGAGGGTGGCAGGAGGAGCATGTGAAGATTGCATGTGGCCTAAGGATTGTGGTCTGTCCTAGGGATTAACAAGAAGCCTTTTCAATCCAGTCCTGCAGGTGATGCTGAGAAGGAAGCCCTTAAGATTGAAAAAGAGAGAATGCCTCAAGACCCAGAGAACTGTGATATCCCTTTTTATGTATCTGAATTTGTGGAAAGAGAGGTTGGCGTTGATTGTGATTCATTAAGCAAGCTTGGCAGACTTATTGAACTGCTGTTGGAAAACAAAAGGAAGTTAGAAGAGCAGGTGAGTTGCATATTTTGGGGGAAGGGGGACATTTAAATACATGAAAGAAACACAGCTTCTCAAACAAATTTCCAACTCTGTTGTCTATGCATATTGTTTCACTTCTAAGCCATCCTCATGTTCACAGTTTAGAAACAACTCTTTAATTGTTTTTATTAGATTATGTAAGTAGAGTATAACATTACATATTCACATTACAGAAAAAAGGAAAAAGACCAAATTTTCCCACATATTTACTCATATTTGGCCATAGTGGTCCACTCTCTTGTTACATCCTGAATAGACTACTGCAATGTGCTCTACGTGGGGCTGCCCTTGAAGACTGTTTGGAAGCTTCAATTAGTTCAATGGGCGGCAGCCAGATTGCTCACTGGAGCGGCATCCTCAATCAGTATATGTTTTTAATTGTGTTGTTTTTCTACTATTTTGCTATACATATACACATACAGTAGAGTCTCGCTTATCCAACACTCGCTTATCCAATGTTCTGGATTATCCAACGCATTTTTGTAGTCAATGTTTTCAATACATCGAGATATTTTGGTGCTAAATTCGTAGATACAGTAATTACTACGCAGCATTACTGCCTATTGAGCTAATTTTTCTGTCAAATTTGTTGTATAACATGATGCTTTGGTGCTTAATTTATAAAATCATAACCTAATTTGATGTTTAATAGGCTTTTCCTTAATCTCTCCTTATTATCCAACATATTCGCTTATCCAACGTTCTGCCGGCCCGTTTATGTTGGATAAGTGAGACTCTACTGCGTGTGTGTGTGAGTGTATATGTGTGTGTGTGTGTGTGTGTGTGTGTGTGTATATATATATATATATATATACCGTGTTTCCCCGAAAATAAGACAGTGTCTTAAATTAATTTTTGCTCCCAAAGATGTGCTAGGTCTTATTTTCAGGGGATGTCTTATTTTTCCATGAAGAAGAGTTCACATTTATTGTTATTCTCTATTTTCCATTTTAAAATTTGATCAAGATCTGCTTCTGGGCTTTTCTTTATGTTCCATTCTGTGATCATCTGTGTCATTCCATACCATACTAACCAGTTAGTATGTCCATATTTGACTTTTAACTCCTCTCAGTCTTCTACTGTTTCATCAGATTTTAAGAAGTCGACAATCTTTAGTATTTACCGTATTTTTCGCTTTATAGGATGCACCTGATGATAAGACGCAGATCGCCAGGAAGGGAGAATGGGGCGATCTGTGCCGTTCCCACGCGCGCGCGGACGGCACAGATCGCCCCATTCTCCCTTCCTGGACGCAGATTGCGTTTATAAGACGCACTGACTTTTTCCCTCTATTTTGGAGGGAAAAAAGTGCGTCTTATAAAGCGAAAAATACGGTATTTTTTTTCATTTTTTATTACTTTACCGTATATCTGATCAGTTTTGTTATCTAATAATCCTATTAGGAGCATGTCTGTTTTGTTTATTGGACATTTACTTTGCCATTTTTTCCAACATTTGAATGTTGAAATCAGTGGGCCTTCTTTTATTTTCTTTATTACTTTATTGTCCATCCTATCCTTTAAACACAAGCAGTCATCTCATCCATTTATTGATTTCTCAGTTGTGGCCCATCTTTTTGGCTTGTCGAGATCTAACTCCAATACTGTCCCCAATTGGTAAGCCTCAAAAAAACTGTGGAGGCTAGGTGCTCCCCATCCTTCCATTTTCCTGTGGAGAGAAGAATGTTGAATTAGAAACAACTAATAGTATGTAACATGCATAATGTCAAAAGCAGAAAAGTCCAGTTGGTGGTAGTCTTGTCCCTTAACATTAGAAATTTTTTAAAATCCAAAAGTCTGCATGTAATATATTTTACATACTTCTCTAGATCCTGAGAAACACAGATGTGAATTTCCCAATGGCAGGCTTTCCACTCCTACAAAATGCTATTAGAGAGTTGCTGCTAAAGGAGCTTTCGGCTGTACAAGAGAAGTGCTTCTGAAAGCTAGGTCTATGCACTATCCACTTGGGCTTTTTGGATTTCAGTTTCTATTGCCCAGTTTGTCTCGTTCAGCTCAGTCCCATAGCCTAATACAGGCAGTCACTGAGCTACAGACATCCAACTTACATATGGAAAGACAACAGGAAGTGAAAGAAAATCTTCCCCTAAGAAGGGAAATTCGCACTTGAAAGAGTTATCATGGGAAAAAGTGTCTCTGCTGAAGCTTTATAGCCAATCTTTGTTTCCATGACAACTCAAATTTTTCCAAACCCAGTTGTCACAGGGATGGAAAGTGAGACGACATCTTCTGATCAGAGGTATAGACAACTAAACAAATGTTACAGGTGTGTTAACCCTTCCCTATACTATCCAAAACTTAAAAATATATTTTTGGGTGGAATATTACACGTAACAAATTTACCTCTTCTGACTTACATACAAATTCAATTTAAGAACAAGTCTGCAAAATCTATCTTGTCTGCATCCCAGCAACTGCCTGTATTTGGAATGGGAGCATGTGTGTGAGTGAAAGTGGGAAAAAAATATTTTTCTTCACCAGTCCATTTCTACATGCCTAAATTATATTCAGTCCATTATATACAGTGTGTACACCACACAATTTCCACTCAGTTGTATTACATTGACACCATATCTGGTATTTCACGTGGTGAGATAATTTATTCTGTGTTTGATAGGGAATTAAAGCGTCACTTATATGATGTTTGGGCTATGCATTTTATGCATGCTCTGAGTTGCTACATTACTTGAGAGGAAGATTTGTAGGTACAGTAGAGTCTCACTTATCCAACATTTGCTTATCCAACATTCTGGATTATCCAACGCAGTCTGCCTTTTAGTAGTCAATGTTTTTGTAGCCAATCTTTTCAGTACATTGTGATGTTTTGGTGCTAAATTTGTAAATGCAGTAATTACTACATAGCATTGCTGTGTATTGAACTGCTTTTTCTGTCAAATTTGTTGTAGAACATGATGTTTTGATGCTTAATTTGTAAAATCATAATGTAATTTGATGTTTAATAGGCTTTTCCTTAATCTTTCCTTATTATCCAACATTTTCACTTATCCAACGTTTAAGTTGGATAAGTGAGACTCTGCTGTCAAGATCTGTGCTCTCTTCCTAATAACATAATCCCTAGTGCCATTTTAAGTCTGAAATTGACCAAAATATTAGGTTAATTAATGCTGTTTTGTGCTGCATAATAGAAATATCTTATGAAGTGTGGCTACATATTACTTTTTCATATCTGTATATATTTATATTTATAAAGGTACTTACAGTTTCATCAGAAGTTCCCAAAAGAATTCAGAAGGCCTTACAGAATGCAGAGGATTCTAAGAAGTCTCTCAATCAGCTTCTAGAGAAGGAGAATATTTTGTGCGATTCAATTAATAGCCATTTGTTGACATCCCAGCCATGGATGGAGGATCTTGGTATATTGATCAGTCAAGTAAAAGAAGTTGAACGGCATCTTGCTTATTTAAAATTGATTTCACAAATAGAAGAATTAAGGTAAAGAGCACCCCTATTTATTGGACATGCTTTGAGCAAAAAATTAGAGTCACCAGACATTTATGTGCCTTGATGCAAAGGAACTCTTGCCAAAATTGTAAAAATGCTACTGATGGAAAAGATGAATGTAGCTCCTCCCTGTGAGTTCTCCTCAGACCACTTTTTAGTAGCATGTTAATAATTTTGAACAGTCTCTTGTGCTTACAGTCCCAGCTGATAAGGAATAAAGTCTGTGCCCAGGGTCTTACTTATCTCTGCCAATTCCCATACAGTGGGATTACAACTTTGATCTGAAGCGAAATTTGAATAGATGCACATCAGCTGGACCCAAAATCACATTTCTCAAGCTCTGCTCCCAGAACACACGGTTTAGTATATCTATTGAAATCCATGGTTTTCGACATGTTTAATTCTTCCTTGAATTGTGGCCACTTTGCGTAACTATATGCCCTTTACAATAATTTATTTTAGGATTTTTATGCTGCTTTACTTAATACTTTGTAAGGTTGAGAAATATCCTATAAATGGTTAAATTAGTATTTATTAACTAATTAAAACAGCATATGTATAGGTAAATATTCATAAATATTCAAGAAAAGTAGGCAAAGTAGGTGTCTCTTTATTGAGTGGGTTTGGTCCCAGAATCTCCCCTGTATACCAACATTTGTGGATACTCAAGTCCCATTATATACAGTGGCATAGTGAAATGATATTCCTTAAATAAAATAGTAAAATCAAGGTTTGCTTTTTAAAAATTATTTTCAATATTTCCAAGCCATGGATGGTTGAATCCATGTTTTCTAAGGACTGACTGTAGGTTATGGCATTTCTGAATATCAACAGTTTGTGTGAGCAATTTGACATGGTCCCTCATTTTATATATTTAATGTTCAAAGCACATTCCATTCTATTCTGGTGTTAGAATTCTTAAAATAATTTTCAATACAATCTTATTTTGATAATCTTTTGATCACTGTATATGAATATTGTTTTTATAGTGATCTTTCCTCTTGTTATATCTGGTCATGTCTGCAAATCTACTGCAATTTTTAAAACATAATACAGGATGTTTCAAAATGGTAGATCCAGTTTACAGCAGTATAATTCATGATTGCAATATGATACAGTTATACAAAAAATTATGAACAGTTTAATAAATTATAAAGTGTTGCTGACCATTTTGAATCAGAAATAAATCTAAAAAATGACCCTGCAAATAAAGACTGTCTCATTAGGCCATCTATTGCAGGGTGGCCATCTTGGGAATAACTGAGGCTGGGGGCTGTTTGTGCACTGGGAGAGGCATCTAGCAGTTTCATTTGAAACTCTATGCCCCACCCTTTCAAGTGGTATGAGTTTTGTTCATAGGTGGTTTGTAGTCGCAGAGATATGGTGATTTCAGATCAGGTCCATCGTTTTGAAACGCCTTGTATTTTAGACAAAGACTTTTCACAACATCTTTGTGTCTCTTTCTTAGTGACAATATTCAGCAATATCTTATGACCAACAATGTTCCAGAGGCTGCTACTACTTTAGCATCTATGGCTGAACTGGATATCAAGCTTCAGGATTCATCATGTTCCCATCTTCTTACTTTTGTAAGGTCTACTGTTCAGTTCTGGCACAAGATCCTGAAGGATAGGCTATCAAGGTTTAATTTTCAATGGCATTGCCTTCAATTTCTAACTGTTTCCTAGTTTTCAGTTGTGTCACTGTGTCATATATGTTTCTCCATTGCAGTGATTTCGAGGAGACTTTAACTCATCTTCACTGGCCATTTGTTGGACCAGCACAATCCCAGCCTTTTGGCTTGGCCGGAGCACCCAACAACGTCGTAGAGATATACAGTAACTTTGAGATGCTGTTTTCTCAGCTTCTAAAACTGCAGACTACGTATCCTTTTTCCTATTTGAGTATATATGGGCATTAACTCCTAACAGATATAGGGGTTTCTTACGACACATTATGGATTGCTAGAATCACCAAGCGATTGCCAGTAGCTTATGGGATAGGCATCTAAGTCCAAACAGATTTAGAAGGAGAAGGTCTCATAAAATGCTGTGTTGCAAGGTGAAAGTACCTATTTTTCTTTTCCTTTCAAACTCAGATTCTCAACTGAGGTTCTTTGCTCATAACATGGCTCTTGTCTTCTGATGAAGAGTTGAGGGAGGGAGCAGGGAAGCATCAAGCTCTGTTCTTGTCACAGTCATGTCCTATGGAGGCCTTCATCAGAAAATTCAACTTTGAAAGGTGAAAGAGGACACTATATGGTTTAAATAAACTTTATTTGTATTCTGCCTTATCTTCCCAAGAGTTTATAGAATTGTAGGATACCTTCCACTGCTTCTCAATCTGTTTTGGACTTAAGGTTACAGGAACACTGTCTTGTATCCAAGCTGACCACTTTCTGTTTACAGGGTGAGGACACTGTTATGTGTTCCTGTGAAACTCAAGGACATGAAGTATTTTATGGTATGGAATTAAGCTTTGCCAACAACTAGTTTCTCCTCATTGATTTCCTGTTTAAAACCAAGGAACCCGTGCCAATAAAAAGGCTGGGAACTGTGTACACTTGTATACAAAACTAATAGTAGAAATAGCTTGAAAACAGAGCCTGCTTCATCCCATCAACATACATGCTCTTTAGAATTAAAGATTACAAATCTGTAGCACAGGAATATGCAAACGGCAGTGTTTAAAGCAACCCCTAGAATTTGTACATCTGGCTTCCAGTCCAGCTCTGTACACTAAGGAAGACTCTTCAGTTTTGTGCATTTCAGCAGTTTCCTCAATTGAAGGAACAGAATATCTTTTAAAAAGACAACTCTTCCCCCTTCTGTCAATAGCAACTAGGCTTTGGCCATCTTGTTCATGATGCGCTATTCCTCAGCATAAGCAGATGGGGCCGAATGTAGAAGAGGATAACTCTTCCAAAACCTCTGTTACAGATTTTAGGACTGTTGTAAAACCTCCTGGTATAGAACAGTGCATCACTGGTGGTATTATGTGACCCCTAGTATTTTGGGTCTAGTAGGGGCATAATTCTTAGCAGCTTGTTAAAGATCAAGATTTCATCCAGGCCAAGCTTGTGTCTGATTGAAGTCTGCAAAAAGGTAGTCCTTACTATGTTTACATTGATTTCAATGGGACCAGATTAAATTTATAGCCAACTAGGAAGGTAAAGGTAAAGGTTTCCCCTGACATTAAGTCCAGTCATGTCTGACTCTGGGGGTTGGTGCTCATCTCCATTTCTAAGCCAAAGAGCCGGCGTTGTCTGTAGACACCTCCAAGGTCATGTGGCCGGCATGACTGCATGGAGCGCTGTTAGCTTCCCGCGGGAGCGGTACCTGTTGATCTACTCACATTGGCATGTTTTCAAACTGCTAGGTTGGCAGGAGCTGGAGCTAACAGCAGCCGCTCCCACCGCTCCCGGGGTTTGAACCTGGGACCTTTCGGTCTCCAGCTCAGTGCTTTATCGCACTTCGCCACCGGGGTGAATTATGCATATTATAGAAACGTAAGACTGTATTTGTACTGCTATTTTCCTTTAACTCTTAATCTCAGAGACGAACTATTAAGCAAACCAAAGCAGCTTCCGGAAAAGTACCTTCTTCCCCCCACTGCACCTGTTATATTACCCATGCAGATTATGGTGGGTCCTCTTCAGAAAAGATTCAAGTATCATTTCACAGGAAACAGACAAACAAATGTTTTAAGCAAGGTGTGTTATTGTTATACAAAGTCCTTTGCTTAAAAATAAAACATACATTTTAAAAGGATATATTAATAAAGGTTGAGGCCCCTGACATGTTCCTTATCTATTCTTTGTATTTTCATATTTTGTTTAAAACACAAGTGAGAACTAGCCCTTTAACTAACTGAGCTGCCTAGAAGAATATGCCAACAATATGCTACCACTTACTTGGTAAGAAGTGAACCTTCTCCCATGTTACAGTGTGTTGGCCAGCAAGTGCAAATGCTCTGGGATTATTAATGTACATTTGACATTTTCATGTCTGTTAAAATGCTACTGAGATCAATTGTTTCATCCAATTTTAAATAAACAACTTTTGTACACTTCAGTAATCTTTCTAAATGTTCTGCATTGACGTGCATGCCATTTTCTTGTCTGCCTTTGTCAGCTTATTTTGGTTTGTTCATGGAAAGCCTTGTCTGATCAGTGCACATTTAAGGCTTTTCCCATTAGATAATTTTCAAATTTAACCTGGAGGACTGCTAAAAGACACCTGGCTCAACAGACTGTAATGTGATGTAGGTTTGCACGGAGCGTGGTGACGTACAGTAGAGTCTCACTTATCCAACATTCACTTATCCAATGTTCTGAATTATCCAATGCAGCCTGCCTCCCTCTCAGATCCACAGCTGTTTCTCTAGGCAGCAAGGACCGAATTTTTTATGGATTTAATTTTCAACAATGTTGTTACTGTAAGTTCATTTTATGCAATTCTATCTTTATTTGTAGTCAATATTTTCAATAAATTGCGACGTTTTGATGTTAAATTTTGTAAATACAGTAATTACTACATAACGTTACCATGTATTGACCTGCTTTTCTGTCGATTTGTTGTGAAATATGATGTTTTGGTGCTTAATTTGTAAAATCATAATGTAATTTGACGTTTAATAGGCTTTTCCTTAATCCCTCCTTATTATCCAACATTTTCGCTTATCCAACGTTTTGCCGGCCTGTTTATGTTAGATAAGTGAGACTCTACTGTAATTGGCATAAGGGCCTTCTGAAGCAATTGGCATAGAAGTGTGTGATTTTTTTCTTGAATGCATTAAGGTTCTTCTTTTCTTCCTCAAAAGCCTGAATGGTACCTAACCCAAGTGCTTATGTGGATTGGAAGTCACGCTAAGTTTCTTGATGACAAAGTCCAACCAATATTGGACAAGGCAGGCTCTCCAGTCAATGCAAGGGTAAGTAATTCCTTTCTAATCCACTTGGTATAAGCACCAGTAATGCATCCGTATCTGCTGTTTTCATCTTAATCCTTTTACCTCTCATTAAGATGGAGTTTTCCCGAGCTTTGGTGATGCTGATCCTGGAGAAGTTGGCTGCTGACATTCCTTGCTTGTTGTACGATGACAGCCTCTTCTGCCACCTGGTCGATGAGGTCCTTCTTTTTGAGAGAGAGCTACACAGTGTCCATGGATATCTCAACAGCTTTCCCAGCTGTATGCACATTTTATCAGAAGAGACCTATTTTCAAAGATGGCTAACTATGGAGAGAAAATGTAAGCTGCTATTGTGGGATTTATGTAGTCAGAACCAATGCCAGCTTTAGGAAATAGGTGCTTGGGAATCTAATAAAGTTCTTGAGTTAGAGAATGGAGAAACATTGTCTCAAACTGTTTGTGTTTGAAATGGGAAAAATAGTTGCCAGTTTTCTTCAGTGATTACTGATTACACAGCCCAACAAAAAAAAATTTGACGTCTTGGTTTTTAGGCTTGTTCCTGGCCTAAAAACCAATTGAACTGACTTCATCAGCTCTAGTTTCTTAGACATAATTATCATAGTTTTCTATGGGTGAGCAAATGGTGACTAGTAGATGGCATATGTTCTGTATCTCAAAAACTGTAGAGGAAAACTGGTGCAATTTGTAGAATTAGCAGGTCAAACATAACCAGAAACAGAACTAATATTTGAGGCACCAGAATTCCTGTTGTCCAGTGTTATTATTCTTGTCACTGCTGCATAGAGTCTTGGATTTCCATTGATTTCATTTTGATTTAGAAATGTACCCTCAATTAGCTTCTGACACAATAAATACATTTTGATTTAAATCCTGGATTTCTTCCAGATTGGGGCAGTTTCCAGTGAGTTTCAAAACAATAAATTATACAGTATTGGAGTAAAAAAATTATATAATTTAAATAATGTTAAGTTCCACATTAAGAATAAATAGGCAATACAATATTGCATATTTTGAATGGAATATCTATCACATAAACCTTAGGCCTGCGATATTTATTCAGCTTTTGGATTATGTAATGCATTTTATCTGAGCCTGCTTTTGAATACAGACCAGAAACATAAATCCCAGAAGGAATGAGTAGACTGTTAACAAGGACAAGCTGTAGATCACATTAGTCTTCCATTTTCAATAGATACAATTCTGTTTCTGAACCTAGTACATAAAGTACTGGCTTGAAATGTAAATGTCTGGAACAGTTTGGTGCTAGGTCACCCAAAGGAGCATTTCCTCCCATAGTATCTACTGGAGCCTACAGTTATTTAAAAGATTCAATCAAAGAAGCGATGACTCTGAATCTGCAAGACCTGATGATAGATAGAGGGATCTAGAAGTCTTTCATTCATAAGGACACTGTAAATCAAAGTCAGCTTGAATTATGAAATAATAAAAACATATAGAAGATGATGCAAAAAGAATAGTACTTGGAAATAAGTACTAATTGTGGCTAATATGTTTGTATTCACATAAAGACCTTGTGAATTTGCTTAAGGAATTTTTTTTCCAGTTGATTAGCTTTAACTGGGACTAGTAATGAGATTTAGGCTGCTGCTGCCGCCTATGTATGGCGATATTAACTGCCAATATGTCTAATACTACTTAAGCATTGATAAGCACATGTGACGTTTGTTTCCAAAAGGTACCAAATCATGTGAACAAAATTTACAGGAATAAAAGAAGTGCTGAGGAAATGCATTATTTTGCTATATAATGCAATTTTCCAAGCCCTGGACCAAAGTGATTTGATACGTTTGATAGTTTGATCTGTGCATAGTATGTATTCTATTATAATTGTATATTATATATTACATATAATATTGCAATAATGGTATAGTACAATATAGTAATATATAATGCTTATATTGTGCTATGCTAATAATATAATTTATTGTGTGTGTATATACAGTAGAGTCTCACTTATCTAACATAAACAGGCCGGCAAAACGTTGGATAAGCGAAAATGTTGGATAATAAGGAGGGATTAAGGAAAAGCCTATTAAACATCAAATTAGGTTATGATTTTACAAATTAAGCACCAAAACATCATGTCATACAACAAATTTGACAGAAAAAGTAGTTCAATACGCAGTAATGTTATGTTGTAATTACTGTATTTATGAATTTAGCGCCAAAATATCACAATATATTAAAAACATTGACTACAGAAATGGCTTGGATAATCCAGAGGCTTGGATAAGCGAGGCTTGGATAAGTGAGACTCTACTGTATAACTTGTAAGCCGCCCTGAGTCCCTTTCGGGATGAGAAGGGCGGGATATAAATGTCGCAAATAAATAAATAAATACTCCTAGCCAACAATGTGCTGCCACTCATTTTTCAATTGGGGGGGGGGGTACATTTTGGAGGGAAAATCCACATATATATTAATTGATTCATATTCATATTTATCCTCATTTGTGATATTTGCTAACTCATCTAGTTGAAAAAGCATCTTCACTTTGTCTTGAAATTGCATTTATTATATTTTTATTTTAAATTTATTTGTAAAAGAGTAGCAATTTGCTTCAGAGGAAAACTTTGAATAACAAGGCAGCTCATGTCAAAAAGTATTTAAATATTTAAGATCATTTTTGTTTATGTGTGCTTGACAGTTGCTCTTCAAAAGATGGACTCCATGCTTTCATCTGAAGCTGCCTGGGTATCGCAGTACAAAGATATCACTGATGTAGATGAAATGAAAGTCCCAGACTGTGCTGAAACTTTTATGACTTTGCTGCTGGTTATCACAGGTAATTATAACATTTCTGCCATTCGGCTTTGATTCTTGAATAATTCAAGAACTGTAACGTATCTTGAACAAGGAAATCAACATCATGTCAGTGGCTGAGCTGCCATCAAAGGAATAACAGGAAGAACTGAAATAGCACAAACAAGAGTAGCCCCTGTTGATTTGTTCCTTTTGAACTTTAGTGAATAATTGAAAAAAGCAGTCTGATCAGGCGTTTGTATCCATAGGGGACTGGATAATTGTCAGCATGGATACATTTTGCAATTTGCTAAAATACAGTTGTTGTTCAAAATAAATACCTTAAAATATTCAACAATATTATTTAACTTGTGGGGTTTTGAGTGCAGGGCCATTAAAGAGATACTAGTCTGAGTAACAAAGAGCACCATCAGTGATTGAAATCTTCAATACGTCAATTATACCTTACAGTCCAATACTAAGATTGTAGTGTTGCTAAAATCATTGGGAAAAGTTATTGTAAATAACTTTAGTTCTGTGGATTTCAGTGGGAATAAAGATTGACTGATTTCTTTAGGAGTGTCTATATATAGTGGGTCTGCTGCATCTGCAGATGATCAGACCTCATATGATATTGTGGTGATGTGAACACACATGCTTCAGCATATCCATGTTTATGCTACCACCATTAAATAATATGGGGTGTAATAATCCACAGTCAGTGGAAATTGTGGATTTGGAGCCCACAGATCCGGCAAGCATAATGTATGTGTTTTATGTTAGTACTGCTATATTGTTGAGCTAGTAGTCATTACTGGGTTGCAGTTGTCTAGAACAGGGTTCAGAATAATAATAATAATTTTATTTTTATATCCCATCCCATCTCCCTGATAGGACTCGGGGCAGCTCACATGGGGCCAAACCTGACAACATACAATAAAATACAACAGTATAAAATACACAATATAAAATACAACAATATAAAATACATAACAATCACAATAGTATAAAATACACAATATAAAATACAACAATATAAAATACATAACACTGCATAGCAATAGTGTATAGTATAATATAGTCTGGCTCACAAGCTCTACTATTACTTTTGTTGATAAACAGGATCTCTAGCTTCTCTTATCAGTTGTCCAAGCTGTATTGGTTCTGTATTTCTTCTGTATTAATATGTCTTCAGCTTTATTAGTTTTGTATTCCTTCCCATTAGTTGGCTTGTACACTGATTAACAGCTGAGCTATAGAGGGAGGAAATGAAGCTGTCGTGTTTATCCTTCTTAAATAATTTCCTAGCCTTTATTGCCATTGTTCTCCAATATGGCAGAGATGACAAAATGTGAGAAAGAAGAGAATGTAGGTCTGGCAGTACAAACTGTAGGGTATGATTTCATATCATACAAAACACCTATCAGAATTGATGACACATGTTAATCATGATGGATTTTGGGTTGAAAAGCTTGATCCCCCAAACTATAAAATAATTTAAATAAGAAATATCTTGCAATTTTCTATACAGATAGGTATAAGCACCTTCCTACTGCTGCTAGAAAGCTACAATTCCTAGAACTGCAGAAAGAGTTGGTGGATGACTTCAGGATACGACTAACTCAAGTTATGAAGGAAGAGACCAGAGCGCCTTTAGCTTTCCGGTATTGTGCAATCCTAAATGCTGTCAACTACATAGCAACTGTATTAGCTGACTGGGCTGACAACCTTGTAAGTGGTTATTTTTCATCATGACTTTTGCCATTTGTGGATTACTGAAACAGAATGTAATTATATAGAGCTGTTTTTCATATTCACTGGTAGAGTTAAGACACTTCTGTTTTTTGGTACCTTTAATATAAAAGCTGTCCTTTATCAAGTTCATCTTGTTCAGTGCTGTCTGCTCTAAATCTGAGGAATGCCTGGCTACATCCCTATGTCTACCATGTGGCTGGGGAAAGACCAGTGCTTTCAGATGTTCTTCCTCACTTGAGGTGGCTTTCTACTTGCATAGCAAAGATGGCAGACTTGTGTGAGTGTATTTAGCTGGGCAGACAGCTGGGAGAAGTGTAGATGGTTAGGTGGTGCATATGATGATATCACTTTCCTATTTATTCACTCTTTCAAGAAAAAGAGAAAAATGGTGTGAAGTGTCATGGAGGAAGAGGTTGACTTTGGCCAGGTCACTAAATTACAGATCATCTCCAAGAGGATGTGATCTTCAGCAGGAAAAACAATGCAGTTTTTCATTCCTGGTCTGCCTTGATGAGTTTTGACTCTGTCTCGTATCAGCCTACTCAGTCCTTAGTTAAAACTGGACGTGGTGGTTGAATCTGGGAGCTATTGCATTTAATGTTGCATTATCAACTATTATACCTTTGTTTTATATTGTATTTTGTTTTTAACTTGTTATATTGTGAATTGTATGTATGTTGTTTTAACCTAATTATGCTGTCCGGGCTCCGCCCCTTGTAAGCTACCCTGAGTCTCCTTGGGGAGATGGTGGTGGGGTATAAATAAAGGATTATTATTATTATTATTATTATTATTATTATTATTATTATTATTATTATTATGCATATGCTCTACGGCTGATCTGCAATCTGCCACCAAAGAACAGTACTTACAAATTTTCCAAACATCAAATTACTCTTAATTCTCGGGGACCCGAACTGGAGCTATGTTACTATTTTAAACAAGTTGTGAGCGTATAATACTTGGTGGTGGTAATCCTTACAGCTGGATTTCCATGTCCCTATAGTTCTTCTTGCAGCTCCAACAGGCTGCATTGGAAGTTTGTTCTGACAGCAATGCACTGAGTAAACTACAGCTTGGACAACTGGCTTCAATGGAAAGTTCTGTCTTTGATGATATGATTAACCTTCTGGAGCGCCTAAAGCATGATATGCTGACTCGTCAAGTCGATCATGTCTTTCGAGAAGTCAAAGATGCAGTTAAAATGTACCGAAAAGAAAGGTAAAGTTTATTTTCTTCTTCCAGCAAACTTTTAATGCATATAAATAGTTTGGAACAGAGGAGTGGGAGAAGCAAGAGGATTAAAAAATGAACAGCATAGCCTAATCTATTTCTTACCCAAAGAATTTATAGTGTAAGATCGTAGCGAGGTTAAACTTGATTACAATTACAAATATTTTTGATACAAGTTTAATCAACAAGTGACTGATCTGAAGTTCTGTTTTGGATGTGTAAAACAACACTATGTAACACGATTTTTGTTCTTGGCTTATAAATATCATTTCCTAATTGGTTCTATCATAAAAAGATGAAAAAGCTTTATTAAACTGTGAAAATTTTGTCTGCACAAAAGGTTAAAAATGGCATATTAAAAACTTAAAAATGGCACCCAAAAAGAAGTTTCTTTATTTCTTTATCATGCCAGAAGCAAATTGAGAATACAGTTATAATGTATAAAAAACCACAAACAAAATTAAAAACTTGGCATTATACAAAATTTCCTTTGACCAGAAGCTGGCCACTTCAAGTGCCTCTGATGTCGCTGTAAGAAGGTCCTTCACTGTGCATGTGGCAGGACTCAGACTGCATTGTAATAGGTGGTCTGTGGTTTGCTCTTCTCCACACTCGCATGTTATGGACTCCACTTTGTAGCCCCATTTCTTAAGATCGGCTCTGTATCTCATGGTACCAGAGCACAGTCTGTTCAGCCCCTTCCAAGTCGTCCAGTTTTCTGTGTGCCTAGGAGGGAATCTCTCATCTGGTATCAGCCACTGATTGAGGTTCTGGGTTTTTGTCAGACCCAAGGCAGCAGGGCACCAAGAACCATACACGGAGGCCAATCTCTATCTAATATCTTTATTAAGTAAATATATAAAAGCAATAAAAACAAGTGAAGAATATAGTTCAGAAGCAGACCTTTCAAATGAGGTCAAATATAGTCCAAAATTGTATTGTCCAATAAATGATATTAGAGTTCAAAGTTTAAATCCAATACCAAAACACACACTATTGCCATGCAATAGTGTGGGGAAATGCCAGAGTCTTAGGAGTCCAAGGCAACTTGACAACAAGGCTGAATATAATCTTGGTTCTTTAACAAGGTCCGTGACTAGGAACAAGGCAAACAGTGATTCTTGGAACTAGATCCGTGGTTAAAAGCAAGGCAAGGCAGTACTTGAATTCTTGATCCGGGAAGCAAGGAACTGGGGTTACGAAGTCCACACACGATCTTACTCCTGAAGCAGCTCTGTTGACTCCGCAAAGATTCTCCCGCGTCAGGCACCTATATTGGGTCTCGTTTTCCCGCCAACAACCTCTTTCCCTAGAGAACGGGAAGCGAAACCCAACTTTGTTCCGATGCAAGACTCCTTAGAATTTCCCAAGGGAAGCAGGTCTAATCAGCCTGTTGTTTGGCTGCAATCCGTAAACTCCTGCGATTCTGTTCCCTGACTCCTCTGTCAGCACAATAGGATTCTCTCCTAGGGAACGGAGGCGAGGAATGTTCAAGGTCTGTTTTACTGAATTCTTGGTTACAAACATCAACATCCAGCAGGTGAAAAGACTCCGGCTCTTGTTGAGCCGGCGAAAACCCCATGTTTTCGTCTTCATCTGCCACGATGGCACTAGGAACAGGACTACAAGGCCCATGAGGCATCACAGTTTTTGCCTGTCATTTTTGAACTCTCGCTTGCTGCGGTGTTCCTGCGAGTATCTCTGTAGATCTTAGGAAGCTGTTTCTTTATTTAAGTCGTTGGCATGCTGGCTGATATCCAAACAGAGGATGGGCCAGAGATGTCAATGCCTTGGTCCTTTCATTATTGGCTGCTACTTCCTGGTGGATGTCAGGTGATGCAATACCGGCTAAACAGCATAATTTCTCCAGTGGTGTTGGGTGTAGACATCCTGTAATAATGTGGCATATCTCATTAAGAGTCACATCCACTTTTATAACATGGTGAGATGTATTCCATACTGACCATGCATACTCAGCAGTAGTTTAGCAAAGCGCAAGGGCAGATGTCTTCACTGTATCTGGTTGTGATTCCCAGGTTGTGCCAGTCAGCTTTCATATAATATTATTTCTAACACCCACTTTTTGCTTGATAGTCAAGCAGTGCTTCTTGTAAGTCAGAGCATGGTCCAGAGTAACTCCCAGGTATTTTGGTGTGCTGTAGTGTTCCAGTGGGATTTGTTCCCAGGTGATTCTCAGAGCTTGAGATGCTTGTCTGTTCTGAAGATGAAAAGCACATCTCTACGTTTTAGATGGATTAGGGATCAGCTAGTTTTCCCTGTAGTAGGCAGTAAGAGCACGTAAAGCTTTGGAGAGCGAGCTTCTGTTCAGCCATTTCAAAGCTCCCTGCTTGAGTGGTGATGGCATGGTCGTCAGCAGTGGCTAATCATTTGTGTAAATGGTAAACATTGGTGGAGTTTCTGGAGTAAAACAACTGCTTTTAAAGTAAGTCCCACACAATTAAATAGAAAATAACACTTTAAAACCAGGAACAAATTTTTTTTGTTACATAGTGTAATTAATAAGTTTCCCCGTCTGTAGTTAAAAAACAATGTGTGGAGAACATCTCTCTGTGTTTCGGATGGTTACCATGTATCTCACATTAAGGTGGGGGGGGGGGAAGCTTTCTGAATCACTTTTCCTATTAAAAATTGTTGTGGGCATTTGCCCACAAAATGTAATGCTTTGGGATACCTTTGAGAACTGCCTAAAAATTCAGTGAGAAGGTTAAATAGAGTTGTGTATATCTTTATTTTCAAATCCATCACAATTCCACTTACATTCTAAATCATTTATTCTGAATCAAGCTGTGTCTTTTACACTTGTCACTCTACTCCCCCTGCTTTCATCTTGTAATTTAATCTAATTTTACCAAATTTATTATGTAATAGAGTTTTCATTTATTTTAGTTAACTATTACAGAGTTTTAACACAGTGATTAGTGTCTAGTAGTCTGTGTATTTTTTGTTTTTTTGTCCCTTATTGTTGATATGGTCAGTGGACTTTCAATAATCAGATCTATCTAGCTATTAAGATACACATTTAGATTTCTTCCTCTTCCCTTCGTTCGTCCTTGTTCCAGCCAGATTTTCATATATGTCTGCTACCCTGTCATGCTCTACTCCAATTGACTTGAGCCAGATACAAAGGAAGAGCATAGGTTCCTAATTCAAGTGACACATTTCATTCCAAATGGCAGACAAACTGCAAGTTGGAAATGTAGATACTTTGTAGTGATAATTTTCTGCTTCTTTTAGGTGGCTGTCTTTACCGTCTCAATCAGAACAGGCAGTAATGTCTTTGTCTGTCAGTGCCTGCTCACTTCTGCTCACCTTGAGAGACCGGCTGCTACAGCTTGAGCAGCAGCTTTGTTTCTCATTGTTCAAAATCTTTTGGCAAATGCTTGCGGAGAAGGTGGATTTGTTCATCTATCAGGAAGTAAGTCTTGTGTCAATAGTGCTTAATAATAAAGATGTTCAGAAAATATTAAGTAATTCCCCTATTATTCATCTACTTGTAGATCATTCTGGCCAATCACTTCAATGAAGGAGGAGCTGCGCAACTCCAGTTTGATATAACCAGGAACCTTTTCCCTTTATTTTCACATTACTGCAAGCGACCAGAGAATTATTTTAAACAGTAAGTAAGCATAACTTACATTAATTCATTAGAGAACTTGTTTTTTTTTTAAATGAAAGAAGGAATGAGTTATAATGTGGGCCTCTCTTTTCCTTTTTTTCTAAGCACAAAATCTTTAACATAGTCTTTTTGCTCCAGAGGGCCCACATGTAGGAATGGGTTGGGGCTTCTCTACTGCCCCAACACTCTAAGACATCCCTTTCCCCCCTGCAACCCCCTCAATTTTTCATTGTATAGGAGTAGGTGGGAACTAAGTTTTAGATGCCTGCATGGTAAGATTCCTTTGAGTAGGGAAGCAGTGTGATGTATGGGAGGAAATAAGTTGTGTGCATGTAACTATTTGACATGGAAACAGAGAAATAGTATTTCTGCATATCTTGCCCCTAGACTGGTACACTGAGGGCTAGATGCTGCTTGGCAGTTGCCCACTTACGCTGTAAACAAGTACAAATAATTACTTCTACTTGAAAGAATTATAATTAAGAATTATAAAGTAATATAATTGTTCTCATCAAATTAACTTGGAATATAGTAGTCAAATGATAGATTCTTTAAGCATAATGAGTTTTTCAGTTTTCTGCAAATAATTTGATTGGTGAGACACTTCTCACGTAATAGGCTAAGATACGGGCTGTTGCATTGGGTCTTGTTTTAATTGTGTGCAACTGAACTGGTGCAAGAAGACTAATCTCATTTGTTGTCGAAGGCTTTCATGGCCGGAATCACGGGGGTTGTAGTGTGTTTTTCGGGCTGTATGGCCATGTTCCAGAAGTATTCTCTCCTGACTTTTTACCCACATCTATGGCAGGCATCCTCAGAGGTTGTGAGGTATAATATACTTCACAGCCTCTGAGGATGCCTGCCATAGATGTGGGTGAAACATCAGGAGAAAATACTCCTATCTCATTTGTCTTGCACCACTGAAAATACTACACAGAGTGTCAGGGAATTTTGCTGAATGAGGTGTATTGTGATAATGGGAAAGGAGAATCTTTGAAAATCAGACTGAGATCCCTTTTGCAATCGGATACCTTTCCTTCACAGAGGAAAATCTAGTGTGGTTAGTGGACCATTTTGACTTTCCCCCCCTTTGAACACTTTCTCATTCCCTGTGGGTTTTTTTGAGCATCTTCTGTTTAAAGATGGCTTACTAAATGTCATGATGTTCTTGTGTTTGGAAGACACAAGATCCACGCCTGTAAAGGTTCTGTGGCTCTTCCACAGTTTTGAATACAACTTTTTTGTTTTCTTCCACAGTATAAAGGAAGCCTGTATTGTACTGAATTTAAATGTCGGCTCAGCTCTGCTGTTAAAAGATGTGCTACAATCGGCTGCTGACAACCGAAGTGGAATGATCTCGAGTTCAAATCAGCCTACAGCTGTAGCAGCATTAAATGAACTTGGAATCTACAAGTTAGCTCAACAGGATGTGGAGATTCTTCTTAATCTGAGAACAAATTGGCCTAGTACTGGGAAATAAGCAAAAATAATAGGTTGGCGAAACACTAATTAGTATTGTATTTTATGAGAAAACAAATCCAAACTTTTGTATGCTTTTCAGTTATTTCGGGTGTTACATTTAGTATGTAAAATTGCTTTTTTTAAGCCAAGAAGAATCTGTTGGTTATATGCCATAGTTTGAAAGAGCACTTTTAAACTGGCAAAGATGAGTTGATATTAAGCTGAACAATATATTTAACTTGGCAGGTATTCTTGTCAAGAGCCATTGGGATGCTCTGTTGAGTCATTGTAATAAGGGGAACTCTTTTCAGCAGATGTTACAACACATTCCCCACATGATTGGGACGAACCATGAAAGGAATAGGTGAGGATTGTTTCAAAAATCTGGGAGATTACATTTTTAGTGTGAGCGAAGGTTGTTTTCCCTTGCTTGTCCTTGTGTCGCCGAGATTAATTTTTTGTGTTGTTTGAGAACAAATCTAGTCAGTTACATCTGACAAATCCGCAGTGATCTCCTATCAAGGCTGTCATCTATGTAGGTGTCACAGGGTTGAACTACTGAAGATTGGCTCTGACATAATAATATGCAAATTGTATGGATGACATTCCTCCTAGACAGTTCTACATAATGGATTAATATATTGATTTTGGTCACCAGGATAATACTGCTAATATAGACAATTGATAATAGTGATTGTTCAGGAATTCCAGAATGTTTTGATTTGGAAATCTACAATATAATGTGGAAAACAAAAGAACCCCTTTGCATTTTTAAAAAAGGGTTTGGCAAAAAACCCTACTTTCTTGAGTTAAAGATGAATAACAGGATGTACATACAGTATATCTAAGCTTTCATGATGGGCAGAAGTAAATGAACAAAGGGTAAGTTGGTTTCATTGAATTTTTTTTTTCCGTATCAGGAGCGACTTGCACCAAGTCGCTTCTGGTGTGAAAGAATTGGCCGTCTGCAAGAACGTTGCCCAGGGGATGCCCGGATGTTTTGATGTTTTTACCATCCTTGTGGGAGGCTTCTCTCATGTCCCTGCATGGAGTTGGAGCTGATAGAGGGAGCTCATCCGTGCTCTCTCCGGATTGGAGTTGAACCTGGGAGCCTTTAGGTCAGCTACCCAACCTTCAAGTCACAAGGCTTTAACCCACTCCGCCACTGGGGGCTCCGGTGAAATAAAACGGACTAAAACATCTTGAATTTTGACTATAAGGCAATCAGCATTTATTTGACAAAAGAAGGTTATATACAAATTAAACTTTTATGAAGGAAATATGAAATTCCATATTTTGCACAATGGTAATATAATTAACACAGCCAGACACAGTCATTACATACGATAATTTTTCAGAAGGTAAAATCGGAATCGGTTCAGCATCACCAAATTGAGATTAAAAAGATGCCCACATTTCTCCAATTTTTTTCATCCTGTTAGATAGACAGAGAACCAAAATGAATATATACAAACAAGTCCTATTCATAAATACTGCAGAAGGCTGAACACAGTGTCTTCAATCATATTGATCAAGGAAACACCTCTATTTTTAAACAACATTACAAGTTAACTTTTAAATGTATTCTGACTCACAATCAAATGTAGGCACATTTCAGTAGATTTGGTGGACTGGACATGAATATGCTGGCTGTATCCTCCTTTAGCAGCTCCTCTAGTTCCCTAAAAATGCTATGTAAAGGGCAAGAGAGGAGCTAAGTTGAATGTCCCAAGAGGGAGATATGAGGAAACTTCTACAAAGTAGCCTTTTGGCTCCATACATGTGTTTTGTGCTGAATCATTGGTTTTCAAAGAAGCTTTTGCTTCTTTACTTTTATATAATGTCGTTTCCCTGTGGCTATGGCCTCTGCTGAGAGCCAGTATAGCATTGTGGTTTGAGTGTTGGTCTACAATTCTGGAGACCAGGGTTCCATTCTGTGCTTAAACATGGGAATGGACAGGGTGTCCTTGAGCAAGTCACACACTCAGCCTCAGAAAACCCTATGATAGTTCTGCTACAAATTGGAACCAACTTGAAGGCATACAGCAATATGCCTTCAAGGCAACAACAGCCTCTAGTAACATACATCCCTTTTAAAATTAATCACTTGACTTCCAATAACATGTTTATAGTAAAGGCCAGCTTATAAATGGGTTTTTGGAATAATGTGTGAAAGAACTAATTGCATATCCTACAAATATTGACCACTGTACAATGAAAAGCATAATCTTGGTGATTAACTGTAGGCACTACCAGCTAAGATAGCTGAGCACAGCTATGTGAAATTGTTAGCAAAATATTCAGCTTTTGGGATTCCTAAAATCCATTAGACACTGGATTTTAGGAAAATCCCTCTAACTGTGGGAGGAAGAAAGTGAAGAGCAGCTATGTGCAGAGGGAAAGCAAGCGTAGGAAAAATGCAGATATGTTGACATCAATTGATATGTAGTGCGTAATAACATTCAAGAGTTAAGAAACATTCCAGTTCAACTTACACATTTTCCTTGAAGACGTTTTGTGTAATTAAGTCCGTTTCTTGGTAGGGTTCATCCTCACTACTTAGTCCCAATGCTTCAAGTGCTAAAATATTGGAGAAATTAAAGAATCTTACAAGTGTTTGTACTAACAGAATTCAATTTCTTAGGAATTTGCCTCACCTTCTTGTTCTGTTTACATTTAGTGGTTCCCACCTTGGACTCTAGATGTTGCTGGAGTATAGCACCATTATCCCTATTCAACAGACACAGCTGGGGCAACTAATGTTGTTGTTCACTGCTGGTTGTATATAACACTGACTGGAAGGGAATTCTGCCCAACAAGTGATGAATGTGCAGTGCATTACCTATGCTCCAAAATACATTATCTTTCAAATGTGTTTGTGCGCCTAAGTCTTCCAGTGCTTTTCTATAGTATGCTTTGGCCCAAGTGTAGTCAGAATAAAGAATTCAGTATTATCTACACTTTGAAGGTACCCATGGAGGTTCTTGAAATATATCCCCTGTGGATATGGGGTTTGTATTCTATAGTCACTGAATTTACAACCTAATATAAATTATGTGTAGCAACATTAGAACAGGGGGCCTTCCTTGTCATTCAGCTATACCTTCAAAATTCAATGGAATTATGTTGTGTATTTGGCAGATCTTGCGTTCAAATACGTATGATTTAGTACAGTTCACACCTTGCTTTCTCCATATGGCAAAGAGAGGAATACAAATGGAAGGAGCAAAAGAGCCCATGAGTTAGCAGAGACAACAGAGCTCCCTCAGATATCTTTCAAATGTCATCACTCTCATCATGAGGAATTAGATATTTCTGTTGTGATGATTGGATAAAATGGTGATGTCAAAAAGGATTGCACCTGCAGGACAACTACCCGGGTCCCATGCACTGGCTTTTTCAGATCCTTTTTATCAGAATCAGGAAGTGGTTTTAACAAAGATGGGTATGGTGCTTGAGTGTCCCTGCTAACCTTTTCTTGCACTTGCCTTATTCTAGTTAATGCAGAGTGTATTTTCCAGGGATTTATTACATGAGGCAAAGAAACTGGCATAGCAGCTAGACTGTCACCTTTGGTGACTCTCCCTATCACCGCTCCCTACTGGCAGGTAAACCACCTCTGTGCAAGCAGAAATGTGACACCAGGTGCAGGATTCGCCCCCTCCCCATTTGCTATTCCCAAGGTTCCCCCCCCGCTTTATAACATGTATTTATAGTTCGTCTATAAAACATACTGAAATGATGCAATTACATGAAAAGTAAAAAATAGAGGAACCTTAGCAGTGAAAGGTGAGGTTACGAAGGTGCATGAAAGTATGATGGCATGACTATCAAATCAGTGCAGTTGTGCTACTGAAGAGAGGTAGGATATCAAAGGTACTAAGCATGGGCTGTATCCACTGTCTAACGTGACTGTTGGGGCACTAAAAGTCTTTACCAGGAAGCAGGCAAAAACTAGAAATAATCCCACAATATGCCATTTTCACTTAACCCAGTAGGATTTTCCTTTTATGTTCCCTTGAGACTATTTATCATGTCAGAAGTGAATTGAGAATACAGTTATAATGTATAAAGAACCACAAAGTTTAAAACTTGGTATTATACTAAATTTCCTTTGACCAGAAGCTGGTCAAAGTGCCTCTGGTGTCATTGTGAGAAGGTCCTCCATTGTGCATGTGGCATGGCTCTGACTGCATTGTAGTAAGTGGTCTGTGGTTTGCTCTTCTCCACACTCACATGTCGTGGACTCCACCTGCCCCCCGAAATTTGTCAGTTTTTTTTAAAACCTGGTTTATTCATGAATTTTAACTGATTAACCAAAACCCCGTGAATTGAAGTTTTATCTGTCGTGAGTGTCCACTGA
The DNA here is from genome assembly GCF_035594765.1 of Anolis carolinensis. Classification (NCBI taxonomy): domain Eukaryota; kingdom Metazoa; phylum Chordata; class Lepidosauria; order Squamata; family Anolidae; genus Anolis; species Anolis carolinensis. The sequence continues at coordinate 84,194,199 of NC_085845.1, read as the reverse complement.
CGTTTATCGATGGAGCCTGATTTCTGAATTATTTTGCATTATGGAACTACCTTTCATGATTCGCCCTGAATTTTTTTTTCCGGATGGTCCTGCGCGGCATGTCTCATTAAGAGTGACATCCACTGTATTAACGTGAGATGTATTCCACACTGGGCCTTCGAAGTCGCCCAGTGTTCCGTGTGTCCAGGTGGAAGTTTCTCATCCAATCTCAGCCACTGATTGAGGTTCCGGGTTTTGGCCTGCCACTTTTAGACTCTCGCTTGCTGGGGTGTTCCTGCGAGCATCCTGCAAGTTCCTGCGACTTGCAGTTTGCAACTCTGGAGAATGCAGCCTTAATAGTGACAATAGGAAAGACTCATTGCTAAACTAGAAAAGGCTTTCACGATATTTGCAAGCATGTCTCCCTGTAGTCCTTTCGAAATACAACTTGGAGGCAACAGTGCCTTTAGGAAACACCACATCTCAAACAAGATGAATAAAGACAAAATAAACACCCACCTCCTTTGTACTGCGCTAGATTTATGGTGCCTCTGCCTTCCACGTCGAGCATCCCAAACATGGTATCCAGGTTCGACTCTTCCATAAGGCAGGGATATTCCGAATTGGTCAGCTTTGCCAACTTTATTTTCTCCAGGGTCCTTATCAAAAACTCCCTGGGCCTGTCTGTGAGACAAGAACGTTGGCTGGGTTACATATTCGGCCCTCCAGGTGTTTTGGACTTCAACTCCCACCATTCCTCACAGCCTCAGGCCCCTTCCTTTTCCCCCTCAGGCGCTTAAGCTTAAGCGCCTGAGGGGGAAAAGGAAAGGGCCTGAGGCTGTGAGGAATGGTGGGAGTTGAAGTCCAAAACACCTGGAGGGAGGGCCCAAGTTTGCCCATGCCTGCTGTATTGATTACCTGGGCGGTAGAACAGCAACAAGGCAGTCAAGGTGTGCAGAAGTTCCGGGATTTTGTACTGCGCCAGGTATTCGCGGCCTTCTTCCTCACGGTCCATCGCGGTTGCTAGGAGACGGGAAAGAACGCCGGGTGTCACGTGGCGAAAGGGCACGTGCCAATCAGGAGCTCGAGCCAGACTCCCTGTAGCCAATCAGAAACGCGGCTCAGACCGCGGCGCTATTCGCTGTCTTCTTTTCTTCTGGGAAGGACGATTTTACCTCAGAGCCGCCTCTCCCTCTGAAAGACATTCCTGCTGCTTCCACTTTCCCCAGTGACTCTAAGAGCCCTTGTTTCCCCTAATTGCTCTGTAAGTGAAAGTTTTAAATTGTGCCTTAACTATACAACTCTATTGTGTCTGTGTGCCTTTCAGTCGTTTCTGAACCATGGCTGAGAGAGTGTGGCTCACCTAAAGTCACTCAGTGGGTTGTTGTGAGTTTTCCGGGCTGTATGGCCATTTTCCAGAAGCATTCTCTCCTGACGTTTTGACCACATATATGGCAGGCATCCTCAGAGGTTGTGAGGTTTGTTGGAAACTAGACAAAGGAGGTTTATTTATCTGTAGAAGCTCCAGGGTGGGAGAAATAACTTTTGTCTGTTGGAGGCCAGTGTGAATGTTGTAATTAATCACCTTGATTAGCATTAACAGCTTTGCCAGCTTCATGTCCTGGCTTCAGAGCCCTGGCAGACTGTGCACAAAGAATCTGCAAACTCCACCTCCTCCAAGGGGAACAAAACCACCTAAACTGTGCTCTCCAGGCCAATGGATACTCCACCACAGACATCAGAAGAGCTGCAAGGCCAAGAACAAGCCACAAGAGTAAAGACAAAGATCCACCCAGAGGAAAAGTGTTCTCATCAGACATCAAGGGAAACACTGACCGCATACGGAAGCAGATGAAGAAACACAACCTACAAACTATCTACAGACTCATTAAGGAAATCCAATGAATGCTACATTCAGCGAAGGACGGGAGGGATCCTCTCACCTCTGCAGGAGTCTACCATATACCATGCTGCTGTGGACAAGTCTACCTAGGGACCACCAAATGCAGCATTGCCCAAACACAATCAAGGAACATAAAAGGCACTGCAAACTAACTCAACCAGAGAAGTCAGCCAGAGGAGAGCACTTGATGAACCAACCTGGACACAGTATATTATTTGAGAACACAGAAATGCTGGACCACTCCAACAACTACTATGTCACACTACACAGAGAAGCCATTGAAATCCACAAGCATGTGAACAATTTAAACAGAAAGGAGGAAACAACGAAAATGAACAAAATCTGGCTACCAGTATTAAAAAACTAAAATTAGAACAGTAAATAAAGAACAACACTCTGAAAACAGGAATTCCAGACATGAATCAATCAGAGGCAGCTAACACCTCCGAACAAAGGATTCCCCTAGGCAGAAAGAAGCCAGGACATGAAGCTGGCAAGGCCATTAAGGCTAATCAAGGTGATTAATTACAGCATTCACAATGGCCTCCAACAGACAAGAGTTCTTTCTCCTACCCTTGACCTTCCGCAGATATATAAACCTTCCTTACCTAGTTTTTCCAATATACTTCACAAGCTTTGAGGATGCCTGCCATAGATGTGGGCAAAACATCAGGAGAGAATGCTTCTAGAATATGGCTATACAGCCCAGAAAACTCACAACAATCCTGTGATTCCGGCCATGAAAGCCTTCGACATCACTCAGTGGGCTTCCATGGCTGAGCAGGGATTCAAACTGGTCTCCTCACTTACAAAACACTGTCTCCCACAGTTACATGAATTTGCCTGGTCGGGGAGGCCATTTGGATATATTCTTAGCACCAGGAACATATTATTGTATGATTTGTCAGCACTACATAAGATGTTGTGATGTGGATACTAAATCCTGCTAATCTCTTGGGAAGATATGCGGGCAAATGTCAGCGTGCTGGAAGAAGCAAAGACCACCAGCATTGAAGCGATGCTCCTACGCCATCAACTCTGCTGGACTGGCCATGTTGTCCGAATGCCCGAACACCGTCTTCCAAAGCAGTTACTATACTCCCAACTCAAGAATGGAAAATGGAATGTTGGTGGATAGGAAAAGCGATTTAAAGATGGGCTTAAAGCTAACTTCAAAAACTGGCATAGACACCAACAGCTGGGAAGCTCTTGCCCTTGAGCGCTCTAACTGGAGGTCAGCTATGACCAGCAGTGCTATGGAATTTGAAGAGGCACAAATGGAGGGTGAAAGGGAGAAATGTGGCGAAGGGAAGGCATATCAAACTGACCCTGACCAGGACCACCTTCCATTTCAATCCCACCCATGCGAGAAAAGCGGGATAAAAATAAATATGTAATAATTTGGAAACCAATGTCCTCATTGCAAAAGAATATGCAGATCAAGAATAGGGTTCTACAGCTACCTACATATCCACCACCAAGACACAACACTTGGAAGGCCATTATACTCAGACAACGAGGGATCGCCTAAGTAAGCATTTATTGGCATAGCTATGTTACTGCAATTTGTATACTGCCAAAGCCACTGGGTTGGAACTGATAAGAACTGATTTCATTTGAGCCAAAATAGGTGAATATCTTGAAACTAGAAGAAAATGTTTGTTTTTCGGGGGGACCTAAGGAGAGAAGAGATTACAATTATTATGCTGCCTTATACTCTTACCTTAACATTATTTTCCAGAGTAGATTACACAGTCCAACAACAAAACAATCTTGGGGTTTTGTTTTTTAGGCCCGTTCCAGTGGATATTTGGGGCTCCAATTCAGAAAATTGCATTGCATAGACTGCATCAGCTCTAGTTTCTTAGATATGGTTATCATGGTTTTCTATAGGCAAGCAGATGGTGACTGGTAGATGGCATGTGTTCTCAAAAACTAGAGCCAATGTCTCTGAAAATATATCAAGGAGGATTAGTACATCTTAATCCATATCCTCGTTTAGATATTGGAAACCTACCTCAGAGTTGTTGGTCACCTTAAACTACTGCATACTTTTAAACTATTTTAGCTGTCTATACACTATTATGTGGTAAATGTGTGTTATGTGATATAATAGGTTTATTGAAGTATTTTAATCTTTGGTTACTTTTTGGTTAGTTATAAGTTTATATCGAGTTTGTTTTATTACTGTTTGATTTGAATTGTCTCCTATTTATTATGGCATTATTGTTTGTCACTTCTGTTGGAAGCCGCCCTGAGTCCCCACGGGGAGATAGGGCAGGTTACAATTAAAGTCTTATTATTATAGTCTTAAATCAAGTTGTTTCTAATGTTATCTTTAGGTTTTAAGCTCAACTTGATGGACAAACCTGACTTCTTTGTAATAATTCTATTATCTGTCAACAACGGTTTTGTTTTTTTGTCTACTGTTTTAAAAATGTATATTATTTGTTTGAACTGTATCTAGAAAATAACAACAAACTGGTGCATTTATTGCAGCATAACCTTTTGTAAAGTAAAATGCAGTTACGTAGAGGTATTAAATCTTGGGTCTTTCAGGAAAATTAATTAAATAAATAAATAAAATAAGAGCCGATAAGGACAAAGCAGTGCCATTTTTGGAATTGGCAGGTCAGATATATTCAGAAATAGGGCTAAATTTTAAGGCAACAAAATGTGTGTTGTTCAGTGTAATCAATGCCTCAGATTCTGCTTCCTGCATTTGTGATTGGGTTGGACTCTTTTTGTCCATCTATGTTCAAGTGTTTTTTTAAATCTCTCTCTCATTGTAAAAGCCTAGGCTAGGTTTCAGAAACATCAATTAGACTGAAGTCTTTTAATGAGAATGTGACATTAAACAGGGAATGAAATGTGTGAATAAAATGTCAACTACAGGCAGTCCCAAAGTTACAAACATCCAACTAACAAATGACTCATAGCTAAAAGGTGAAACAACAGGAAGTAAGAGAAATCTACCCCTTGGAAGGGAAATTCACTCCTGAAAGAGCGATCATAGGGAAAAGGTGTCTCCATAGAAGCTTTTATCGCCCATCCTTGTTTTCACAGCAAGCCACATTTTTCAAAATCCAGTTATCACAGGGACAGAAAGTGAGGTGAAATTCTAAACAGGGGCACAGATAGCAAAAACGAATACTGTACCACAGAGGTGGTGACCCTTCCCTATGCTATCCAAAGCTTATATATATATATATATGTGTGTGTGTGTGTGTGTGTGTATCTCCATACACACACACAGACATACATACACACACCAATGTCAGGACAGGTACATTTTTAAAGTGTAACTCCAGCCAAATACATATTTTTTTATGCTGCCTTTTTTTACATGTTTGCGTTTGGAATTCCTTCAAACTAAAGAGGTGGCAGTGAAGAGCATTATAAACATTCAATTTCTAGTAAGGCAGAGAAAAATTAGGATGCAATGGATATACAGTTGTCTCTGAAAACTATATTACTTAGATTAAAACCAGACCTATGTAAAGAAACTATCTTTTTCTAAACTTAAAGCTCCCTTGGCTCAGTCTAGCAGCAGCCTCTTGTGCTGCAGGAAAGGGACAAAAAGTGCTTGACTCCTGTTTGTGCAATAGGCTAGCGGTTGTTCATTTCCTGGGGTTGGGCAGTTGTGTCAAGGGGAAGCTGACAAAACCTGTTGGCTCAGCGCAGACTATTCCTCCCATACTTTATGTCCTGTATGATCTCCCCATTCACAGCCTTGTTGTCCTGCTCCCAAGGTCAGCATTTCAGCTTATACATATTACTTGACACAGACTACCATTTGCTGTATCAATGCTAATATTTAAAAGTGATTGGCTGGAATCTTGTTAGCAATGTATGTCTTTGAAAGTGGAATTATATCTGAGGGTATTAGAATTGGACAGTTCTGTAGTGTTTGTATCCAGTCAAAGGTTGCTATATTGCTACTATGTAGAGGAGCCAGAGAAGCGACTAATGTACACTGGGACACATGCACATCAGTTTTGTTGTATATTTGATCCTACTGTGCATTAGGATATGGCTTGGAGAGCCAATGTGTAGAACCCAATGCTGATGACTCAATTAGTATTTCTGCAATGCGGTAACAGGTTTAGCATCTTTGCTACATAAATAATGCACACTGTGTTGGAGGATTCCAGCCATTATTTTATGCAATTCCAGTCAACATTGTACCAATATTTGTTTCACCAATAGTGAAAATGCTTTGCCATTTTCTTTCAGAAACTAATTTCAAAAAGTACAGTACATAGATGTTTCTTACAAACATATAAATTATTTTATTTACAAAGCCATGTTACAAAAAATAATAATAATAAAGCAAAAGTAAAACAAAAAGAAATACAATCGCTCACTAGAGAATATCTCCAGGCCTGGCTTTGAACCATGGCAGTATCAGTCAGATACATGTTTGTTCTTTTGTCCTTTTTCCCCCAAAACTGAAAGCCATAAAGCTTACTATTTACACCTACTTTCAACACTTACAATTATCACAAGCATGGAATGGGTTCTCTCTGATACTGCTAATACATAAAAGGTGCAGTTTAAAGAATGAAAATACTTAGTGTTACAAAATATGGGTTCGTAGAAAAGAAATTGACTTTACACATATGGCATTTTCTTTTAGAACGTTTGGACATGCTTTCTTCAAAAGTCTTCTGGAAAAAGATTCTAAAATCTGTAGTAGGAAAGCACAATAGAGGAGGTGCAAATTCATTTCTGTGCAACAGTTTATATTCCCCATGACTGACCAGCTATGCAAAACCCACAGAGTTTTGTTAAAGTGCCATGGGACAACAGCATAACAAAATATAAGGTGTAAATAGAAAATTTTCTTTTTTTCCTTTTAAACAATAGTTCACTGAGAATCAGCAATAATAGAATATGCTGTATAAACTATTTTCTACAAAGGTTGATCAGCACTATGTACAATTTTTAACATTGATACAAAAGAAGGCATACAAGTTATCCAAGTCGCATTTTTAAAAATATGGCTGACAGGCCTATGCATCGTGGATGTGTAACAACCAAAACTTCTGAGCCTCTATTGCTGGAAACGAATCACAAAGTTTTCAGGCAAATGGGATTGGGGGAGGCAGAGGAAAGAAAAATAACGATTGAACTAACACTACACTAATAATACATTATAGGCTGGTCCAGTTCATATCCATTTTTAAAACTGCATTTCATTTTTCAGGTGAAACAATTTAGTATGTATAAAATTAAATAGCTATTTCTATAGTTTAAATGCAGAGAACAAAAAAGTATGGGAGGTTTTATTGATACTTAGGCTTTGAAAATGCTTTCCAGCCTAAGCCACTGAAAATGAAGAAATAGATATATAAGCAGCATTCAAAGAATACTTTCCACAGTCCGGTTTCCTACATAACAGATGTGTGCTAAGGCGATCTTAACACTTGTTCCTTCAGTCACAGCGGCAATAATTCTCAGAAACAGCCACGAAATCTCACCATTTTCCCTCTCAAAGTAAAAAACTGGCAGTTCATCAACTAGAGGGTCTTTTGTTACTGAGATTTGAAAACTCCTGAAGTTACACAACACAAAATAAATTAGTTTTTTAAAAAGTTAACAAGGCTCTTTTTTCTAACAACCGAAGACAAAATTTGTGCAAAAATAACAAAGATATGTACACACTTTTCAGTCTGGAGAAATGTACAATAAAACATAACTCAAAAGTACATGAAAAATATAAACATTGCTGAAACTTTCCTTAGTTTCATACTGCTCATGAAAGTATTCCTGTCACTTCCCAAATATAGCAAAACATAAATTATTACAAAATTAACACTATAAAATTACTTTAGGAATATCTTCTAATTTTACCCGAAAGGGCCTAGCCTTCTTTACAGTTGTTAAACATTTTATAAGTTTTAAACTCTGGTTTAAGCCTTTTTTTAAATGAAAAAGTAACCATCTCCCTATTTGTATTCTTTTCCCCAAGATGTAAATAAACCAGCATATAAGTGCACTTTTAACACTGTAGAAATAAAAGGTAACCCATCTGAACTAATTTTGCAGTACCCTAATATTACTGAATTTCCTGGTTATAAAATCTACTTTTATTAAAAAAAAATATTTAGTAATTCCTGTAAAACATTGTCAGTGCAATTCTACTGATACAAATTCAGTATGTCCTATCAATGCAGATTCAGGTTGTCCAACTCCTATCTTTTTAAGAATAATTTTATTATTAAGTAGAACAGTAGTATAGATTCTTTGGGTCCCTCCATCTACATTTTTCCATTCTTATCGAGATCATGGGAGCAATTACATAAACCTTTGGGTCCATTGAGAAGATCAGAAAGACCACCATGAAGAAGTGCTACACTGAAACCACTAACAAAAGTCAATGAAATTTCTGGGCACATCATATTTCCCCCACTACTATTATATACTACCAAGAAATGCACTAGACAATTTTTTAAAATTCTTCAGATAATAATAAATACAGAAGTTACTACAATTTTTAAAATAATGAAGTGTTTTGTTAAATATAGTTTACCACAAACTGCATTATTTTGGAATGTCTGCTGCTCTCATTGCTGCAGGGAACAAAGGGGAAAATGCAACAATTTGTTTCAAAAGGCAGAATTAGAAATGAAACTGCATTACACAGATCAGAGGCCAATACTTGTGGGAAACTAAAATAAACTAGAAATATGGTCTTGTGTAGATTTCCTTTTTTAAACAATCTGAAGTTAAAACAATCTGTAGGACATAAAAAGTAAAACAAGAATCTCTGGCATAGGGCTGCTAAGACCTATAGATTTATAGGCTGGTTGCTTTTTCTGTCATGGAAGAGTCCTTATTCTGCCAGTCCGATTTAACGTCTTCTGAAAGAAAAGATAAAATCAATTTCAAAACAATACATTTGATCCTACAGAAAGCATATTCTATTAGAGATAACTAGAGAAAACTACAACATTCTCTCTACCCTGTTTCCCCGAAAATAAGACAGGGTCTTATATTAATTTTTGCTCCCAACGATGCACTAGGTCTTATTTTCAGGGGATGTCTTATTTTTCCATGAAGAAGAATTCATATTTATTGTTGAACAACAAAATGAACATTTATTATATACTATAAAGTAGTTGTCATCACAAACCAGCATAACCAGACAAACTATGAATCCTATCAAGAATTTCTTGTTACTACCACTATTTACATGTACAACAATCTATGGTACCTCTTGCAGTTTAGGTTTCACAAGGTTTCCACGCTGATTTCTCTCTATTCTAGTTTCAATGTAGTCATGAATGATGAATAATATAATATACTATAATAATAATATGATAATAATAATATAATAATATACAATATATTAATGAGATAATATAGTAATAGGATATAACAAAATATGATAATAATATGGTATCAATAGGATAATATAATAATGAGATATAATAACAGAATAGCATAATAATATAATAATAATAGGATAATATAATAGAATAATAGAATGATATAAAATATATTAATAGGATAATAAATGGAATATAATAATAACAGAATATGCTAATAATAATAAAATAATATGATAATATAATAGAATAATAGTATAGAATATAATGATATAAAATATATTAATAGGATAATATAAAATGGAATATAATAATAACAGAATAATAATATAATAATATGAAAATATAATAGAATAATAATAGAATAATAATATAATGATATAATAATAGAAAAATATAATATAATGATATAAAATATATTAATAGGATAATATAATAATGGGATATAATAATACTAACAGAATATGATGATAATAATATGGTAATAGAATAATAGTATAAAATAATAAGTTTCATGGCATAGGATAGGAATAAGGATGAGAGGAGAATCCCTATGCGTCCTGTACCTTTAAGAAGCAGAAAGAGCAGGACGAGGCCCTCTTCCTTCCCTCCCACCCTCCCTTGCCCTGACTCCAGGAGCCAATCAGAAGCCTTGGGGGCGAAGGGAGCATGGCTAGGACGGAGCCTTGTCTCCCAAGGAAGAAACGGCAGCGCAGCAGCAGCCACGGAAGGTTCTTCAAGCCGCGGCTGGGGGACAAGAAAGGCAAGGCCAGCCAGGGAGGGAGGCCAGAAAGCAAGTACTTTCTCTCCCTCCCTCCCTCCGGTGTGTATGAGTGCTGCTTTAGCCCTGCAGCCATGCTTCCCAATGGAACTCTGCTGCAGTCCCTACAGGCAGTCCCCAAGCTATGAAGGTTCTGTAGGTTTGTTCTTAAGTCAAATTTGTATGTGAATTGGAACAAATACTTTTTAAAGTATAACTGTTTGTAATTCGGGGACTGTCTTGTAATCCCTTTAGGCAAAACATTAAAAACCACAACTCACTTGTTTGTTGTGCATTGGATTTGATGTACTGGAAGGACTGCACTGAGACAAAGCTACACTGCTATTTTTCCCCATCTGCAAGACACACACAGTATTCAGTCAGTCAAAATCTATAGAAATGTTATTTTTTAAATCCTGTATTGTACTTCCACATCTGTTTCGTTTGTTGAACCTTTTATCCACATATACACATTTTATTTCAGAATAATTTGAAAGAGAAGTCTTTACAACATTATCACGCACGTATCAGCCAATTTTGGCCCACAGTGTATAATGTAAAAGAAATAAAATTAGACCACATGGAACACCAAATGGAAAACTGGTTTAAGAAATCAGGAAGTTTGCTGTGCAGCCTGGAACATGAAAGGAAGTAGAAAGGAAGGCATGTCCCCCTTGCTTGCCTATTTTCATGCAAAAAAAGGTCAAAGCTTCTTGATACTAGCATGTAAGTATGCTTCTGCAGTGGTTCCATCCCGGTACAGCTCAATGTGCCCCAGAGAAGGACAATATCTCATATCTCAATAGCTTATAAAATCAAACCGGAAATTTTCTTACCTGTCGTGACACAGAGCTGTTGGGAGTATCTGGCACCGTAGAAATAAGATTGGCAGTGCTCTTTTTGTGAACACTATTCATACCAGGCATTTTAGTGATTTTACAGGCTTTGCTACTAGAACTAGAGTTTTTACGTTTTTTCCCTCCTGATTTGTCAAAACAAAGGGGTAGAGAAGACACTGCATTGTGTGCTGCTAGAGAGTGGTCCCCTGAATGGTGAACAAGGGAGGATACAGGCAAATTAGATGAGTCAGTACTGCTTACAACAATGCTCATATGTTTCACTGAGTCTGTTGAGCTACTTAATAACAAAGTCCGCCCTGAAGGCTCTGATTTGGCACTGAGTGGGGTTGTTCCATTGTTTGCATTGTGCACTGACACACTGTTAGAGGAAACTGTAGCCTGATAAGAGTTCAGTGTTGAACTTGGGTTCAGGATACAATTCTTTTTGTGAGACCCTGAAAATGAAGATGACAAGGAAGTCTGCAAAGACAGTAAGGAGGAAGAAGACAGCTTTCTCTTTTTGTTACTAGAGGACTCGTCACTGCGGCAAGACAGATCTCTGACTCTTGAGGATTTGCTGGTTTTAGTTTTGGATGGCTTGTGGGACGGGGAAGGGATGACTGCTGGCACTGGTGACGTGGCTGATGGAGTCTTAAAAGCTGAATCGATGATACTCGGGCTGGCAGCAACATGAGGAAAAGCTGTACTATGTGACATAATGGGATTTGTATCTGATGTAGTCACAAAAGTTGCATTTGATAACATGGCTGAAGTCATTATGTAGGAAGAAGAGATTCTTGAATTGACTGGCGCTGAAGGAATATATACTGCATTGGGATTGCTGAAAGGCTGCAAAACTGATGCTGAAAATGGGGTGGTGGTATGTGCTGCTGGAGATGGCACTGGGCTGTCAACTGCAGGAGGGATTTTCCTTAAACATGAAAGAAAGAAAAAAGAGTTTTATGTTTCATTGCTGTCATATTCAGATCCCTTGACAAACATGATGCAGGAAGGATGAGTTTCCCCCCAAGGGCTGAGCAATAAAAGACACATAAGAATATACTACTACTGTAAATGTGGGATTAAATCAAACAGATTAATAGCAGTTGAATTTAAGTCAAGCTAAGGTAACAAAACAGTGTTTATTGTCCCAATTGATATCATACTCTGGGTAAAATGGGGAGTGTAGCCTGTTTATTTTCCTGGATGTCTCAGTAGATTCAGATACTGTTGATTATTATATCTTACTAGTTTGGCTCTGTTAGGTCAGGATAGGAGACATAGTGGTTCTGCTCTAACCTGCACTTATAGCCCATGTAAGTTGTAGCATTTATTTGTATTATATATTAATGCAAATGTGACTCTAGAGACCAGAGTCTGTTTTGATGCTTGACCTTGGAAACACAATTAATGATCTTGGACATGTCACACAATCTCAGTATTAGAAAAACATGGGAGGTTCACCTTAAGGTCATGGTACGTTGGAAATTACACCACCACAACAAATTAATACCTAACATTAACAGTATCTGTTGTTTAAAATAAAAATAATATTCAGCCTGGTTTCTAACATTCTAATGAATATATATATTGTCCCTTCACTGACAGCATTTCATTGATACATGGCTATGGTGCTTTTGAGGAACAAGAGAACCATGTATCTTGAGGAAAAATTATGTATAGAAAGCAATCCAAAATTAATCTAAAGTCAAGACCTGTTTCAACAGAGAAGTTCTGTTACTACCAATGCAAATTCCAAAATCGCCTTTGCCCTACTCCTCTGTTCAGACACCTTAAAGTTTGGAGTTATTTATTTATTTATTTATTTATTTACAGCATTTATATTCCGCCCTTCTCACCCCGAAGGGGACGCAGGGCGGATCACATTACACATATAGGCAAACATTCAATGCCTTTTAACATAGAACAAAGACAAGACAAACATAGGCTCCGAGCGGGCCTCGAAGTCATGACCTCCTGGTCAGAGTGATTCATTGCAGCTGGTTGCAGCTGGCTTGCTCTCCCGCCTGCACCACAGCCCGGGCCTGTTATAGCCTGGTACTACTGTTAGGGCATTTCCCTGAGTTGTGTGTGCTTTTGCTCGCACATGTTTGGTTGCAGGGGGTGGTGCTAAATCTGGATTGTTTTGTGGCTTTGAATCCCTCTATGCTCCCCATGCTGCCCCTCTTCTGTCTCCCCAAGGGAGAATTGCCTCTTGAAAGCACACAGGAGTAGGAATTTGCCTTTAAAAATAGGATGCAGAACCTGCCATAAGTTTCTGCACATTATTAACATAATCTCTTCTAGTCATGTTTCTTTCCCCACAGAACATAATTATACATTAAGAGTTGCTGTAATGAGAAGAAACAGATAGTCAGAAACATAGAAGACTAAGCCAAAAGGTATAAATAGTTTACTTACTTCCACATCTGTGAATTTAAGTGTTTTTCTACCATGGAATTTAGTGCTAGTCGAAAACGATTCCATCTTCTGTCAAAGACGTAGTATCCTCTTCCCATCAAATGACTTCCAAATGAACAAAACTGAAGAAATAGAAAAACAAATGTCTTGTAAAGGCCAAGTCAATATGACCATGCAGTCCAAAAAAGTGCTGCATGTCAATGCAGATACAGCAAATAGAAACTGATGGACCTATCTGAATTAAGTGAAAGTAACTGTGATATTAAATAAAATGTGGTCCACGTTTAACTAAAATTTGGATTTCATTTTGAAGATAATCCTGTCTGTATTGCTTACTATTATTTTCTGTCTTACTTTCTTAAATTTGTGATGTTGTAAATGTTCTTTCTTATTTTCTATATATATGTACCTCACTAATGTAGAAAGCAATCAGTAACTATGCAAAAGAAAGAAAACACAGAAATGACATTATAAAAAGACACTTGTATTTTGCACAAAGAACCACTGTATAAAAACCATAATGGTAGGAATATTTACTTTTGTTGCTGCTTTATGCTATTTCCTTTCATAGCTCACATTTTGGTATTAGTGGCATAATTACAAAAGAATTTGCAGTTTGATGGTAAAGGCATTTAGAATTCTGTTCTAATGTGGAGCATCCTGTTTTTATTAACGGTTATTGTTTAGTATGCCAAGCACTTTGCCATTGTTGTTTAGCCTTCATGAACTAAGGTTAAATGAAGATGGCTTTCCCAAAGAAAAGTACCCTGAGCCATTTTATAAATTTGGGAACAAAAGGTGGCAAATTACACGCTCCATCAATTATGCACAACATTTTACTGACATGATTTTCCTGTAACATGAAGGCTATGATTTAACAATTTTTAAATTGCCATGTCTATGTTTATTACAGGGAAATCTGCCTATTTAAGTATGTGTATGACTTGAAAACACACCACCACCACCACAACAACAACAACAACAACAACAACAATGTATTTCACAAATGATGATGCCATGCATGTATCTTACTTTTTAGACATGTTTGTATCAAGTTTAAACTGGAGGCCCAGGAGCAATTTTCAGTCCCCAGACTGCTGCCAACTGCTCTCCAATACCCAAAACAAAACAAAACTGGAAGTCCAGTGTGCATAGGAATCTATTTTCAAACTATAGTCCCCCCAACAGTCTGAGGGACTATGAACCGGCCCTTGGTTTAAAAAATTTGCAGACCTCTATGGTAGGTGATTCAGAAGTGGCATGTTCTTCTCTACAACCATGTTCTGCAGAATGTGAAGACACTTGGTTGTCCGGGCAGAGATTGGTCACCCCTCCATTAGATCCCGTGTTCACTTTACCCTATTTTAACTATTGGAGATGTGTAAAAGATTCCTCAGTTAGAATTTTCCCCAAGAGATGTTCTGAACAGCTAGCAAAATGCAGAGCCTGGAATACTAAATATCAAAAGCTACTTGAATTCCACCCTACTCTGTCTGATAATCTCTCTATCCTGAACTCAAGTGAGAGGCTCCATGAATATTTTTTTAATCACGGTGTTCACCAGGATAAGCAAGCAATTAATAATTCCAAATTTTCCAATTGCTTTAGACTGTATAAATGTGACCACGAAAGGGTTATCTATGACTAGGCTCACCTTTCCAAAACTTAGGCAAACCTTCACAGTTCTTTGTTTTCAAAGTATGCCTACAGCGGTGATTGATGGCAGAAATTCAGGCACTCCCCTGGCTCTTCGTCTGTGTGTTTGTGGGGCCACAGAAATTAAGGATTTGCCCCACTATTTCCTGCTCTTTGTACTCTGAGCCAAGAAATAAAATCCTGGGGCGTACTCTCTATCTTCTGCAATCCAACACAGTCTCAGAAAAGATTTTTTACCTCTTGGCTGACACTAACCCAATGGTTTCTCGCAAGGTGTCTCTTTTTTGCATTGGCAGCATTGAAAATCTGGGCAAGATTAGTTTCTGATATTGCAATTGACTGTTCTGGGGATGGTTTTACATAAACATAGTGGGTTGTGAATATAGTGTTTCTTGTTCAAGTTTTAATAATACTAAATTTTACTTTTTTTAACCATGCAAGAGCTAGCTCATATAGTATTTTATGTCCTCTGGGTTATGGAGTTCACTAGCAGGCTAGGTCTGTGAGGCAGGAAAGCGGAGTTGTGGTAGTCTATTGGGAATCCCATCTCCCTGATCAGGTGCCCCGTGCCACAATCACACAGGTTTCAATGTGTCTATCTCAAGTGGGAAACCGGGACAGATTAGGGATTCTGCTTGTGTACTGACCACCCCACTGCACAACACTCACCCTACTTGAGCTAGCAGGAGTGGTCTCGGGCCTGGTATTGGAGTTTCAGTGGCTGGTTGTGCTAGGGGATTTCAATGTTCATGCAAAGACCGCACTGTCTGGAGTGGCTCAGGACTTCATGGCCGCCATGACAACCATGGGGCTGTCCCAAGAGATACCTGGACTCACCTTGGACCTGATTTTTAATGTGGGTGGGGAAGAGAATGTCGGTGTGGAGGAACTTTCCACCGTTCCGTTGTCATGGACCAATCACCCCTTGATCAAGTTTAGACTAACTGCAACTTCTAACCTCTGCAGGGGTGGGGGACTCATTAAGATGGTCCCCCCAAGGAGACTTATGGATCTGGATGGATTCCTTATGTCTCTTGGGGATTTTCCTGTCATGGCAGCAGGCAACCCTGTTGAAGCTCTGGTCAATCTCTGGAATAAGAAGACGACCAGGGTGGTGGACACAATCGCCTCTGAACATCACCTTTCGGAAGATGGCTCGGAAACTGCAGCTAGTGCAAACAACTGCAGCCAGGGTGTTGACTGATTATAGGGAACATACCACCTCCCTATTAAAGAAGCTCCACTGGCTGCCTATATGTTTCCGGGCCCAATTCGAAGTGCAGGTTATTACCTACAAAGCCCTAAACGGTTCAGTTCCAGCCTATTTATGTGACTGCATCTCTCCTTATGAATCAATTCAAGCATTAAGATCTGCCGGGTAGGCCCTCCTCATGGTCCCACTTCCATCACAAGCACTGTTTGTGGGGATGAGGGCTTTCTAGGTTGCGCCCCCCTCCTGGCTCTGGAATGCTCTCCCCAGGGAGATTAGTCAAGCTTTCACGCTCTCACCTTTTCAGAATAAATTGAAAACCTGGCTGTTTAAACAGGCCTTTGACAAGAGTTAATGCAATATCTAACAGCTGGAGGACTTAAATGGGACCAAGTTTTAATTGAACTTTCGTTTTTAACCAGACTGGGATGTTTTAATTGATTTAAATAACATCACCACTGTTTATTTTCATTTATGAATATTGTTGTTGTGTCAATTTAATATGTTGTTTTATTTTATATTCTTTTGTGTTGCTTTTGCTGACTTAAGTTAATTTTGTCATTTATCATGATTAATGATTGTTTATGGTTTACTCTGTTATTGTGTTGTAAGCCACTCTGAGTCCCCTCAGGGAGATGGGGCAGGATACAAATAAAGATTATTGTTTATTATTCGTATTTAAGGGTGCATCTCGCCACTGATTTATGTAGCACTTTAATGATTTATATAGTATCTTAATGGTGCATTTTGTATTGTATTTAATAATTGGTTTTTATGTATTTATTTCTTTGTCCTATATGTGAAAGACCTATGGTCTAAGCCAGGGGTCCCCAAACTAAGGCCCGGGGGCCACATGCGGCCCATCGAAGCCATTTATCCGGCCCCTGCGGCAGCAGCTCCCTCCTCCTCCACCAAGGAATGTGTGTGCGGGATGGGGTAGGAGGGAAAGGCGCGCACCTTTCCCGTCTCTTCCCTCGCCTGGTGTGTGCCTTCCAAAGCTTTGTTGTTTATAATGGTATTTTAATTATTATTTAATAATTAATTAATTAATTATTAATTATTTATTAATTATTAATTAATTATTAAGGGGTGCTTTTCTAGTGCTTTTGGTGCACAAAGGCAGAAGGAGGTTGGACGAAATGGCCCAAGGGGTCTCTTCCAACCCTCTTTATTATTTTTATTATGATTATGATTAATATTGTGGCTGTATTTATTTCTGTTTTGTTTCTTTACTTCAAAATAAGATATGCAGTGTGCACTGCATAGGAATTTGTTCATAGTTTTTTAAAAAACTATAGTCCAGCCCTCCAACGGTCAGAGGGACCGTGAACTGGCCCCCTGTTTAAAAAGTTTGGGGACCCCTGGTCTAAGCATTGAATAAACTAGCTTACAAAGAAGATACTTGGTCTTGAAAGTTATGCCAAAGTCTGAAAGATAGAATTCACTACTATAACTCCTCTGAAATCCGCTGATCTTATACTATGAATGTCTTAAGTTACTAAACAAAGAATCCAGAATAAAGATCAATATATAAATGAATGCCTAAAACTGTATACATTCTGTCATCCATATCCACAGATTTTGTATTTATGGATTCAAATATTCACAATTTGGAAATATTCCAGAAAAAAGCAAACCTTATTTTTTGCCATTTTATATAAGGGGTGCTCTTTGCTATACTACTGAATAGAAGGGGACTTGAGCATCTATGGATTTTGGGATCCATATTTGGGGGGGAGGGGTTGGAAACAAACCCCAGTGGACTTTTTTTTTTTGGTGTCAGGAGCGACTTGAGAAACTGCAAGTCACTTCTGATATGAAAGAATTGGCTGTCTGCAAGAACGTTGCCCAGGGGACTCCTGGATGTTTTATCATCCTTGTGGGCGGCTTCTCAGATGTTCCCGCATGGGGAGCTGGAGCTGACAGAGGGAGCTCACCTGCTCTCCCCGGATTCAAACCGCTGACCTGTCAGTCAGCAGTCCTGCTGGCACAAAAGTTTACTCCTTGCGCCACCAGGAGCTCCATCCCAGTATCCACTGGACTCACGGAATTCCCAAAAATTACTAATTTTGTATTTGTCATTTTTTCAATCATCCATGAGGTATCTCTTTATATGATGCTTGTATTTTTGGTAAAAATGTAAATCCCCGATAAGGATAAGTGACAGTAGGAAATAAGATCTCTGTAGCAAAAGGAACATACCGCAAGAGGCCGGGGATGGTGTCCTGAATAGTGACAGTCCAACTTCTCAGATTCTTCAGATCCATCCACTTCCCCTTCATCACTGGATAGTCTGCTAGGCACATCTCCAATGGACGGCAGAGGCAGTTCTTGTGCATATCCACTGTGGTTTGAAGAACAAGTGCTATTTACGCTGTTTGTAGCAGAGGGTCTAAGAGAATATTTTTTAAGAAAAGGAAAGGAAAAAAAGCAATGAAATCCCACAATTCGTTTCCCAGAAGAAATAATGAATAAAACAATCCAGACATGCTTACTCATTAGAAAATGGTTTTTTTTAAACTACAAATTACCTTAAGGCTATGTGTCTAAGGTATGTATGAAAAATAAATGTTTGTGTTTAGATTTGGGTCCCATCTCCAAGATATCTCATTATGTACTTACATAGCCAAAAGCGAGGTGCGCATTCGATTCAGTGGCCTCATTTTGAGACCTTCAAAACCAAGGGGGAGGTTGCATGAGGCTGGAGAATGAGCTTGACTTTCCTTTGCCTGTTGACCTCACTGTTGCCTACCTTGGTTGGACAGGCAGTGGGAGGGCTGACAAAGGAAAGCTAGGTCTCGTTGCTTGTACATTACATCTTTTTATTTGTAATGCGCACCTCAAAACTGACGTGCATATTACATTTGATGGCAAACTACACTTAAGTAAATATATGCAAGTATTCCAGAATAGGAAAAAAAAATCCAAATTCCAAAACACTTCTGGTTTCAAGCATTTTGGATAAGGAATGTTTACACTTGTACACAATACAATATCCATGGTTTCATTCAACCATGCTCCAGAAAGTATTGCTTCTGAGAAGTGTTCTAGATTCTTCAGTATTATTCTATGGTATACTTTTGGCCTACTTGTATCATAGAATAGCCTTGTAAAGAGACTCACAACGGAAAAATCTGTAGGTTTTGCTAGGCCCCCCAGTGCTACTCTTTGGGATGCTTCTGGCCCAAGTATGTCAAAATATAAGTAAGTAAAACTTTATTTCTATCCTGCCATATCTCTCCATGGGGACTCAGGGCAGTTCACAACATAAAAGGAAAACATTACATGCTGTAAAATACAACAATAGACTAAAACAATTCAAAATAAGCATAACAGAGTATTTAACAATAAAGCAAATCATATGAAAACAATAATAATAAATTACACAATGTTAATATATAAGGTCCACTATCTGTGCTTTCAGATATTCCTGAGGTGGTGGTGGTATATTGAGATATATTATACTATAGTAGAAAATGCTATTAGTGTGCCAACATTAACAATGAATCACTAGGAGATACATATCAAAAGATAACACATTCACTTCCACCATCATAACACAAATTTCTAAAATATAGTTGATTCACTATGGGATTTCTGTAGGAAAACTAAAATCTAAAGACTCAACTGGACAGTGGCACCTTGACTTTAGAAAAGAAATGTATAATTTCTGCATTATTCTTCATTAAGAAGATACAGTTTTCAGTTCCTAATTGTGAAGAGAATTTTGAAAATATATCCTTTGTATTAAAGGGATAGGAATGTTGGGTTCTGAGTTGGAATTCTACAGGTCAAAGAGATTGTTGCCAGCAAACAAACTCCTTTTTCTACTTTCCAACAAGCTTTTTATCTGTTTATGATTTCTTCATTATCAATCCCATTTGCAAAGCACATGAAGTAAATATATGCAACTGTGATGTCCACATTTTTATATCACAGAATTTGGTGGGGTTTCTGATATCTTCTGAAAAACTTGACACAGTTTAGACATATTTTATTCAAACATGCTGTTCAATAAGATATGGGGAAAATTGTTAGATCTTCACTCAACATACCACTCCTCTTTAATAACTTCACTCTTCATCCATTTCTGGTCTGTACTTTACATCTCTGTTGAAGCAAGTTTTAAACCTCTCCAGATGAAATAATCCAGTGAACCATAGCACAAAATCAGTATCATCTATCTTTCATGGCAGGTGTAATCATACCTCTGATATGCTAAATTCCAATGCCCTGGTAGGCAACTCACCTAGGAAATACTGAATTGGGCAGTCTGGATTTTGCAGGTGATGTCCCTTTGAGTTCTTGCCCAGCATTCACTGATGCTCCTGATGGAACCTCATGCACTACTACAGGTTGGTTCTGATGTGTTTCCCTTATACTTTGTGAATGCTCTTTGTCTTTTGTTCCTTCCTTTTCCCGTGATCGAGCTTTGTGTTCAGCTAGAAGGATATCAAACTGTTTTCTACGTCCAGGAACTGCTCGCCGATGATTAAGTGAATGTGTCTAAAAACAGAGTGATTAACAAACATTATGTAAGTATATAAATGAAGTTATGAAAAATATACATATCTAGGAAATAGAATAATCACCTAAATATCTCTAGTTATGGTTTATATCACTATTCCATTCTGCTTATACAGACAGTCCCCGGGTTACAAACACCCAACTTACAAAAAACACACAGTTAAGAACAAGGGTAAGACAACAGGAAGTGAGAGAAGGGAAATTCACTCCTGAAACAGTTACCACGGGGAAAAGGTGTCCACTGAAGCTGTATCACCAAACCTTATTAGCCAAATTTGTCAAAATCCAATTATCATCGGGACAGAAGGTGAGGTGAAAACTTCTGAACAGGACCACAGGTGTGTTAACTCTTCCCTATGCTATACAAAGGGAATATATATATATATATATATATATATATATATATATATATATATATATATATATAAAAGAGACACTTAAAAATGTTCCTGTTCTGAATTACATGCAAATTCAACTTAACAAACCTACAGAACGTATCTTGTCTGTAACATGGGGACTGCCTGTACTACAAACATTAATGGAACATTATTTTGGTTAAAACAATTTTCATTGAAATAGTTTACATATATCATGTTGCTGGTATTTCCTGAGAGTGCTTATCAGTTTTTTCCAGTTATTATAAATGGACTGGCAAATTTATAATTATTCTTGAAAGGGCAGATATTTCCTTTGTTCACTAACTTTTTTAAATCATAGGTTTTAAATAGCAACGATCCTAGTGTCAGATGAAGAAAGGTCTTTTAAAAGAAGCATTTCAATTTAGCTAAACGCAGAATAAATTCAATGATATTTTTATATAGATTAATTGTAAACCAACAGTGGAAATAACATTTTTCAACACAAATGTTCAATAGTCCTTCACCTGCAAGGGACAAGTTGAATTTGACTACATACACCAAAGGTATGAAATACAGGTAACGCTACTGTCTTCTTGATTTCATAACAAGCTTTGCTATTGGTTCTGCTTCTATACTAATCAACCTTGCAATCAGGCCCTGAAACCCACCAGGTCTCATTTACTCATACAGGTGTGACTTGGCCAGGTGTAACTACAGAGTTTATTGCCATCAATAAGTTGCAGATAAGTCAAGTCAGTTTTTTGGGCTGATTTTTTGAATAAAATTTCTAAACTTATGTACAAGTATACAGGGTACTTCAGCAAGTATACAGGCTAGCAATTTCAGCTAGCCAACAACTGTTGCTTCAAGTCACATTTTGTTTAACCTTTGCACACAAGCACAAAACGCCCCATTCAAATCTCATAATTATCATAAAGCCACCAGCTGGCCTTAGCCAAGCCAAAAAGTGGGGATTACATTACTGCAGACAAACTACTGTTTTCATTCACGTCCCTATTAGTTGAAATTACTGAGTAGAAACAGACTGAACATTTTGCTTAAATTGCTGTAGAAGTAATTTAATTATTTTCATCTTGCCATGTTTTGCAATGCCATCTCCCCCTTTTGACCTCATACGGGACTACTCTTGGGTTACTTAAAAATGTCAGAGAAGAATGTTTGTGGTCTTCAACATATACTAATAGGACTAGTAGAGTATTCAGGTCTGCCAAGGCATTGTTACATTTCAACTACAAAGAATGCTACCTTGCAGGTAAGTGATCTTGTGCAGGGCTTCTTTGTCTCAGGATCCAACACCCCACAGTGTTTATTTGGGTCAAACTCACGTTCTGTATAAAACACATACAATTTGAGTTTTAAAAAACAGCAACACAAAGACCAAGTAAATACCAAGAATTAAACCGAACCCACTGCTATAAATTGCAGATAAGAATGTCTAAAATATTATACTTTCCTTAAAATGTTCTACATTTCTCCTATTTTAAGCAAACTACATTGAGACATAATATTAGGCATGGGCATAAAATGAGTTTTAATAGTATTCCTTTGTAATAGAGGATGAATCTATTCACAGTTTGTTAAATTGAACATATAATGAAAAGTTTATCTTCAGATGCCATAGATCATGTATCAAAACCAATCAAACTGTGGCTTCTGGTGTTTTCTGACTGCCTGACTGCATAGAGTTGTCTCTCTCTGACAGAAGGCAGATGCATATTTTCTTTTTTCCTGCCAAGCCTTAAAGAGGTGAAGGGGCAGAAGAGAGCTGTTCAGTTGTTCTATGAGAAAAACATATTCCTATAATCAAAGCCACAATCAGTAGTTGTGTTTTGTTTACTCTTGGATTTTATCAGTTGGGTGTGCTTGTGTGTAAACTGTGTAAAGCCTACAATTTGGTCCACTATGGGTTTATCATCAGAGTTCATGTGGGGGCTTATCAATATATGTATTCCACACAGGGAGAAACCTTTACAGAATGTACAGCAAGAATGAGAATCACACATCCTCCAGGTGTTGTTGGACAGCAGTTCCCAGCGTTCCCCACCATTGATTGCTGGCTAGATCTAATGGGCCTTGAGGTCCAGTAACATCTGGAGTGTCACACAATTACCACCAATGCTGTATTGATCAGACCATGCTGTACTGATTCAATACAAACCTATATGTACAAACACTGCACCACAATGAAAAAGTATCACTGATACAAAACAGTGATTTAGTTGTCACAAGAATATATGTAAAAAATAGTTCAGAAATTACGCATGGCCCTCCCCAGAAATACAACTAAAATATACTTTTATGCTATGCAAAGATTTAAAAAATAATGTGTTTCTGATTAAACTAATGAATGGCAAAATTAATGGTATTAGAAGTTGGTATCAGCAGTAACATGTGTTACTAGTCTTATTATCATGTAGTACAGCCAAGAAATTGATAGGTCAACAATGAGGATGGACTATCAATTTCTGTTTGGCAATTTTGGATAGATTGCATATGAAACATGTAGAATTAGATCCTGTAAATGACAGAATGCTTTCTTATGAAGAGCACAATTATGAATTATAAATTGTTTGCACTTTGGTCAATTCCTTCTGCTTCTCAGCAGAATTGCTGCTCCTGTGTTGGCTGCTTTGCTTTTTTCCCTTCAGGGAACAAGTGTAAACCATAGTTTATCAATATAGATGCATTTGCAAACTACTGCAGTGCTTATTCAAAACAGAACTCAGAGATGGAACTGAGGTGCATGAGAAATGTAGGATTGTACAAGCCCAGTGCTTGCTCATGCAATTCCGTAACATGGTTTGGCATTACATGGAAACCAGGTGATTTAAATATGCTTTTTTACTTTCTATGGTGCACACCTGTTCCCCTTTTCTTTCTCACATCCTTTAAAATAGCAGTGTTCCCTTAATCTTCTCTAGGTTACACATACCCAGCTCCTTCAGCCTTCCCTTATATGTCTTGTCTCCTGGAACTTCTGTCACCCTCATCACAGTCTCCTCAGAATTCTTTCCTCTTTGTTGACAACGTTCTGGCACTGTTGCACCTAGCATGGAACAGCATACTCCAATTGAGGACCAGCCAATGCTGAGAAAAAGGATACTATTCATTTATTCCACAAAGGATGCAGCTCTTCTCGTAATGCAGGACAGCACCTTTGTCCCATCAGAAACTCTAAAGTGCAACCAATAGTGTCTCTAGACTGCACCACACACAGACATTGCAAAGAGAAAGAAAGAGTATAGAGACAGTGTGTTTAGGTAACTTCCCTGAGTATGCAGGACTCTTTCTACAGCCTTTGGGCCAGAGAACCAAATTCTTCCCTTTCTGAACGATTCTGTGGTTTGTATGATGTCAAGGTAGGACCATATCCCAACATCATCCAACCACTATCTGGAACTTTTCTAACTGATGCCTCAAGTAGGGACCAGCATCACTCTGCATGGACTTTCCCAAAATTGAGAAGCCAAACATGGAAGCCAGGTCCTTAATATAAATGCAGGTTTGGAAAGCACTTTTCTATCTAAGCCCTCGAAAGGGCCATGGCCTGTGGAATGGTTGTTCTATCTTGAAATACATCACAGGCTGGAGGTTCTCTATTTTAGCTCTAAGACATTCCTGTTAGAGTCAGCACCCTATTTTATATTAGGAAGAATATTAATAGTGATCTTCAATTAGCAGGATACAATCTTTTCATGGATGGAGAGAAGGTGGGTCTTCCTATTTTTGCTCTCAAGTCTTACTCCCAGTTTACTGTTCACTGTCCATCTGATATTTGAGTCTTCCTCTACATACTGGGCTCTTTTTTATTTTCATATTTACAATGTTTATTCTTTCTTTTAAGCATCAGTGTTACAACAACTTATCACCCTTCTCCTCCACCAACACCACACTAGAGCAATCCAACCCAAACAAAATGTTTTCTGATGCCATTCCTTGCTTTCTTTTCTATCTTTCCCACTGTGTTTTCGATCATCCCACTTATTAAATCAAATCATTCTAATTCTGTCTCTGACATATCTCCTTTACTCTTCAAACTTACTTATTCTTTACTACACTTTCACATATAAAGTTAATACTTATTATTCCTTTCTTAAAAAGAGATTGTTGAAAGTACTATCTTCTTTCCCAATTATCTGAATGTTTCTCTTCTCATATCCTTTACTTCTATGCTTAAAACCAAGGGTTCGCAATCTAAGGCCAGATGCAGCCCTCCAAGGTCATTGACCTGCCCGCCTCCCTAAACTTTAGACCAGTGGTTCTCAACCTGTGGATCCCCAGGTGTTTTGGCCTACAGCTCCCAGAAATCCCAGCAAGTTTACCAGTTGTTAGGACTTCTGGGAGTTGAAGACCAAAACATTTGGGGACTCACAGGTTGAGAATCACTGCTTTAGACATAGGGTCACCCTTTAAACATAGGGTCATACCCTGACTGCAAAGGATTCCTTTTCCCAAAGGTGCTATCTCTTTTCTGTGTCTGAGAACCTTTTAGAGAGGTAAGCACAGGGCCTTAGCTTTCCTTCATTATCTATCTGTAACAGACCGGCCCTGCCTCAGGGGCATCACAGTGGATCCCAAAAGGCTTGTCCACTTGTGCACGGACCAATATGGGTTGTGTAGTAAACTTAACTTTTAATTTATCAAATGCCTTTTGACACTTGGACATCCACTCCAGTCATGCGCTTGGTGACTTAGTTTTTCGAGTCTCTCCCTTCCCTTTGGTCTTTAACAAGTTTGTCAAGGGAACTGCAATTTCTGCAAAATTGTGAATAAACTGTCTATAAAAATTGGCGAAGTCCAAAAATTCTTGTAATTGCTTTCTGGTTCAGGGTGGTTCCCACATCAACACATCTTGAACTTTGGCCAGATCCATACTTAATCTCTGCTGGGAGATCTGGAACCCTAAATAATCAAGTTCTGTCTTATGAAACACACATTTGGATAGCTTAGCGTACAGCTGGATCTCTCTCAACTTTCTCAATATCCGTCTAGTCAATTCAGTATGATTTTCTAATGTTGCCGAAAATATGAGGATGTCATCTAAACAGACCAAGACACCCTTATATAGCCATGGATAGAAAATCTCATTTATAAATTGCAGAAAAACATGTGGAGTGCCTTGAAGCCCGAACACTATGACTTTATACTGATAGCTCCCTAATGGACAATTTAAAGCTGTCTTCCACTCATCTCCTGGCTGAATTCTTATTCTATAGTATGCCTTGCGAAGATCCAATTTAGTAAAAAAATTAGTTTTGCCCAGATGAGCTAACATGTCCTTTATCAAAGGAAGAGGGTATTTATTTGAAGTGCAGATGGCATTTAATCCCTGATAATCTGTGCAAAGTCTCAACGTCCCGTCCATTTTTAGTCAGAACAGAACCAAGGCAGCCATGGGGGAATTGGCTGGCTCAATAAAACCCCTGACCAAGTTCTTATCAGTGAATTCTCTCAATGCTTTCTTCTGAGGCTCAGACATTGCATAGAGTTTTGGGCTTGGCAATTTGGCATTTGGGTCAATTTCTATTGTGTAATCAGTCTTCCTGTGGGGGTGGGGTGGGGTGGGGTGGATTGATTGCACTCTTATTTACTGAACACATCTGTGAAGTCATGGTATAATCTGGTCTCTGATCCAGGGACATGTCCTTAGAAGTGGTGGCCACTTCTCTCTCCTCTTCCCTGCTCTGTTTTGGTTGAGGGGCCCCCTTTATCCTGTAACTTCCATCATGGGAGGTGATAGTCTCGGTCCTCCAATCAATTTAAAGATTGGGCTTTTATTCCCAGCTGATCAGCTAGAGCTGGAACAATCAGACATCTGGTGCATCCACAGTCTGTAAAGGCCTCTGTTTTTATTCTTCGGCTCATCTCCAGGTTTTGTAGTTCCATGATCACCCAAACGGTGTTGCAGTTAAAGTCTGAAGTGACTTGAAGGCAGACAATAACAAGAATCCTAATTAACTTGACTATTTCATTAGCCAAAAGCAGGCCCACATTGCCCACTGAAATACTGGTAAGTTTATGCTGGTTAAAACTGTTCTTCGTGTTATATTGTTCTTTCATTTTTTTCACACAACAAATATAATATGTGCAGTGTGCATAGGAATTTGTTCATGTTTTTTTTCAAACTATAGTCTGCCCCCCCAACAGTCTGAGGAACCATGAACTGGCCCTCGGTTTAAAAGGTTTCAGGACCCCTGCTTAAAACCAACTGCCAATCACAATTAGAACAGACCCATTAATCAATAGAACTTAGCAAGCTCCCACTGATTCAATACACCACTCTGGTCAGAATTAGTTACTGGATTAGATCAATATGTCAAGAGACAAGGTCGTCTTTTACTTTTCAAATTTATAATGATCAGATTTTTAAGCATTTTCAAAGTGTATTACTTTCACTTTAATTGTTAATGTTTTTTAACAGCACACAACAGAAACACTAGCCAATACCACTGAATCCCACCATAAGGTTCCCTCATTATGAAATAAAATCCCTAAAAATTGTCTTTTTTGTTAAAATGTTTAATATCAACTACAGTGGCCTTTTTACTTTAAAAAGTAAAATGCAATATCATTATTTTTAATGCATTATTTCTAACTGAGTAAACAGAGGAAGAGGTAGGAGGAGGGAGAGGAAGAAGGAGGAAGAGAACAAGATGAAGAAGAGCTTGCTCTCTGATATCTTTTCACAATATTCTTGTACAACTTATATTCATTCCTCCATTAGAAGGCAAACTATCTTCTGATCATCACGGGCACACATTTGACAACAACCACTTTTCTCACTTTGGAGCGTGCAAGTAAGAATTCAGTAGTTAGTACTGTTTAAGGTGTATGATTGCCAGCTGAAATGCAGTGATCTAGATGGTGTCATTCTAGCAGCTTATTTCAAGAAAAACACTTGATTATAATATAGGCATGAAGGATCACATGAAGGAAATGCTGACAGATGAAACACACAGTAAGACACCTACCTTATCCCAGAAAGGAAGAAGTGGCATATCTCACTTGAGCAAACTGATTGCTTAATTGTCATGGATGACCCATACTGCTTATTCAAATTCGACAAAGCTTGAGTTAGATCTAAGGATTCCCTCCTTTTGTAAGAAGAAGGCAACCTTTGGATCAAATGATGTTGAAGTATGGATGAATAGGAAATCAGTCAAGACATAGTTTTGGATTCTTTTTAAAAATTATCTTTGGTTTTATACATTTTTGTTCAGTTCTTCTGTACTATATTACCTCTTTTCCAAATTAAGCAATAAGGCTAACAGGCCAATATGAAATTGGAGGCAAGTTGAACTTACATTTTAATGAGTAGATATTTGAAATCTAACTACTGGACATGAAAGAATGGGGGGGGGGGGGGCGCGGATGATACAATTGGAATCTTAACATCTACAAGATACGATTAATTGCTTGTTACTCAGCAACAAACAATAGTAATGAAGGATGATGGGATCTAATTAAGTCATGCTACAATGCAACTTACCTGAAACTCTCTTGTAAGACTTGCTACTGTTTTTAGTGCCGTTTTGGTGCTTCTTGTCTATTGATGGAGCTATCACTGCTTTGCCGTTCAGAATCTTTTCTGGTGATGGTGGCACTGATTTAGATGTCAAAGCAGATTTAATTGGAGCAGGTATGGTGGATGAAGAGGCTGAGGAGGAGGTGGTGATGGTGGTAGTGGTTGTAGAGTTCATTTTAATATTGGCACCATCTGCCTTCACTAGGTTAGGAATTTTCTCTAGACTGACTACAGGAACAGGAACACTGAAACACCAAAGAAAAAGTCTTCAATATGTGTTTTCTGCATCATGCTATTCTATTCCATGCTATACATACAGTCTGTTGACTTTCCTCTATATTATGTTTCAATAGCAAATTACTGCTGATATTACTATCAACACTAACCCAGGAATTAACTCACAATGGAACACTCATTATCATTTTTAATTCACATTTCAATAAATTATTTTCCTTGGGGAGGAGAATCAACATGCTGTAGGAATAAAATATATATAACTACAAAACCCATATACTTGTTTTATAATTTTTTCTCATCTTGGAAATTACTCATACCTATTCTTGAAATATTTTAAATATAATGATTCCCCACCCCGTAAACTACTCTGATTTGTCTGGATGCTGCACTGCTCTCTCAAGAAGAGAAACAAAATTTAAAAACCAGTTAAAATACTAAATATCACTCAATGTAAAATAAAACTGCACAAAATAGAAGTCCTACAGGTTATGAGAGTACCTCTGGGGTAACCTCAGTGTTCAATAAATTCAGTACATCCAAACTGCCTTGACTATAAGCCATAATTCTCTAGCTTGCTCTTTAAACATAAGCCGTATTTTAAAAAGCGTTGTCACTACCTTATTAATTCTCTACACAAGAGAGCATACAATTAAGACATGCTGCCTACTTCATCTGCTCAAAACATAAACAGATGAAAGTTTATTTTTGCCAACATTTTGCCCAAGTTCCGAAAGAGATTATGTCCTTTTTGACATGCCCTTCTACAGTAATGACATGAATAATTTCATGTTTTTCAGACAATGCCTAACAACCGTTTAATACGACTTGAATACAACTAATGAATTTGTACAAGTGTATGCATACACAAACACAAGGGATTTGTAAGTGAAGAATGCAGACAATAGGCAAACAAACAGCAGCTCATAATTGTGCAAGCCCCTTGTAGGCAGAGAACTTTACAGAGTACCATGCACAGTTGAAAGTGTGAAATAAATATATTATGGCTTATTTATGTAAAAGAATGTTACACATTATAAATGCAATGATCAGTGGTAAATTAGATGACAATAAGAACCGCGTGACTTTAGACTCTACATGTACTACATGTACACATACCCATATCTGGGCAAAATAATCTCTCCAGGCATTTGCTAGGTCCTCCAACACAAATCTATGGTATACTTCCTCTGGAAGTTACCATAGAGCCATGCCAGAGGATCTAACAAATGCCTACAGAAGATACCTCTATGCTATACTGAGACCAAAAGACATTTACCCATATTATATCGCATAAAAGTCACTCCACTCCTTTTTGGGTCCCAAAATCAGTATTTTTCCCTTTCTCACGTAATTGTCGCCGCCTTGATTCATCCTGTCAGTGTACTTCTGGCAGGAAGACAGCTTTGCCTAATGTATACAGCCAACTAAGTATGGGAAAGATTCCAGAAATCTGTCTTCATGTGCCTTACTGCACTGTACAAACAACCGCTTTGCCTGTGTTCCCCTGCAGTTACGGCTCTTCATTTGGCTGAATCTGAAAGAACTGGGTTGAAGACAGTGACAATACCGGCTTCCGGACTCAGGCAAGTAAAGAGCCTTAGCCGTCTTGCCACATGGGCTACACATTATGCAAATCATCTGCCAGCAGTATGATTTTTTTCATTGCGTAAGAGACGCACCCCTCTTTTTTGGCCAAAGAAAACTATGCATATGAAGTACAGGGCCACTAAGAAATCCTGTTAGTAAATTGTGGTGTTGCATATCGAGATATTGATACTGGTATGAAATGCACACTGGTGTGAGTGTACATCAATGCATGAGGCACATTTCGCATTTTACTGGGTCTGCTACATAGTAACATAATAGCTGCTTTCTACTGGATATGAACATTACAAAACTGTCCCGTTCTAATTCCCACATACATAGGTCCACTTATAGAGACACAACTTTGATACTGAATTCCAGACATTGTCTGTTTCCATGCCACACTGATGCCACTCCTAAAGATAATTCATGATTAAAAAACAGTACTGCCAATATTTTTAGTTGTAAAATATCCCTGCATCTGTGAATATGGTTATTAGTTTTTTAGTTTCATGTTCCCATGTGTGCATAGTAATTTCAGGTATTTTATAATCATGTATCCCAGTTCCAAAACATGTTTATCCTATACCTATTTAAACCAAATCTGTGTTTTCATTGCTCTTTACCAGACAGGAAAAAAGTTACTTGTGAACATAACTTGTTTCAGACAAATCCACCCCTACCATGTTCATTTGGAATGTTTTTTAGGGGAAAAAGCACAACTCAAAAGTTTTGGCATGAGGGAACATACATAACTGCATTATGAAAATTGTATGATTGCAAAAAAGCGATATCATGATCCTGAAAGGATCTTTTTTCAAAAAAAGAAGGGGCGGTATTAATAATATTATTGAAATGTAGCTAAAGCAGTCAAAGGATATTATTATTATTATTATTATTATTATTATTATTATTATTATTATTATTATTATTATTATTGCAAAGTCTGACCAAATAATATAAATAATATTTCAGGGAAAATCCTGAAATCCTAATAATTCAGGGAAAATATAATAATAATCAAAGTGAATGTTTCAATTACAAAGGCAGAAAAAGAAGAAATAGAAATAAATATTCCATGTACTAGGAAAAAAACTGATCATACACCAAAAATGGACATATTGGTAAGACATTTAGACAATCAGAGATTTCCTATACCTTCACTCAATCAAAATGGGGACTCCAGCCAAAAAATCAGAAGAATAGAACTTGGAAGTTCAGCTATGAAGGAATCAGAGAAGTTCTTGAGGTGTAAAAATATATAACTGAATACTAAACTTAGGATTGTTCATACCATTATATTTCCAATTTCTGTTTATAATAGTGAGAGCAGGACAGAGAAGAAAGCTGATAGAAAGAAAATCAAATTTGAAATGTGCTGGAGGAGAGCTCTGTGGCCTGCTAAATTGGACAAATCATGCCTAAAAACTCTTCCCTAGAAACTGGGATGACTAAACTGAGACTGCCATATTTTGGACATATCATGAGAAGACATGACGTATTAGAAAAGACAATGCAGAAATCAGTAAGAAAAGAGAGTCTCATCACAAGTGGATAGACTTAATAAAGGAAGCCACAGCCCTGAGTCTGCAGGAGCTGAGCAGAGCTGTTGATGACAGTGTGTCATGGAGGGCTCTCATTGATAGAACTGGGGTAAACTGAGGCCAATTTGATGGCAATTAACAATATTTTTTACTAAAACATTTTTCACAGCTGTGTGGTCCAAAGGGGATACTATTTAAAAAATATAATCTGGAGCAGTCCCTCTTTGGAAACCAGATAGTTTTTTTTAGATTTCATAAATGACGAGTCTACCAATCCCATCGTTTTTCAAGGAACAACAAGAATGACACTTTGTCCAGCTATGAAGAATTTACTCAAAAATGGTAATCAACAGATTTTCCCCCAACCACTTGAAATAAATCTCAGGAGTACCTTCACAGTCTTCACTTTTTACTTTAACATGACTGTCAAGGAATGGGACTCCAGCACTGCTGATGTGATCCCCTTCTGTTGCCAAACTTAACATGGTTTCTTCCAAGGGAGAGAGCATTTCTTATTCATTTGTTTGGCTTCCTACTCAAGAGTTCTATGGGAACTCCTTCGTACCATGAAGTAGCCAGCATGTTAGTTCCTAATGCCCATTTGCTGCTGCTTGTAGTATAACTGACAAAACAAACCATAAGATTTAGCCCAGAGTTTATTGATGCCATGTTGAAATGTGTAAGAGGCTTTTATTTCTCAGTCAAGATATTGGAGGAAAAATTCTTTATGTGGTTTGTTGCAAGAGAAAGAAATCAGACCATCACAATAAATGAAAACTGGACTTCTAGTAGAAGTGATTAGTGACCCGAGACTAATGACATGCAAATTTGGCCACTAGCACTGTAAGCACTTAAGTAGCAATCTTATTTTGCAGAATACAGACAGGTTTCAACCTCTTCAGTTTATAATGCATGAATGTCAAAGTTTAGCTCACTGTTTTTGGATCAGACATCAAAATGTTTTGAGAATAAAAGCTTCTGGTTCCATTTTGAAAGCTATTCAAAAGTACCAGAGAGTTCCTGTAGTAAATATATTCTCAAAAATGATGCTACTTTTGAATAAACAATTTAAACATGTCAGTCAATATTGACTCTATTTCTCATAAGTACTTTAAAAAAAAAGACATACAGTCATCATGATGTGCACCCAGCTTTTTTGGGAGAAATGTTGGTATGGAGGAGCTAAAAAATGTTCCTTTGTAATGGACCGACCACCATCTGATCAGTTTTAGACTAACCATAGCCTCTAACCTCCGCAGGGATAGAGGACCCATCAAGATGGTCTGCCCTAGGAAACTTATGGATCCGGATGGATTCCTGATGTCTCTTGGGGATTTTCCTGTCATGGTGGCAGACGATGCTGGGCGACCTCTATAACTTGGAGGTGACTAGGGCGGTAAACACGATTGCCCCTGAACGTCCACTCTCCTCCCACTGAATCAAGTCAGCCCCTTGATTCATTGAGGAGCTGGTGGTGATGAAGCTGAGGAGATGTGGGGTGGAGCACCCTTGGTGGAAGACTCAAAATGTATCCGACCGAGTATGGGCTAGAGCCTCACTTAAGGCATACTCTGAGGCAAGGGAGAAGCCAAGATTTTCTTGGCAGCTCGCATTGTGTCTGCAACTAATAGACCTGCGGAGTTGTTCCGGGTGGTCAGGGAACTCTTCCATCCTCCCAAGGGGGAGGGGACCTCTGATCATCTGACAACCTGATGTGGCGAGTTCGTTCATCATTTTGCAGATAACATTGCTCAGATACTTCCGACTTAGACGCCAACCTTAGAGCAGTACCAAGGGATGTAACTGAGGCATTGGTCTGTCCGGTTTGGATAGATTCGTTTCAGCTTGTTTAGCTGGATGACATTGACAGGACCCTTGGAGCGGTGAGAGTGACCACATGTTCTCTAGATCCTTGCCCATCCTGGCTTATCAAATTTGCCAGCAGGGGATTAGTTGATTGGTTCATGAGGATCATAAATACCTCACTGTTCCCGGGATAGTTTCCAACTAGCCTGAAACAGGCAATTATAAGACCTATTTTGAAAAAAGCGTCCCTGGACTCGTCAGTTCTTAATAACTATCGGTCAATCTCTAACCTCTCCTTTTTGAGCAAGGTTCTGGACCATGTCGTGGCTTCTCAACTCCAGGGATTCTTGGAAGAAACCGACAGTCCATCACAGTGTGGCTTCAGGCTTAGTCACAGTATGGAGACAGCTTTGGTCACCTTGGTGCATGTCCTCCACAGAGAACTAGACTGGGGGAGTGTGTCGTTAGTTCTCTTGTACATCTCAGCAGCTTTCGATACCATCGACCATGGTATCCTTCTGAGGTGGCTCTCTGAGTGGCTCCGCTCCTTCCTGGAGGGCTGCACCCAGTTGGCGAAGCTGGGGGACACCTGCTTGGACCCCTGGCCTTTGACCTGTGGGGTCCCGCAAGGCTCCATTCTTTCTCCCATGTTTTTCAACATCTACATGAAACCTCTGGGTGAGGTCATCCAGAATTGGAGTTGGGTGCCATCTCTACACAGATGAAACTCAACTCTATTACTCTTTTCCATCTAACTCCAAGGAAGCCTCCCAGATCCTGGACCAGTGCCTGGCCGCTGCAATGGACTGCATGAGGGCTAACAAGCTGAAGCTTAATCCAGACAAGACAGAGGTCCTCCCGGTCATTGCGGGGCTGCTCAGGGTATAGGGTGGCTACCTGTGCTCGATGGGGTTGCACTCCCCCTGAGAACACAGGTCTGCAGTCTGGCGGTCATCTTGGACTCAGGGCTCACACTTGATGCTCAGGTGTCTGCGGTGGCTGGCAGGGCCTTTGCACAGTTAAAACTTGTGCGCCAGCTGCGACCATACCTCATGAAGTCTGACTTGGCTATGGTGGTCCACGCCTTGATTACAGCTAGATTGGATTACTGCAATGCGCTCTATGTGGGGCTGCCTTTGAAGACGGTCTGGAAACTGCAACTGATGCAAAGGTCAGCAGCCAGGTTGCTAACAGGAGCTAGTTACCAGGGAGCATAGATGCCTCTACTGAAGAAGCTCCACTGGCTACTGATAATCCTCCGGTCCCAATTCAAAGTGCAGTTTATGACCTACAAAGCCCTTAACAGTTTGTTTATCTTTGTGACTATGTCTCTCCCTATGTACACAAGCACGGTTGGTGGGGACAAGGGAGAGGGCCTTCCTGGTGGTGGCTCCCCGGCTCTGGAACTCTCTCGCCAGGGAGAACAGATTAGCTCCCACCCTGTCCACATTCTGTAAAGACTGGAAGACATGGATGTTTCAATGTGCCTTTGAACAATAGGTCAACTCGTAATTTATCACTGCCCAGTCCGAATTGCTTACTGTCCTGGATTCAGCACTTTATTCCCATTCCTGGTCCTATTGTCTTGCATTTTGAACAAGCCCTGCCCTTTTCCTTTTAATTTTATTTGTCCCACTTTTCATTTCCTTGATGTTTATTGATGTATTTGACTTTTTTATTCTGTGGATTTAATTGGTTTTAATCATTTTGTTGTTACAGTAGAGTCTCACTTATCCAACACTCACTTATCCAACGTTCTGGATTATCCAATGCATTTTTGTAGTCAATGTTTTCAATATATCATGATATTTTGGTGCTAAATTCGTAAATACAGTAATTACAACATAACCTTACTGCGTATTGAACTACTTTTTCTGTCAAATTTGTTGTATAACATGATGTTTTGGTGCTTAATTTGTAAAATCATAACCTAATTTGGTGTTTAATAGGCTTCTCCTTAATCTCTCCTTATTATCCAACATATTCGCTTATCCAATGTTCTGCCGGCCCGTTTACGTTGGATAAGTGAGAGTCTACTGTATGTGCTTTATTTTTATATCTTGTATATTTGTCTGCCAGGCTTGGTTCCCATGTAAGCAGCCCTGAGTCTCTTCAGGGAGATGGAGGCAGGATATAAGAATAACGTTATTATTATTACCTGCTGCTCATAAAACCTGTGTGTTCAGGCTCAGTTTGGGCAAGGACAGGGGTTAAGATGATAGTCATGTGGGGAGAGGCTGCTTCATGCTGCAGCCAGGAAGAAGGAGAGATTGTAATTAGGAAGGAAAGGGGACACAGTGACAACATAATCTGAATTAACAAGAACAGGGATAGCTGCCTAAGACTCTTTTTGAAGCATTGCTTCCAAACATAACTTCTCATCACTACATACCACCATGTTGTTTTAGGTTCCACAATGGTCAATTTTAAAACAGAAAGTAAATTAGAGTCTCCAAAATTCCACGGAAGGCCAATGCAACCACCTAACACCTGATAGTTGCCCACAGTCAACCTGGCACTTATTTGACATGCTAGACTAAAAATTACATTCTGTTCTGAAATAGGCTAGAGGGCATGGTTGTGTTCCAAAATATTGTTGGCAAGTTGTTTTTAAGCCATGAGCAGATTCCCCATAGGTAATTTATTTACAGTAAATTAACCAATTAGAAGTACATAGGACACTTTCCCCCATTATAAGCAGCCTTGTGAGTTTATTAGATTCAAATACCATACTGAATGCTTTGTACAATACTGTAGTGGGCCTTCTTAGTTGTCCCAAGGTCAGGCTTAAGGAAAAATATCAAATGGGTCATTTAAGTTTCCCCAAATGTCTGGACTATCTCCTGAAAATAAGCCACGTTGTTCTAAATTTTTTGGCCAGATTCAGAATATGTATTTTTGTGATTGCATTCCCTAGTAAAGTTTCCCTACATCAAGGGCTAGATTTGGACACCTACACTCTGGAACTCACAGGGAGGAGAAACACTGATACTAGCTCTCACGACTTGTCCTCTGAATGTGGCATATACCATCTGATTTGCCATAGCAGTAGTTTTCTATGTTACAGGAGGCTAACAGTCTTATAACAGGAAGTAAGGTCTGTGGCTGTGGAAGAATTTTGTGGGGGGAAACAACCTATTGTGGAAATTTACAGTGATAGCAATTTCAGGAGTGCAACACAGGATCAATGTTTTTTTGTTGTTGAAAAAATAGGAAGCTGATGTACCATCTCTAGTGAAAAAATAGTCTGGGGTAGCAGCAATACATTTCCACTTCTTGAGTTCTTTTGGATTTAATTTTTCCATCATAGAAGTCATTGAAAGTTGATTCTAGGGTCTTCCACAGTAGGGACTGTGAAAGATCACCACTTGAGACCTGACAATGCTACTGTATCTCAGATGTGACAATATGCTATAATGTATATTTTCCATAATGACGGTTTGCACATATTTGTATCTGGAATAAGTTCATACAAAGAAAAAATAGCAAATAAAAGATCCCTTGGCCTATGGCTTTGAGACAAACAGAGCAGTCTTTACCAGCTGTAGATACATTTACATTCCAACTGTATGACTGAGGAAATATTGATATATACAACTATAAGGAAAAGATTCAGGCTGTTGTATTGTCCAAACTTTTTTGTGACCAACATGAAGGCCATTAAACAGCAAAACATAACAGTGTAATTGTTCAATGGTCCTAATAATTTAAATTCAAGCACCAGGCACAAGAAGATAAAGGATCCTGTGCAGTAGTCCTTCTCTACTTCTTTTTTTTTTTAAATGTAACTAGAATCCTCAGTTTTACTCATCTTTGCACACTGTGGCAATGCTTTAAATACTCTCTACTTTAAACCATCCTCAGATGCCTATAACCAGGTAACAATCTACCAGTCTTAAAAACTCCAAACATGTTGCAAAATTAGTAACGGAGCACCAGAAGATAAAGCAGCATAATAGTAAAGGATCATCTAAAATATTCTTTGAAATCAATCAATCAATCAAATCCCCTATATCTCACTAAATTAAATGGGTCTTCTTATCTTGAACAAGCTTACTGAGAAGTCAATCTAGCTATGAAATTAAACGCAAGCTTTATACTTTTTTTCTCAGCTGAGGACAGGAAAACTGACCTCATGGGCCATCTGTTGGGAGTGCTTTGAATATGATTTTCCTGCTTCTTGGCAGGGGGTTGGACAGGATGGCCCACAAAGTCTCTTCCAACTTTATGATTCTATTATTCTATAGCGTTCTGCTTATTATCTACACATACCAAGATGAAAACCATTATATTAGAAAAGGTAAAAACTGTTATCTTGGCACATCACAAAAACAAGATGTCTACCATGTAATTTTCTGTTTAATATATTCTATTATTAAAACATTTCATTCAAGCCCAGCTTCAGAAGAGCCCCATTATTCATTTACATCCAAAAGCTGTGGGAAATAATGAGAAGCAAAGGGGAAAAAATCAAGATCTGCTAGAAGAGCAACTTACCAAGGTTTATCCCTTGATATTTTTGAAGAAAATACCATGTGCTGTTTGCTAGTGGAGGTAATTAGATTGTCTTTGGGCGTTTTGAATGGCTTTGAGTTGTTGTTGACAGGGTTATGGCCGCTGATACAGGATTTCGGTTTCATCTGTATTAGTGATGCCCTGGAAT
This sequence comes from Anolis carolinensis, assembly GCF_035594765.1. NCBI lineage: Eukaryota > Metazoa > Chordata > Lepidosauria > Squamata > Anolidae > Anolis > Anolis carolinensis. The sequence goes on along the minus strand of NC_085845.1, from coordinate 84,155,831 downwards.
TGCAGGGTGGAGAAGCTGGAGATGGGGAAGGTTTACACATTGAACTGTGTCTTCGTTCTACAACAGAGGAAAAAAATACCAGACACTAAGCAGACAAAATAAATGCAGCTAGGTGAAAAATGAAATTCAAGAAACACAGAAATAATACATACAGAGCATTCCACATCAGACTAATTTGATAGAAATACAGATATTATATAGATGGCCAAATTACTAACACATTTTAGCATGTGTTGCCACACTGTTGTCAGGGCAACACCTGGTGAAGAAATGCCAATAGTTGCTGCTGAACTGCCACTAGAATACAGTCCTGAAGCAAGTAAACGGATGCCACTTTGGAGCTGATAATAGAAATATTGCTAACTTAAAGCAACTGGCATTAGAAACACAACTTGCATGAGCAGTCAATAAGTAAATAAATAATGGAATACATTATATGCATCTTCTAAGTATGCAATGACTTTTCCCTTTGTTCTGTTCAGCTTAAATGACTGCAATCATATACATGCATAGTTTTATACTTGTATAGCATCTTAAAGGCCTAAACACCCTAACAGCAAAAGATCCTCTCTGACCTGGGAAGCTATGCATGGTCAGCTCTGGTTATTACTTGGATGGATACCAGGTGATTATTTCAGAGAAGTAACTGGCAAAACCATCTTGCCTAAGAAAACCCTATGGAATCCATGGGTTCACCATAAGTCGATGGCTGTCTTGAAGATACACTCACATACATCTGACATCTTAGTTGAACACAACTCATTAGTTAAATACAATTTTCAAAATAGGCCCAAAATTTGTGTTTCAGTTACCTATGGTTTGCAGTGTAGCCAAAATAATGTTCCGTAATCTGTAAGTCTAAAATATCTGCCATATCTTTTGCCTATGATCTGATCTTCAGTGACAGTTTACCCACACTTATTCTCATAGGAGACCAATAATGACCACATTACAGGAAATGCCACATTCTGCTTTTTCAATGAGAAGGAAACAAGGGTTCAGTTCAAATAACTGAAACGGTATGTCTGCCCCAAGTGTTTACATAGTCAATACGTGCACATTTATATCTTGTCATTACAACCAATAAAACACAAAAGAGGACAAAAGGGGGTACATTAATTTTGGTCTGACCTTCATCAAAATTGAAGTGACAGGCTCAGACAATGGAGCCCCTAAAAGCCCATTTCCATCCAGCCGGCGGCACAAGGGAAGGAGTGGGAAAGATACTTGAAGTGCAGGAGTCAAGACCCCTCCCCCTGAAGACTGTGTTCCCTTTAGTCCCTCTGCACGTCTCAAATGTCTGAACTGGTCTCTCTGGATCCTCTCTCATATGCAGGAGTCTGCTCTTAGTTATTAATCAGTTCACATTCTAAGATCCATGGGCTAGCTTCATGTCAATATAGCGATAGCATTTTTTAAAATCTGTGTGAACCAAGGGAAAAAATCAACGGAATATAAATGGTTCAAACATGCTCTGTGTATACGAGCACACATTACAAGGACAAGATCAAGATTACGAAGTACTTTTAAATCAGAGGTTTATCAATCTCATACTATTTCCAGATTAGTGGATGGAAAAGCCCTGCCCTGAAAGAACAAAGACTTGATTTTTTTTACTAATTCCGGAATATCAGAGGCTCTTTAATATAGACATAATGCTTTGTCAATTCTGTTTATTATACAAGGCTATTCACTGTACTGACTGTATTAAATGTTAACTGCTTGCTTCAGCTAAGTATCTAAATCTCAAGCCTTATGCACTTATCTGAAATATAAAGTTTAAACATTAAGTCCAAATTCACATTACATTTGTTGTCTGTTTGAAAACAAAACAAAAATGTGAGCCATAAGTGCTCCAATTTATTACTGTTATGTGATGTCACATAGTAAAGAAAATAGCTGATTGGAATAAATGAAGAAACTGCTACCTAAGACAGCAAATCATATAAAAATCATAGAAGTTAATTTTCATTTGGAAAGCCACAGGACACTAGCCACAGTATAAGAAGTGTAGAAATGGACTGCTAAAGAAAATCTTTTTAAAAAAAAATAGCCTGTGTCATTGAAAATCCATCTGCTCCCTCCCTTCAGTCACTCATATATCTGGATCCAACCACAATGAGGTGAATGCAATCCTTTTTTCAGAGAATTTGAGAAAAACTATAAAACATATCATGAAATACCAAGGTCAGAATCATCCAAGCCATATTATTTCCAATTTCTATGTATGGTTATGAAAGCTGGAAAGTGAAGAAAGCTGGCAGGAAGAAAATCAGCTTATTTAAAATGTGCTGGAGAACAGTTCTGCAGACACCATGGAGTTGTAAAAAGATAAATGAATTGATCTTAGAGGAATACATGACTGAATTAGAAGTGAAGGTGAGTAAATTGAGCCTGTTGTATTTTGGACATATCATGAGAAGACTAATTGGAAGGGATTATAATGCCTAGTAAAGTGGAAAACTGCAGGAAAAGAATGAGACCACAGTAGAGTTGGATTGGTTCAGTTAGGGAAGTCATGGCCCTGGGTTTGAAAGAACTGAGCAGGGCAATTGCTGATTGGGCTCTTGAAGGTATCTCATCCATAGAGTTGACGTAAGCCATAGACAATTGGATGGCAAGTAACAAAAACAAATAAAATTAATATTGATCAAAATGGAGGGAAGCATGTTTAGTGACAATTTTTCACAGGCATCATGAAAGTATGTACGTAAAAGTATGTAAAAGAGTGGGCACTGGGATGAAAAAGTAAGACTAATGTTCCCACTGCCAAATGATGAGGTTAACACAATCTTACCTAATCCAATCATGCATGGCTGATTGATGAACACTATAAACATGTGTATTTATGCTCATCTGCATTTTGCCACAACTACTGTAAGGACGGGTGCTTAAAGCAAGATCAGGCTCAATGCGTTGCCATGAAATGTTGCAAAAAGTGACCATAAAAATATGACCAGACAGAAAGAGTCAACCTAGTAGCCTAAGCAGTAAGAATAGTTTTCTCTTCCAATTTAGAGTGAGAAGATTGGAAGAATGTATCTCTTCTTCAATGACATCATCAAATATCTAAAATTCTTTGGCTATATTGCAATGCAATGTCACCATGTAGGCTGCATGGCACTTCATTGGTTGGGAATATTTACTAAAGAATCCCTTTTAAGTTAAAGAAAAATGGTTCCAGGGTAGTAGTAAAATAATAAAATAATTGCTGTGATTATGTGAAAAATGTAAAGAAGGGCCTTTCTTGGCAGTTTTGTTTTGAAAACAGGCACCCAAAAGATTTTCTCAACATCCTAGTTTTCCAGAAATGCCAGACCTGAAAGATATAATTCCATGCAGCAGAATCCTATGTACAACAATTATGAAAAGGGTTACCAGAAGTGGTGTGATGTAGTGGGGAGATTCTAGAAAGTTAGTTACACATTTTAATTGTAAACATTTAAAATCAAGGTATTCAGAGGAATACAGAACCTTATTTAACAGTTGTATAACTATACCATTACAAAGTATTAACTGTTAAAACTACAATTTAACAAACAGGCCCATTTATTGCTTTTGGAATTTTCATTAAACATAAAAGAAGCAATTTTGTGTTCTGCAGATGGTGAAACAGTTTAATCATAGAGACATCCCCTTTACAAGTCAGCACTTTCATAGGTTGATATATTAGTAACTGATATGACTCATATTTCTAGTTTAAAATGCTTAAGATATTAAACCAAATAATAAGCATGTTTTTACACAGAGAGAACACTGTTTTTAAGGAGCAATAGAACTGCAGTCATTAGAAAAACATGGATAACAAGGCAGTTAGTTCAAACCCAATGGCTGTAAACACCTAGTTAAGTACTTTCATTTTCTCTGTGATGAAATCCAACACACACTGCCCTCCATTAAATTAGATTTTGAGAGCTGGGAGAAGACTGACTTCTAACAAGTTATGGTACAATATATTTCAGAAAAGGTAAGGAGTATCTCCCCAAATGTTATAAACATGGGACAGCTGGATGAACAATAGTTTCAAGCTTAACTGCAATCTTCCAACTATACCCACCTCAACAGTATTTACATTGTGGAAAAGGAAATGGCAGAGCTTGTATCTTTAGCTCTTCATGTAAACTGACAGAGGAAGTGAACTGTAAGAATGAAAGACGAGTACTGCTGTTCCAATAAAAGCAGTTTAACAAACTTCCAAACTTCTGCGATGTGTTGAAACAATAATTAAACTGCCCCTCCTCCTCATCTCTCTCCCCCCCCCCCCCCCCTATTTGCAACACATACAAGAACACGGTCTTCTGAAATAAAATGGCCAAATAATTGTACTGGAGGCAGTAGGAATAATCCAAAACATATACAACAGATCTTGATAGAAAAAAAAATGTAAACTATAAACTAAAAGGACTTACACCACAGCTTAGCCTGCCAACTTAATCCAATTCTGGGATGGCTGTAAACAACCTGAACTGCTGGAACATTAAATGAATCACGTTACAAGCACTGTCAGAGAATGACAGCAATACGATTAGCTATTCTGCAAGGGCTGGAAAAGAGACCGATGACTGTTCCAGCAAACAGCCGATCTGCACTTTCAGCCTCTAGCTATACTGACTGAAGACACAAACACGACCGCCAGGTTTCACACCCTTTGCACTTATATATTAGAACTGTTCTTTCGCAAGATCAAAGCAGTACTTGCTGCATAACTGTTGTATTTCAAAAAGCAAGGGGAAGGCAGAGGGAGAAAGGGAAATACCCTTCATATTAGAAAAACAGTGACAGAGTAATAAAATGCTGTAATGACAAATCTTGAGTTGACAAACTAGGAAGTTCATAACATGACCATAAGATGCAGTTACATATTCTTTTATATTTCTAAGGCTATTGAATTATTTTTAAATGTTTATAAAGTACCATTTTAATTTAATCTTATTTTAAATTGCTGGAAGCCACCTTGAATCCCAGCCCAGGGGAAAGCCAGGTTATAAATTCAATTAAAATACAGTATGTGAACAAAACAAAACTATTTATGCAGATACATTTAAAATCAGCTCACTTGGCTGCTGTTCAGTTAAGCAGGAGGCCTTCTTGCATAATCAGAACCTTATTTTTACTACAAACCAGGTAAGTTCCACAGCTAAAAGGTGAGGAGCCCTACTCATAACATCTAACTCCTTTTGTTACACAGACAACAAGCCTACCTTTGATTAAGTGAATTGGCCCTTATTTTTTTTTAAGATACGTAATACATTGTATCTTCCACCCAGGCCCTGATCAGGCTGAAAACTCCTTAACCTCAACATGCTAAAGAATTATGGCTCTATGGAAGGTTTTCCTGAGAAGCTCAATTGTGTTTACATTCTAGTGACCCATTAGCACCTTGGGAAGGTGAAGCAAAGAAAGCATTGTGTTATGTAGCAGTTAAGGAAAGTGTGGACAGCTTCAGCAGGAGAGGAAGAGGCATCAGCTCTTTCTCGGTGGTGGCCCCACAGCTATGGAACTCTCTCCGCAGTGAGATTAGATTAGCCCCCACTCTGTCTACTTTCTGTAAAGACTTGAAAACTTGGATGTTCCAATGTGCCTTTGAATAATGGTTTAACTCACAATTGTGGCTGCCCAGCTCTAATTTAATGTCTTTTTCCAGCACTTTATTTCCAGCCCCGGCCCTATTGCTCTGCGTTGCCTTGCCCTTCCCTCTCATATCGGAACATGCCCATTTTTTTCAGTTACTGGTTGTGATGTTGATTGATGCATTTTTATTATATTTTTACTTTCTGCTTTTAATTGTTTTAATTAATTAAATTGTTTATTTGTCATATGTTTTTAATTATCGTATGTACTTGAGTATAAGCCGACCCGAATATAAGCCGAGGTACCAAATTTTACCACGAAAAACTGGGAAAATTTATTGACTTGAGTATAAGCCAAGGGTGGGAAATTCAGCAGCTAATGGTAAATTTCAAAATAAAAATAGATACCAATAAAATTATGTTAATTGAGGCATCAGTGGGTTAAATGTTTTTGGATATTTACCGTATTTCAAAGAAAAACAGTAAACTAGCTCTGTAAGTGGAAAGGTAGGGGCAACATAAATAATATGGTATCAACAAAATAATAATAATAATAATAATAATAATAATAATAATAATAATAATAATAAAAACTTCCTTTGTATCCCACTCTATTTCCCCATGGGGACTCAGGCTGGCTTCCAACATAGTAACAGGCAAACATTCAATGCCTATATAAACAATGTAGAGCTAACTGTAGATCTATAATTATATATACTAATTTCACATATGCATTTCCCCCTGAAACATTTGCAAATCCTCTCTTTATATATGTGCATTTCCCTCCTGCAATATTTGCAAGCCCTATTTACGGCGCGCCATGCAGTCATGCCGGCCACATGACCTTGGAGGTGTCTATGGACAACACCGGCTCTTCGGCTTAGAAATGGAGATGAGCACCAACCCCAAGAGTCAGACATGACTGGACTTAACGTCAGGGGAAACCTTTACCTTTTACCTATTTATATATGTTCATATCCATCTAGACATCTGTGTGTGTGCATTTCCCCCTGTAATATTTGCAAGCCAATTATCTATATATAGATAATTATAGCTGTATAGGACTTGCAGATATTTGCAAACATGTGATGGGAAAATTCATATATAAAATTAATGTATACATATAGATACAGATATACATGTACATGAAAGTCTCTAGATATCTATATGTATGTAGGATTTACAAAAACCTGCAAACGTATGAGGGGAAAATTCATATATAAAATTAATTTATTTCTAGGGAGAAAATCGATATATTATTTACAAGCTTCGGGGCATGCATTTGCCCAAGGAAGAAATGCAAGCAAAGCCCTCCTAAAAACAACTTTAGCCTCCTTTCTCCTCCCTTTTCCCATCTTTTATTTCTCCATTTTTCAGACTCTAAAAGTAGCCAGAAAAGTCTTTTCAAAATTTCCCTCTCCTCCCAAAAAACCCACCCCATTTTTGTTTCCTTAGGAATAAAAAGAAATACACACTTTCTGTTGCTGACTTTTGCAAACCTACGGCTTTATTCTCTTTTGTAAACAGATATGGGGGAGGAGTGGAATAGATATTGTTTCTTCCCCACCAGAAAGAAAACCCACTCAAGTTGACCAGGGGGTTGAAGGGGAAAAAGGGATATCTCTAGTTTAGATTTTTTTTTCTCCTCTGCAAGTTCAGAGGACTTGGGTGGGTTTGAAAGAAAGCCTCCTTCCCTCCCTTTTGACTCAAATATTCCTACAAGAATAGTAATAATAATAATAAATCCTGCAAATTTGTAAGTCTCTCTCTTTTTCTTCCTCTTCCACCCATGCAATCTTTTTCTTCTTCCTGGCTTGAAAGGCTTTCTCTCTCACTCTCCTTTCCCTTTTGAAAACATTCCCTTCTTCTCTCTCTCTCTCTTAAAAAATAAGGTAACTCCAGCATGGGAGGAGAAGCGGAGGTGGTTTTAGAAAAGAAAATATACTGTGGCCTCCAGGTTCCACTGCCTGGCTTGACCTTGACCCCATTATAAGCTGAGAGAGGCTTTTTCAGTCTACAAAAAGAGATTAAAAACTCGTCTTATCTTCAAGTATATATGGCATATTACTTTGAATTCCTTCTTTATGCTGGACTTGATCCCCACGTAAACCACCCTGAGTCCCTTCGGGGAGATTGTGGCAGGTTATAAGAATAAAGTTGTTGTTGTTGTTATTCCTGGAACCCTCAATAGACTATATACACTCACCTCTGTCACACCACTGAATAACTTCTGGACTGCCTAATAATTACCCTATTGCTTTTCCTTTCATCATGCGACTTGAGCTGGATTGAATTAACTCTTTAATAGCTTTTACAATTCAACCAACTGGTTCCTGGGTTACTTGCTCGTTTCTTGGAGGGACAGGAGCGTGCTGCGGGTTTTCCTCGGCCAGGCCATTGCTGCAGGAAACCCTTTCCTCCAGTAAGGGCTTGGCCAAGAGAGATCCGGAGAGACGTCCCTCGGCGGGACCTCGTCCCTTGGAAGCATGGGCTGCTTCCCAAGGGGCGAGGGCTCGGCCGAGGGAAACAGGCCACAAGCGCTGCTGCAACAGCAATCGCAGCCCGCTTCCGGGATGCTTCTTCCTCCCCTTCCCTCTCCTTTTCTCGGAGGGACGGGCCCTTGCTCCAGCAAGGGCCTGTCCGAGAAACGAGGAGCGTGCTGCAGATCTCCCTCAGCCAGGCCCCTGCTGGAAGTTTCCTTCAGCAAGGGCCTGGCCGAGGAAGATCCGTCGCTCTATCCAAGCCATTCGGTCATCCAAGATCAGTCCCGCCCGTTATCTTGGATAACCAGGGCTCTACTGTATTAGTGTATGTAAAAGTGCCCAACTGCAAAGGTTCTTGGGTAAAAAAAGATGTACGTCCATTTCAATCTGACTTCAGGTCTGGCTATGGGATAGAGACAGTTTTGGTACATCAGGAACTGCACAGTTCCGTTGGATTTCTTGGCTGCCTCATTATTATTGACCAGCATCACACCAGCAAACATTCATGGAATGAATTCCAATTTAATAAAACATCTGTCAGTGAAATTCTTTTTTAAAAACGAACGCTGTCCATGTGTTTTTGCTTCCTTAATTCAGGCTTGCCTGACCTGGTTATTTCATTTCATCTATTTATTTACTAGTTATGAATGAATTAAAAGTTTATGGAGACATAGTGAACTTCTCCATCTTCTATTGTTCTCCTTATTCCTCTTCTTAGTCTTCCTCCTCCTCCTCTTCTTTCCCCTTCTTCTTTCTCTATTCATTTCCCCCTCCTCTTCCTCTCCTTCCTTCTCTTCCTCTTCTTCTTTTTCTGTCTCCTTTCTTCCTATTCTTCCTTCAATTCCTTCACTTGCCAGTGATGCCACTGCATGGGAAGAGCCCCCATAAATCCCACCCCTCACTGTAGGGGCAGGGCTTGGGCCGAGCTAATGAAAGGCAGGCTCCAGCTGCTCCTACAGCTGCTTTGGTGAGGCAGGGGAGGTTGGGATCCTATTGTGCTTTCCTCGTGTTTCCCCACCTTGAGTGTCGTGGACAGCTTGGAAGGTGTGGGTGAAGGAATGCAGGTGAAAGTGTCAGCAGTAGAGATGGAGCCCAGCAGTGCACAGCAGTCCCCTCAGCCAAGCTCTGAAGCAACATCAATGGAAGCAGCTACTACTTAGCTTGCTGACCAAATACAAGAGACTTCTTCTGAGCAGGCTGAGGAAGAGTTAACTGTTCCAGCTTTCAAGGACTTACAAAAAGAAAAGTCTTAGCTGCTCAGGTCATGGAGGTTAGCTGAGAAGAGAGCCAGCAACAGGTAACACATGTGAACTTAAGATTTAAGGGACTGAAGAATGTTATCTGGTTGCTGGCTGTGTCAGTTCTAGAAGCCATGACCCTAGACTCTCTCGTGTTTTCTGAAACCTGGACTTATGTTGGACATTGGCTTTGGACTTGTGATTAAAACTCTGGATATTTCTGAAGCTGACATTTGGATTCTCTCTTATGTATTCCTGTTATTGTATGAATCATTGTGGGACTATCGGCCCAACCTTGGACTGTTAATGTATGTTCTGCCATGATTTGGGCACTGAGGTTTTGACAGTGAGAGAAGAGAGAAGTCATCACTCATGCATGGATTCCTTCTCCCCTCCCTGGTGGCTTCTCTCTCTCCCTACATCTCTGTAACTCACTTTCCCAAAGCACCCCCCTCCTTCACACACAGCTGGTTGTATGTGTATGTGTGCATGCATGTGTTTGGTATAATCTTCCAAGTCAGGGCTGGTTGTGGACATGAGGGTGGACTTCTAAATATACGGGAGAAATAAAGGGGGAATCAGGGAGCTGGCAGGATTTAAAAAAATATCTGTAATACAAGAATGCCTATGAAATATGGGAGACTTGGTAACTCTAGTTCCAGTCCTTTGAAGGAGAAACTCAGAAGCTGGTACTACAGACTTCCTCCTCAGTCTGATGGATGGAGCTCAGATTGGTCCCCCATGCTATTTAACATCTAACATCTACATGAAATTTCTGGGAGATGCCATCCAGAGATTTGAGGCAGGTGTCAGCAGTATGCTGATAATCCTCAACTCTATCTCTCTTTTTCATCCAATTTAAGGGAAGCTGTTTTTATGCCAAACCTGTGTTTGCTGTTAGTAATGCATTAGAGGAGGGCAAATGGACTAAAACTTGATCCACAAAAAGATTACGGCCATAATAATGCAGCAAAAGACAACAAGCGGAGGAGCTTGGAAATGAACAAGTAGTCTATGCAATCATATGGTTACCTGGTTCCCATCAACGTTTGGGCAGCTATAGTCTACAACAGCTGAAGTTATTAATGTAAAGCCAGGTCAGATAGAATGCATTATTATATAGTTTAAAGATCCTTAACATATGGAAGTCTGCAGCTTGTGTATTTTATAAAAAGTCTTCCTCAATTTGGTGTCCTTTGAATGCATTAGATTACATCTGCTATGGTCCATATCCTGGAAAGAAGCATCAGATCCCATCTGATTTTGGAAGTGAAGCAGCATCAGCATTAGCTAGCATCTGGATGCTAACCAAATATCAGGTGCTATAAGCAAGATTATGGAGAAAGGACAAGGCAAAACCACCTCTGAGTACTCCTTGTCTAAGAAAACCCTATAGGATTCATGGGGTTGCCAGAAGTTGAAAAGTGACTTAAATGCATGTACATGTGCGCTTCTAAGTGAGACAAAGAATTATGCCTGCAGGAAGGAAAGCATTTGATCCTCATATTCTACTGAAGGATTGTCCTTTGGAGTCCAGTGAAGGCCATTAACTGGACAAACAATGATACGGGCTCCCCCTACTGGCTCCACATATGCTAACACTTACCTAAAATGTGTACATTTTTAAAAATTACAAAAATATGAGTAATTAAATAAAAGTATGCTTCTTAAAACACTGATAAGATGCATCTGGATTTTATGTTACTAGTAGTATTTACGTACATGCAACATCTTTGCTACTCATGCTGAAGAAGTAGGTTTTTCTTCTTCTAGAACTGAAGTCCTTGAATATGGCCTGCAGTTTTGTATGGATCATGAATTCAAACATCAAGACAGCTGGTGGCCTGTCTATTAACAACACTCACAGTCGTCTAAATCCTTCAGTGATATCAAAACAATTCATCACTTAAGTCTTCAAGGAACTGGGATGAAGACCAGAAGCCAGTATGCAATATTAGAAATTCATATTTGGACAAAATTCTTAAACTGCCCACAAACTGTTGATATAGCCTGGCTGCATGTTGAGCTCCTCTATCTTTTGCTCAGCCTCCAAGAATTGTGAAGAAAGATTACAACTGATGAAGCAGTAAGAATACCTCCCTAAGGATAAGATCCATCTCTCCTTCTTTTACTACTTGTATAAGCCTAGGTGTATACGTTTATTTATTTATTTTCCATATTTATATCCCACCTTTCTCAACCCCCGGGGGGACTCAAGGCGACTTACAACCTGCACTACATAGTGCCTACAGCATAAACATAAGAAGTTGCCCATACAAATTAGGATGTCCCTGCTAGATGGCCTTGGAGCAAAATTCTTGAGGGCTACCTAAAATCAATGCAAATTTCCAGAAGGTTCACGCTGTGAGGTGACTGCTTCTAAGTTCTGGTCCTCTGAACAAAGGTCTCTCTTGTAGTAGCCTCCCAGCTAAACATCCACTCTCACCACAATCCTGATATACAATGATTCAAAGCCAGGAGGCCATTTGGACTATCAAATATCTAGAATACGTTGTATAATAATCCTCCAAATATTCTGGACAAGCTTCTGTAATCATCAACAACTAAACCATGTTGGATAATTAAACCAGAGCTGATGGGAATTTAGAACATCCAGAAAACACTCTGCTCTACCCCCCACCCCCACCCCACCCCACCCCACCCCCATCTCTTGGGTTGTATCCTCAACATTATTTTTGAAAAGGAATGGGAGCTCGATAAACCTAACCTTTATTTCTTAACCTATTTCTGTTACTGGACCTTTCCCTTCTGCTGCAAGAACTAAAATTAAAACTGAAAAATAATGCCTAGAAGCCCTGAAGAAGTGTCCTGAGATTCAGCTCTTGGGGTAAAACATCAATAATCTTTGAAAAACCATAGTCAAAAATAGCCCCGACACCCCTGAACCACCAACTGCACATTCTTAGCACTCTGGGGAACATTAATATTTCCCTACAACTTTCATAATGACAGAGATGGAACTAGCTGGAGCATTCCCATTAGGACTAGCTAGTCAACAGAGGAGAAATGCAGGCAACTCACCTCTCTAGAGTGTATTATTTCTAAACCATACAGGATGAAGCTAATAATACCTGATTATTTTCAGTGAAAGGAGAGCAAAGCTGTTTGTGGGGGGAGAAAACACTTCCAAGTTTTAGAATGTGCTAGTGGTAGAACCTAGGGGTGACAATTCAATGCTCTTCCTGAGCAGGAAGTTACAGTGCCTTGTAGGAATGGTTGTTGTTGCTGCTGCTGCTGTTGTTGTTGTTTGTCTTCAAGTCATTTCCAACTTATGACAGCCCAGAGAAAAACAATTGTAGGGTTTTCTTGCCAAAATGTATTCAGAATGGGTATGTCTATGCCTTCCTTTGTAGCTGAGGGGGTATGACTTTCTCAGCAGGGATTCAGATTCTAGTCTAGAGAGTTATAATCCAATGCTCAAATCACACTGGATTTCACAGTAACCATTATGTAGGTCCAGTTCCTAGACAGAGTAGCAAAAATGAATACCAGACTTAAATGAAAAAATATATTCTTCTCAGAAGGGCCAGAAAGCCTTACAGCTTTATTTCAAGTGTGTGTGTAAGCACATGACGTGATGGGGGAGGGAAGACCACATTTTGTCAAGAAGTAGTCGTCAGCCAGTGTTCAGCTTTCAGGCAAGAGGTGGCAGTTATTTAAAGAAGCCAAGGAAGTGCTCCTAACAAGTGCGTAAATGTGTAGGAAGCTTTCAAATACTGAAAATAAAACAAGACAGTCAATCAGCTGTGTTTTAGCCTAGAAGAGTGCTTTAAAGAAAGGATGCTCTAAAGAAGCAAATGGCTATGCTACAAAAATGATCTCATTCTCACAATTCCTTTGAATGCAAAGGTGCCAGTATCGGAGCTGGTCTCCAACAGAGCAGAAAATCAAATGAAAATATGGGAGGGAAACTCCATCTAATAACTACATCCTACTACTAAAGGATGGATGGGTGTCAACAAGAGACTAGAGTTATCCCTTACTCTACTGTGCAAAAATTGTCCAGGAGTACAAGACTTTTCCAGGGAGTAAACAATGAAATGTTATGCAATCGAGCTTCTTGGAATAGACCAGAAAGTATTTGTTGCTGTTATAGTACTGGAAAAGAATAAACAATTCCTCACAATGCAGTATTTCCTGACCCAATGTGAAAACCAAGCAGTAACCTTGGATGATAGATGACAGTGACACATTCCTTTACAAAAAATTTATGGAGAGTGATAATTTTGAAAGGCACAACAAACAGTCCAGCACATTAGATAATTCTCTACTGGGGAAATGGTGTCAGAGGAGCTCTGAGAAGATGAATTCTTCTCAGATAGCACATATTGGGGGAAAGACAGGAAAAATTGCTTATTTAAACTAAAAGAGACTACTTCCAGGATGGAAGGAGACTTCTGTTTCTTAAATCTTGTATGGTTGCCAGGACAACATAGGGCTATATCAAGAAGCCGCATGAACTTCTCTAGACATTACAAAGATCCTATACAGAAAGCACTTCCACACAGTATTTACATATATGTAGGTGCAAACATATGTATAAACTGTTCTGCATGCACATGCTGGGAATCTGTTACTTCAACTCACCACCTTCAGGTGATGCATCTTAAAAGCTTGTTTAGTGCAATCACCAAATCAGTCCCAAATTCTTTTTCTGGGATAAAACTTTCATCACCTCTTAGCTACTTGCACTGCGGGCCATACAGTTCAGTAACATACCCTGTTCCCAAAGATGCCTTTTGTAGGATGGGAGAAGTGGAACTCAGCTTCAGCTTAGCTCTCCCTCCATCACAAAGGGTGGTTCTACACAGGCATCATAATGTAGTTTGAAGCTGGGTTGAGTGTGGGGTGTCCATAAAATGTACACCCATAATTTATGCTGTAGCTTGCATCAAGCCAGAAACAGCATATAAAAAAGAAATCAGAAAGTTTGGAACAAGCCAGATCATGTGCCAATCAGAATATATCCCAAGCAGAAATCAAAACCAGGATATACTCTGATCATTCACAACACATCAGTGCATCTCAGCAGACTGCTTAAGAAAAAAAAAACCCCCCACACATTTTGCAGTGGCTCTCTAGCCGTGCATACTGTGATTCCTGGGTCTGGTTCCAATCCCCAATCAGCAGATACTGTGGCCACCATCCAAGTCTAAAACCGGGCCTGCACAACTTGTGGCCCTCCAGATGTTTTGGACTTCAGCTCCCAGAATTCCTGACCATTGAACAAGCTGGATAGGGCTTCTGGAAGTTGGAGGCCCATACACCTGGAGGGCCACAGGTTGTGCCGGTCTGGGTGCTGCACAGTGAATCAGGTTTGTTTTAATCCACTTCCAGACTATAGTATCTGTGTAGAACTGTCCAAAGATGCACACTAACTTGTAGGCTCAGCAAGACTTTCATTCTCAGTACCCAGTGTGTTTTGAGGCATTCAAAATTACACTGCAGTTTGCATGTCCAGCAGTGGGTAACACAATGGTCAGGTAAAGCGTTAATTGTTGGCATAGATGTTGCCTGGACTTTAATATTTCTTTATTGCACCAGGAACCTTAAAACAAGCATTGTCATTTGTTTAACTCACCTTGGCATTTTGCATTATTGCACACTTTCCTCTTAAAAACACAATCTGGAGTATGTAGCCCACTTTCACAATCCCTTCTAACAAATGCCAAGCATGCGTTTCTCTGGGATATGCAATAATCTAATAAAGTAATCTCAAATTCTCCTCATAGACTACTTTCTTGGGCAAAGTGCTTCTAAAAATCACTTTTCAATGTTTCCCTCCGACATGGGTGGCAGTTTCCTGTTGTGAATATGTATTTGCTCTAAAAAAAATCTCAAATTGTCACATGCAGGACAGAGCAAAATGCTAAATAACAGGGACCAAACTGAGGCCCTAGCAAAAACAAATACTTGTATTTCATTAAGAACTACCATCCATAGTTTTGCAGTCACTTCCTCAAAAACAGACAAAGCTACTCTTGTTACCTTGAAGGACCCCAAGGAACACATTCAAGGAGCTCACGGGAGCTGCATATTAAACATCCAAGTCAAATTCTTACTCCTCTCACTTGGTTTTGCCAACGAAAGTATTAAATTCGAGTCTTGAAGAGAAGTGGGTATTATTATATTAATGATGAAATAGGGAAAGTAGTCAAGTTAAATATTTAGCTTTTCTGCTTCCAATATCATTATTGCTATAATATTTAGAGTCAAATTAGAAACCACTATAATCTGAAAAGGCTCATGAGAAAAGCTGTTTGTCAATCTATAGCAAAACAACAACAACAGATAAATGCTGGATGTGTGAAACATAAGTATCCATGTACCTAAAAAGCCATCATTTCCAGTTAATCCTAATCTTCCACTGCAAGCTACCTTTTCTATAAATACTGTACGGACACAGACAATGTGTCTGTCAATTTAGTAATGAGCACAAGATTGGCATTCACAGCAAAGACTTTAAAATGATGAACTATGTATTTACTGAGGAGAAAATAAATATAATAGGCCAATCAAAGAGAAGCGCATAGGGTCAACTTAACACCCAATATTGTAAGCTGCTTCCATGGAACTTACTGACCCTTGTTTGGCTTGTTCAACAACATAACTTTTCCAAGTTTTGGTTGCAAGCTTAACAGATAAACTCATTCAATTTGTTTTTCACAGATAAGAAGAAGAATAAATTATTTCTAACACAACATTTAGTAAAGGAGACCTATACCAAGCCATAATCCAGGAACAAAAGTTTTCACTTACCGCAGTGTG
The DNA here is from genome assembly GCF_035594765.1 of Anolis carolinensis. Classification (NCBI taxonomy): domain Eukaryota; kingdom Metazoa; phylum Chordata; class Lepidosauria; order Squamata; family Anolidae; genus Anolis; species Anolis carolinensis. Next base: position 84,139,751 of record NC_085845.1, on the reverse strand, counting down.
ACTGGAAAACCTGTGGCTTGACTACCTGATTGCAGATATTGCACACTACTAGATAGAAATCATCATGAGCTGGATAATGGCCAAATAAGTGCATATCTGTGGGAAAGTTAAAAAATATATACACACAAGTATTAGAAGTTTTAAATATATATATTTTCAAAATGTTAAAATACTGCCATTCTATGTTAAAAAAGAGAGAAGAAATACAATAAAAACAACTATTTCAGCATAATATGATGCATGATGCACCAGATATAAGTCCCAATGAAATCAGAAGAACTTATTCTCAAGCATGTGTGCATACGACTGCACTTTTTATATCACTGCAAATTTTCCAATATTAACATTTGCCATTTTACATGAACTAGTGACAGGGCATCTTGTTTAGTCTAAAACTCAAAATATAAGAAACATCACATTTAATTTATGAATCTATTGTACATAATAACATATGAGTAAAAATGTGTGGAGATGGATTTGCACTGACCCACCTGTCAAATCTACCATATATACTCATGTAAAAGTTGGTCTTATGTATAAGTCAAGGCAGGTTTGGGGGCCAAACCCATATTTTGATATGACCCATGGATAAACCATGGAGCCTCAGGGGACCAGGCACCCCTGACCACTGCCACTGCCATTTTCCCATCCAGGCATTCAAAAAAGTGACACCACAGTGGAGAGCAAAGAACAGATTGGTATCTTTTTTAGGTTCCTCTGAGACAAACTAAGACTTTCACTATCCTATTCAGAGAAATTGATAGTTTCATTTTCGTAAGATTTAGGGTACAGTAATCAACTTGATCCATGGATAAGTTTACCTAGGGTTTTGGGTTGATTTTTTGACTAAAATTTCTAGACTTATCTGTGAGTATATTTAGTTCCTGTCATCATTTTAAGAAAGGAGCAGAAGTTCTATCCTGTGATTAAACTAATAAAAAGTATGGGCTGCAATGAACTTTAGCAGAGTTAGTGACCAGACAGGACCATTCTCAAGACTTGTCCTGGTTAATGAAATACAGGCAGTCCCCAAGTTTAGGAACAAGATAGGTTATGTAGGTTTGTTCTTTAGTTGAATTTGTATGTAAGTCAGAACAGTTACATTTTTTCAGTGTAACTCCAGCCAAATATATAAACATATATATTTAGCTTTGGATAGCACTGGGAAGGTTTAACACCCCTGTGGTGTCTGTTTTGCTGTGTGTGCCCCTGTTCAGAAGATTTCCCCTCACTTTCTGTGTCTGCGAGAATTAGATCTTGAAAAATTTGGCTTGTTGCAGAAACAAGAATTGGTGATAAAGCTTCAGTGAAGACACCTTTTCCCCATGATAATTCTTTCACAAGTGAATTTCCTTTCCGAGGAGCAGATTTCTCTCACTTCCTGTTGTCTCATCCCCATTCTTAGCTGTAAGTAGTTTTTAAGTCAGATGTTTGTAACTTGGGGACTGCCTGTAAATATATAATGAAAAATATACACACTGACTTCCCATCCTCAACCAACAAATGATTTTTGTGAAAAAAAATAGAATACTCCTTGTTTGTTTCACTCTCCAACCTCATATATCAGTATTTGCCAATCGAACGCCCTCACAATACATTGGAATACACAGGAAAGGAGATTCCATCTGAACTGTAGTATAACACATTAGGAGGGCACCATTATTGGTCTCCATCAATAGAACAAAAATCAATTGCAAGCCATGTTCACAACATCAAATGACTTTTCCAAAAATTGTTTAATTTGCCAAATACTTTCTGTTCTGTGCCCTTAAGGGTTTGTTCAGAAAAAGTCTGCCATTGCCTTTCTCTGCTACTGAGAGATTGTGACTTCCTCGGGGTCAACCAGAAAGTTTCATGACCACCTGGGAATTTGAACTGTGGTCTTTAGAGTCGTATTCCAACAGTCAAACCAATACACTAGTACTATATCACAACAAAATTCTTTAAAGCATTTATGCATTTACTACAGCAGTCTTCAATAAAATAAAATATATTAGCACATCCTTTAATGACAGAGTAAGTTTCAACTTAAAATAAAATGGGGATCAGCAGCCCCAATTCACTTAGCTATGGAGTCATTTAGCATGAAGCTAAAGCAAAGCATGATGAAATGAATGATCTCATCACTCAGAAGCTTGAAGCAAACATGCTAAGAAACTAGTTTTACAAGGTCAACTGTTACAAACATGGTCATGACTTAATAAGGAGTGCTTGTGGTGTGGTGGAGGCTCCTTCTTTGGAGGCTTTTAAGCAGAGGCTGGATAGCCATCTGTTGGAGGTGCTTTGAATGAAATTTTCCTGCTTCTTGCAGGGGGTTGGACTGGATGGCCCGTGAAGTCTCTTCCAACTCTACAATTCTATGATTCTATGCTGGGGGATTCTGACCCAAGATATCTTTGAAGGCAATACAATACTGTATTGCAGAGTTTGCTGAAAAGGGTTTCTGTCTTCACGGGCTCAAATGCCTGAAAGTATCACAGCCTGTCTTAGTGATTGGAAACTAAGCAGCATCAGCCCTGGTTACTACTACAAGGGGAAACTATCAACAAATACCAGGTGCTACAGGCTGTGATGGGAAGGAACTGTTGAAATCACCTCTGAGTATTTCTTGCCTAAGAACTCCTATGAAATTCATGGGATCACTATAAAATGACAGGTGACATGAAAGCACATATACACACATACAATATTAACAGCAAGAAGTTGGTAAAGATATGGAAAGGTGCATTTCAGATGAAGTTAAACAATTAGTTTTAAATAGTTTTTTTCCGCTTGTGTTCAATGGTTACATATATTAATTTGCCAGCCAACGTATTAAAATATTTCATACACCGAGCTTTCCCCCTATTTAAATTAGACTTGGGGGTCTATTCTGTCCTAATAACCTCTCAAAATAAGACAGGGAATGTAATCAAGCATTTTTCTTGTCTTACAAATCCATGTTTGGGTGTCCTAGCTTGGAAATAAACACACGTCTGCTTTCAAAATTGCTCATTTACTTTTAAAACGTAAAAGTTTTTAGAAACTGCATTCCAAAAATGTAATCTTAGTACAAAACGATTAGTCAGCCACGTTAATGTTGATTGCAGCACTGAACTGTAAAATTCTCATTAGACAAACAGCCTTTCTCAACCTTTTTACTCTGTAGGAATCTGCAATACTTTCCAGCTCTCAGGGAACCTCTGCAAATAATATATCTGCAGCTTTAAAAAAATGGGTTGTTTTTTTTTGCTCTATCACAATATCTTGCAGAACTCCTTAAGACCTATCATGGAATCCTATGTTGAGAAACCCTGGACTAGAGTTTTCTGAGTGTGTCCAAAGAAATCTGATTTCTTGGCATATTTCACCTTAGTACTGTAAAGCTGAGTGTTGTCTTGTTAGGGGCCAAAAATGGTGCAGTATGTGACAGGAGATGCAGCAGCTAAAAAGGCTAATTGGATTTTGGCCTGCATAAATACGTGTCTAGTGTCTAGATCCAGGGAAGTCATGCTACCTCTCTATTCTGCCTTGGTCAGACCACACCTGAAATACTGTGTCCAATTCTGGGCACCACAACTTAAGGGAAATGTTGACAAGCTGAAATGTGTCCAGAGGAGGGTGACTAAAATGATCAAGGGTCTGGAGAACAAGCCCTATGAGGAGTGGTTTAAAGAGCTGGGCATATTTAGCTTGCAGAATAGAAGGCTAAGAGTAGGCATACGGTCATGTATAATTATGTGAAGGGTAGTCATAGGGAGGAGGGAGCAAGCTTGTTTTCTGCTGCCCTCGAGACTAGGATGAGGAACAACAGCTTCAAATTACAGGAAAGGAGATTCCATCTGAACTTTAGGAAGAACTTCCTAATTGTGAGAGCTGTTCAGCAGTGGGACTCCGCCCTTGAGTATGGTGGAGGCTCCTTCTTTGAAGGCTTTTAAATGGAGGCTAGATAGCTGTTTGTCAGGGGTGTTGTGAATGTGATTTTCCTGCTTCTTGGCAGGGGATTGGACTGGATGGCCCATGAGATCTCTTCGAACTCGATGATTCTATGATTCGAATGCATATCATATCAACGCCTTCATCTGGATGAAGTTACATATGACAGTTGTTGTATTAGAGCACAAAATGGCATTCTGGGACAGTACCAAGAGACCAGAGGGGGTTGACAGGGCAACATGGATATTGAGGGGATAAAAACTCAGCTAGTAAGCTAGCTGTATTTGTTCCTGGATATGTTCTGAGTGAAACATGCATGCACAATTCCAACTGGATGGACTTGTGTGGAATTCAACAAAGGCTTCTACCATTACTTAAATAAAACATATTACCCAAATGACCTAACCAAATAAAGTAAATATAGGCCCTTTGCGTCCACGGATTCTGTATTCATGGATTCAACTATCCATAGCTTGAAAATATTCCAAAAATGATTTTGCCATTTAATATAAGGGACACCATTTTACTGTGTGAATGTATATATTGGAACTTGACCACCCACAGATTGTGATATCCACTGAAGTTTTGGAACCAAAGTCTAGCAGATACCAAGGGCCCAATCCAGAAATTGGTTAAAAGGTTATTTTGTTACAAGAGATAATTTGCAGATCAATTTAACCGCTCCTTCCACAGATACCTGGGATTGTACTCTCTCTGTGCCATATCTCTGTGAAAAATATAGTGGAGAACATGGATGGCCCCATACAACCCAGAACAGCTATGGGTAAAGGAACTATTAAACCAAGACTGACATAGTTATTGTTATATATAGAATTAACTGCTTCATCCATTTTCAGTTCCATTCCTTCCTTTGGTCTTCTGAGAATCCCCAAAGAAACTAACAAGTTAAATTTTCCAGCATTATTTTCACAGCACTAAGCTTGTCAAAAAGCGGAGCATGAATGTACATGACTGCACGCATGAAATTCACATGCAGATCTGTAGGGTCTCTTATGAGGACAATGACAAGGTACCTTCTGAAATAAAAAGAAAAAACCCTTCACATAAAAGGTAGGTAAAAAATCAATTGTTATTTACTTTCTGCACAGGAGTAACAGAATGGGGCAGACTCAAAGGCTGTGGTCATGCAATTGGATCACAGCTGTTGTTAGAAGGATAAGAAGAAAAGGGCCATATAAATACCTGAGTACTAGCAGTTATCACTTTACACAGATTTGGTAACATTGCTGCATCCACCCCCAAACTTGTGGCTCCTCCAGAAGTTTTGGGCAATAGCCTTCATCTTTCTCAGCAAACATGGAACATGCTGACTGGGGATGATGGGAGTTTTGTCCAAACATATCCAGAAGAGCATGGCTTTGGGTAGTTTTAACTAATCAACATCTGTACTACTAATTTCAAGTTGTCAGCAAAGAGGTACTGGGAACATGAGGCCCTATGAAAATTTGCTCTCCTGTCACTGCCAATCATATGTTTGGCAGCAACCCTTCTTCTCAAAAGCAGATTTATCTCCCTTCCCTATTTAGGTCAGCAAGCTAACCTGATGTCCAAGTGTCTTGCTACTGGGAGAGCTGGCAGACTCCCTAGACAGGAGCCAATCAAGGGCCATTCGTGAAACGGGAATTAAGGACAGTTGGGACCAGAGGAACACATCAGGTTAAAGGTTGCAGTTGTTACTACAGCACTGGAGGAAGAACAACCACCTATTTCCAGCTACAGACCTAGGATATCTAGAAAAAAACACAGATCATCCCTTACCCTATTTAATGGTTATTTTGAGGACAAGAACATCAACTGAGAGTAGTATTCTGAGAGGCCATTCAGAATAATGCAGCCATAACTGCCATTTAACAAAATCCTGCAATATGCCACCAGACAGAAATATCCATCCACTGTTTCAAATGTTGAGACTTACCCGAGCAATACCATAGTTTTGCACTAGACAGATGCCACCCACACATGCATTTGCAGGATGCAGTAATATTAGTAAAAGTGCAGGCTCATACTTCCTTTTTTATGCAGATCAACAGTCACATAAATTGTCAGTTCTTCAGAGCACTCAGAATCAAAAGTCTGCCATCCTGAACAACCAGGGTCATACATTTTAACTTAGAATATCACATCCTCTCTGATTTATCTCTATCTCATTGAAGCATTTGACACTAAAGGGAACATGTCTGGATCCACAGACTCAGGCTCATAGTCTAAACCTAGAGGGCAATACATCATTCGCTTAAGAATGTTATTGATGGAGGGTTCTAAACTGCCACCGTGGCTTCAAACTCACTTTTATTTTAAGCAACTGAACAAGGTGGAAGAAGCCAAAATGTTTTGCTAATTAACTGAACTGTTAAGTTATATTTGTTAATCACTCCAATATACTAACATGCAATTCACTGCATCCCATTGGGATTCAGAACAAACTTGTAACAAGTGCTGTATTTGCTTTGAAATCATTTACACCTCATGATTATATAAACAGTGCACTTCCATTTCTATTTTTGCGATGATTCAAATAGATAGATAGATAGATAGATTAAATGTAATGTTTGTGCCATGAAAATCATCAATATGGGCCTGTGTCCAACAGGTCCAATGTGCTAGCAGATATTTTAGAAGAGGTCTGGACAAGTGGAGTGGGTCAAAAGATCAAGTTAGAGGGTGCTGTGGTTTTAGCTTGGAAACCATTTAAAGATTTAAACTGTTTATTCTTTAAAACCTTATTCTTAATATTTAATTCTTGTTTAATGTTTGTATATTTTTGGGTTTAAAATTGTAATGAATTGCTTGTATTGTAAGCCGCTTTGAGTCTCATTTGTAGAGAGAAAAAGCAAAGTATAAATAAGCATAATAATAATAATAATAAACAATAATAAACAATAATAGGCCAATTTCTTTTTATTGGGAGCCCAGGTGGATTAGCAAAATCCAAAGCGTCATAAGACCACTTCTTTTTTCTTTTTTAATGTTGTAATGTTAAACAGAGCAGGGGGATCCTGCAGTCACATTGAAAAGGTGAATTTGGGCTTCTGAAAGCCTTTAGATTGAAACACCAATTCTTGCCTTGGGGCAAAAAAATAGGCAATTGGGATTGTGTGGAGGAATTGAAAGCTGTAAAAACATCCTTGGGCATTTATATATAGATCTCTCATACCTGCCTGACAGTACAGATCAGCTCAGGCTGTAAAAGTATCATAGCAATGCCAATAATGAAGACAGTATTGTTTACTAAAACAACTGGAAATCAAACAAGAGCCTAATTTAAACAGTTACAAAACTAATGCTAATATTGTATTAGCAAATATACTGCAAAAAGTATAGCTTCACAAATTGATAATTTGAATGTCTAGTTTAAACATCTGCAAAATCAGAACTAATATTGTATTAGTTGATACAATGCAATGAACACAAATTAATAAATTAATCAATTCACATTACCGAATGGTACATTTCAATTCCAAAACCACACTCAAAATAAATTATTGCCTTTTGTTGTATCCCAGAGTGACACCTCTCTGACCATAAGACACCATACCAACTGAATATATCAGCAAGCAGTTTATTGGAAAAAATAAAAATAAAAGCCAAGCAATAAAAAAGATTAAAAGGTAAAGTCTCAAAATGTTTCTTTAAAACATCAGCAATAGTCCACCACTTCCAAGGTATAGAAATAAATCACAAGATACAAGGTTGTAAAATCCAAAAACATATGGCAGAGTAAATTCCAAAAGACAAGACATGAACTTGGTAAACTGGAACCAGGAAAGAATACACTTGGATTCAAAGAGCAAAACTTGGCATGACAGGAACCATGAATCAAAATTCATACAGGAAACTTAAGAGCATGAACAGGCATGACTGACTTGAAGCACCAACGTTGACTCCAATGAAGTAACAGGCTTTTCCTTTTGCCTTAACAAACCTCCTCCCCTGAGAAAAAGACATTTCGTTTCACTTTCTCAGCAGATAACTTATCTGCTCTTTTTTCTTGAAGACGATCTGACCCAAAAAGAAGCTGGGAATTCTCTCTCTGTTTACAAAAGTCTCACCACCTATTTGCCAGCTCATTACCCTCAACAGTTGAATCTGTATCAGAAGAATCCTCCTCAAAAAAGCAGCCCCTTTCAGGATTCTGGCCTTGAGGCTCCAGTCCCTGTTCTGCAAAAGCCTCTGGTTCTAAGGCAAGCCTGTCAAGACCATTATCCCCACTGCAATCAGATACAGGCCGAGAATCAAACACAGGCCCAGGCCCAGAAACCTCATCAACATCAGGCACGAACACAGGTAACACAGGCTGAACTATAACACTTTTACCCAGTTAATTGCTCAAGCAGTGTACTTATAAGAGCAATAAACTCTGATGACATATATAAGTTAAAAGAAATGTTTCAGCAACTAAATGCTGTAATGCATTTCTGAATATGAAAATAATTGGTTGAGATTGCAGGGGCAGGAATGCAAACCTACCTACAGTTATCAATAGAAAGGAAATGGTTCATATGTACTTTGTGAATAATGGGATTTATTCCATTCCCAAATCATGTATGGGAAACCATTTTTGTCAATGTAAAATATGAGGCTTCAGATGTTAATACAATAGCAGGGTTATTTTATCCCTTAGGGATGCATTTCAGAGTTGAATAGAGGAACAGATTGATGTGATCAATTGTCTAAAGTGAAAGAAATGTGTTTGGCCAGAACACAATAGAATTCCTACTTCTAATAAAAAGGGGACAGCATCTCAGGAACCTAAGAGAAAGAAACTTTGACCAACCATGGCTGGTATGGCAGAACAAGGGACTGGAATAAAACAGTGATAAGTGAGAATAGCATGCTGAATATTATTAGGGTGTTAGTGGCACTAAAGAATGCAGAAAATTTCCCACTAATTAAAACTTAAATGGAAGGCCCAAGTGACATACCCTGCAGGTACTTCTAGGAAAGAGTGAAGAAAACAGTACCAAGACTTTCCAGGTATACATCCATTATATCTAGTGTTTGCCTGCAAAGCATAATTTCAAAATAAGAAATTACTCTGAATTAAAGAGAAGCAAAGCTCCCACAGTCCATAGAATACTTAAAATTGTGGTGTTTGTGAACTATTACCTCCAAAAGTAAAGAGAAATTCCCTCCTCATGCTTTTACAGAACCTTTAAAAAAAACAGCTAAAACAAACTACTGACTCATGTGAGGGACATATCTCGGCACCCAATATGAAGAAATGTGACTTTTTAAATCTGTGTGATACAAAACAGTTTTTAAGCTGCTCTTCTGCAAACTCAACCATTAAGAAGACCTTTCCTTCACCAGGATGTTCTCCTATGACTGAGGTTTTAGGGTGCAGCTCTCTTTTTTCTGTTCCACTAAAAACATGGAGCAGAGTTTGGAAAAATTAGCTTTTGGGTCTTCAACTTTCAGACATGCAGCCAGTGTACAGTAAAATAGTGAGGATGAGGCAAGTAGACAATTTTAAATCAAATTCTTCAGATCCTGAATACATTCCCAACAAGAACAGAACTTTACCTTGATTGCAGAGTTTTTCCATTCAACAAAAGAAATAAAAATACTGCCCACTTATTACAGTATGACCACCATATTTGTGGAGTATTCATGTGAATTTGCGAAATGAAGACAATTAAGCATTTCTGGCCCAAAAACATAATAGATGTATGCTGGAGGACCTAGAAAATGCCTTTAAAAGACATATTTTGTTGAATGTGGATTTAAAAAGGGCAGATACTGGCCCCGCAAATACGAGGGTCGTACCGCACTTCCCATCCTGTACACATCTCCACAAGAAATTATTGGATATAGTTTAAATCTAAGCACCACACACCAGCAAACCTTTAAAAATCGTAACTTAGGTAATGAAGATGTAAGCTATGATCTTTCTTCCATTGTACACAACGGAGGAGAGTGGGGATGAATAAGAGAGAAAAGGAGTACTGGTGCAACTCTGACGGCTCAATGGCAGATATATATGACACAGGTTGTTCATGTATTTATTAAGGTATTTGTATAGTAGCATGCATCCCATTATATAGGGCTGGTATGCAAAATGACATGCAACAGTTATACAACAGGTGATGATTTTCTGAACATGGAGCTGACATCACAAGAGACCCTGCACCTGCTGCTCTGTCGTTCAAAGTACAGACACCCTGCTAGAGTGACAGGTTGGAGGATCTGCAAATGTGCCTTTCCTTGCAGAATGTCCTCTTTCTAAGACACAGTTCAATAGAGGATAGGATTTTCACCATGTGTGTTATGTCTTTATTGCTATAAAGTGTGGGAGAAGGGTTTCTGATTCTTTCCCCATATAAACCAACATGGTCTTTTCAAGGTAGAAGGGGGTAGCAGCATCTTATGTTGTTCTGGGGCTGAGGAAGACCATCACTGTTGTGGCTTTCATGATGTGGAACTGTCTTCTTACTGATATTAGGAGGGCTTCAAATGTCCCTGCTGTCACCTGAAGACATATCTGTTTACCAAGGCATTTTCCTGATCATTTCCTTGCTGACACTAAGTTATTCTGGAGAACAAGCCCTATGAGGAGCGGCTTAAAGAGCTGGGCATGTTTAGCCTGCAGAAGAGAAGGCTGAGAGGAGACATGATAGCCATGTACAAATATGTGAGGGGAAGTCATAGGGAGGAGGGAGCAAGTTTATTTTCTGCTGCCCTGCAGACTAGGACACGGAACAATGGCTTTAAACTACAGGAAAGGAGATTCCACCTGAACATCAGGAAGAACTTCCTCACTGTGAGGGCTGTTCGACAGTGGAACTCTCTCCCCCGGACTGTGGTGGAGGCTCCTTCTTTGGAGGCTTTTAAGCGGAGGCTGGATGGCCATCTGCCAGGGATGCTTTGAATGTGATTTCCTGCTTCTTAGCGGGGGGTTGGACTGGATGGCCCATGAGGTCTCTATGATTCTAGGTTTTTAGTGAATGGCTTTTATGGCCATGCTTATTCTTCTAGCTCTTTTTTAAAATTATACATTTTTATTGTGAACCAAGTGCTCTATTACTATATTTGAGCTGGGTGGAAGGAGAGATGTGCCACTGGCTAGAGAATCTCTCGCTTATTCTAGAACAAGATTGGAAATCATGAGGTTCTTCAGGTATTAAATACCAGAAACTCTAACATAGCCAATGGTAAAGAATGCTGGCAGTTGCAACAACATCTGGACACAAATCCCACATTTGTCTTAGCACAACCGAACTTCAAGTTACTCAGGAAGGAATTTAATGCTATCTCGATCTTAGACTTATGGATCCTGCAGTCTGCTTTCTAAGGTCACCTGGATTACACTGGGATAGAGCATGCTATAAGAAAGAGGACTACTACCCTATTTCACATGGCAGCCAATTGGGGAGGAAATGATGGCCCCAATAATAAACTTTAATCAACTTTATTTATATCCCGCCACCATCTCCCCGAAGGGACTCTGGGAGGTTTACAAAAAAACACTCCAGAGTGCAGCATATAACATAAAACAGTAAATATAAAAACAATAACACATAAAATTATAGGAACAACTACCAACACACATAACATTGCATGGAGTTAACACTTAAAAAAGGACCTGTTCCAACTTACATTCAATTCAACTTAAGAACAAATCTACAGGACTTATCTTGTTCGTAATTTCGAGATTGCCTGTAACGAACTCTTCTCCTTTTAAAAGACATGGCATTACATATAATGACAACACTGTGTAAGAAAAACAACCAAACCTTGTTCAACTATAGCAGATAATTTTTATTTCATTTTTTGATTGTTCTTTTATACTGACACAAAATCGTTGTTTACTTTCCTGAAATATTTAACAACATTTTAAAACTGAATTATTTGAACAACTTCAGTTGGACCATTTCTGGATATGTTGAAATTGCAGATAAAACGGAATGAGACATTCATTTCACCTAACTGCTTTTAAGAATTCCTTTATATAAATCTTGAGGGGAAAAAGAAGCATAAGTCATATAACCTTCTGTATAGATTTCAGAGGTGTGGGGTAATATTTAAAACTAAAAAGAATGCACTATCTGGTACAATATACTCCTACCATTTTGTTCTCGCTAACTTCCACCAAGTTGGCTCCAATGTATGGCGACCTTATGAATGAGAGACCTCCAAGACACCTTGTTATTAATAACACTACTCAAGTTCTGTCAACTCAACACTTATGCTTCATTGATCAGAGTCTATCCAACGTAATGCAGTTTTCCTTTTTTCCTACTGCCTTCCACCTTAAGAAGCATTGTCTTTTCCAGTGAGCCATGTAATCTCATGATATGTCCAAAGTACGAAAGCCTGAGCTTAGTCAGTTTGGCTTCTATGGAGAGTTCAGGCTTGGTTTCTTGTTAGATCCATTTATATGAGTTGCTTCTCTTCCTGTTACTTTTCCCCCACTGTCCAGTTTTCATGATACACAGAAAACAGGAAATACTATGACATGGACAATCCTGATTTTAATATCCAATGATGTATCCTTACATTAAACTATTAAAGGATCTTCTCTAATGCCTTAACAAACTGCTCTTCCAATTCCTAACTTATTCTGATTTCGTGACTCCAGTCTAATCCTATCATTACTCTGTAAATAAGGTCACAATGTTCCAAGTCAAACATACTAATTTAGCTGTATGACTCTCTCCCAGGAATCACACTTTCACATTCTAGAATGAAGCTTAAATTACTGCGTAAGAACCTGTAAAAAGCACTAACAAGTGGTTCACAATGGACCTGTTTGTTTATTAATCGTAGAAATTATGTTAAATTCAGGCTGCAAGATAGGTGTGAGATAGGCCTTATGTTTTCAGTGGACAAAGGCCTGGAATCAAACAAGATGCTTCATTACAAAAGTCAATACTATGATGCCATATGAAAATACTGTGGTAACAACTCATTTTAGATAAAGATGTACTCTGTAGATTAAAGTCAACATTGAAATTCTAAGTAAATTCCAAGTAAACTCTTGGTAAGATACTACTAAAGCAAATAATAAACACAATATAGTCCCTTGTTCATAACTTGAGGATTGCCTGTACTGACTCGGATCTGGTGCCTTTAACAGTCTTTGCAAAAGCTGAATCTCAGATGAAGATTAAGGAAACTAATCAGAAAAGACCTCAAGAGTTGATGGTACAAACATTGGATATGTTCCAAATCCAAGATGCAGGATTAGAACAGTGATCAAAGCAAAATAATTTGCACCTAAGACCACACTGTCATGGTTGCTGTGGGTGAGAGAGCACTTTTGGCTTCCCTGGAGAAACACCAGGGTTAAACTGCCTGTTGTGTGTCCCTGCTGAGGTAGGTTACACCGGGAGGATGGGAGTAGAGGTTTTATAAGCCCTGACTGCTTTCCTCTGATCCTCTTTCTGCTCTTTTTAAGGCTGGAGTGGCAGGAGTGCTGCATTGCTCCACAGGATCCTTGGCCAAGTAAACAGTACTTTATGTTAAAATACAATAGATAGATACAATTAAAATGCATTTTAAAACCCAATCCCCCCAAAAATCCCACCCACAAATTCCCCAGCAATGTGCCCCTTATCCTTCTCCAAACACCTTCCTGCATAAAAAAAGTCTTGACCTGCTTGTGGAAGGCCAGCAGGGATAGGGCCTTCCTGGTCTCTCTTGGTAGGGAGTTCCACAGTCTGGGAACAGCCACTGAAAAGGCCTTCTCCCATGTTCCTACCAAGTGTGCTTGAGCGGGTGGTGGAGCAGAGAGAAGGTGCTTCCCAGTCAATTGTAAATGTCTACTAGGTCCATAGAATGAGATATGGTAATCTGGACCAAAGTCATATAGGGCTTTGTAGGTCAAAACTTACAAAGGTTGGTTGTAAGTCAACCAACATCCGCTGGATAATGGAGGAAGGCATGGAGTTTCAGAAAAACATCTATTTCTATTTTATTGACTATTCTAATGCCTTTGATTTTGTGGATCATAATAAATTGTGGCAAGTTCTTGGTGGTATGGGGATACCAAGTCACCTTGTCTGTCTCTTGAAGAATCTGCATAATGACCAAGTAGCAACAGTAAAAACAGACTATGGAACAACAGACTGGTTCAAGATTGGGAAAGGAGTACGGCAGGGTTGTATGTTCTCTCTCCCCCCCCCCCCCCCCAACCTGTTAACTTCTATGCAGAACACATCATGCAATGTGTGGTGCTTGATAAATCCAAGGATGGAGATAAAATTGCTGGAACAACCTTAGATGGCTGAAAGTGAGGAGGAGCTGGGGAACCTTATAACCAAGGTGAAAGAATTAAGTGCAAAAGCTGTGCAGTTACATATAAAAAAATCAAGATTATGGCAGTTATTGTCTGATAACTGGCAAATAAAGGGAGAAAACGTGGAGGCAGACTTTGTATTTCTAGGTGCAAAGATTACTGCAGATGCAAACTGCAGTCAAGAAATCAGAAGATGTTTGCTTCTTGGGAGGGGAATAATGACTAATATCTTGATAAAATGGTGAAGAGTAGAGACAATGAAGGTCTGCATAGTTAAAGCAATGGTATTCCCCATAGTAACCTATGGATGTCAGCACAAGACCATAAGGGAGGCTGAGCAAAGGAAGATAGACGCTTTTGAACTATGGTGTTGGAGGAAAATTATGAGAGTGCCTTGGACCGTAAGGAGATCAAACCAGTCCATACCCCAGGAAATAAAGCCCGACGGCTCACTGAAGGGAAGGATATTAGAGGCAAAGATGAAGTACTTTGGCCACATAATGAGAAAACAGGAAAGCTTGGAGAAGACAAAGATGCTGGGGAAAATGGAAGGAAAAAGGAAGAGGGGCTGACCAAGGGCAAGATGGATGGATGGGGCCCCAGGAAGATGTGGAGGCAGCGGTGGAGGTGGAAGCAGAGGTAGCCATTAGTGCAGTGGCAGCGGCAGCTTCTGCCCGGGCCTCCTTGCAGCTCCGTGTCCTCTTCTGCATGGAGCCCGTTCTGCCGTCCACTGCCTCAGAGCAGCTGGTGGGAGCCTTAGAGCTTCTCAAAGGTGAGCAAGCAAGGCGCGAGGAGAAGAAATCTTCCATCAGAACTTCCTTCAGAGCCTGCCTCCCTCCCTTGAGGCACCTTCCTGCGGCCTCAGTTTTAAAAGTTGCAGAAAGGGTGCCTCTCTAGTTTGGCCTTTCCCTCTGCACCTCCTGGAGGGGCTCCTCCATGCATGGTGGACAAAAGTCACTTCCCCCCTTGCCAAGTCCCCGGCTTGGATAATAGGGCCTCCTTATTATCCGTCAGTTTCGGTTATCCGACATTGGGCCCACCCCTTTATGTCGGATAACTGGAACTCTACTGTACATATAAAGGTATCATGGTGTTCTGAGAGTTTCTGTTACTTTAGTAACAAATGCCTTGATACTAAAGGAGCTATGAAAGACTAAGCCTGGCTACTTCTGACAAAGCCCTCAGCCCTAAGCATAGTTTTGTGAAATACTAAAATCAATAGCACTTTAGAGTTTGCAGACTTTGGATCACATTACAAGTAAGCTGCGTTGGTTTTTTTTCTTCTTAAAGTCTAAAACTGGATGGGAAGTCATTTATCTCAAGTAAATTAAGAACGCAAAAGTGTTGCCTCCTGTACAATGTTTTAAGTCTGCAGATGATCTTCTCTTCAGTTAAAGAATATTCTATCCAGTAGCAGTGTTGTAAAAAGTGACAAAAGTCACGTTTTTCCTCTTTTCCTATCCAAGTTCACTACAAAAAACCCACAAATGATAACAGATGAACACCACAGGTCTTACACCAGGAATGGAAGCAGTTCATTTATCTCTGCAAAGAGGGCCAAGGTATTTCTAAAACATGCTAAGAATATGGAAACCTGTGGCAGTGCACATCAGCTGCGTGTATGTGTTTGTGTATAGCTTTTCAAACTACAGCCAATTTATTATATGTATTCTGTTTTAAGATAATATTAAAAATTCACTTAGCCAGAATCTGTTCAGACAGAACAGATTCTGATAGAAGCTAACTAATATTTTCTGTTTCTACAAGAAATCAATTGACAAATAAGGTGAAAAGGATGACCAGAGATGTTAGATCTGGGAGAGTGCTTCCAGACTTCTCACTGCTCCTGAATGTGACTATATGGGCCTCTGCTCACTTTCACCGTGACCCAACAATTTCTCTTCCCGGAAGTAGAAGAACCACAGTGATACACCCAACATGGGGCTGCCCTTGAATACTCTCAGATTTTTATTTATAAGGCTACACTACACCAGTCTTGCATCAATTGCAATGACTTCTAATCCAGTTCAAGGAACTGATATTTCTCTAATGTCCTAAACAATTTAAGAATATATTTGCCTGACTGACTCTAATGAACCTACTAATGAGCTGAGATCTGCTTTAAAGGCTCTATATGTTGTACTATTCAAAGGATACTTGGAAGATGGGGAGAGGACATTGGAAGAGTTATCTGTAGAATATATCTACCAGGATCCCCTAGATAGCATTATTTGAGATTAAGAAGGCGAGGCTTCTGGAAGTTCAGAAAATACCATATTTCATCACATAATAGTCACCATTGCATATAAATCCCAGTTCCATTTTTTGGACTGCCAAAATTGGGATTTATGCTTTCCTCACATAACAGTTGCGCCCCTGCCCACACGCCTGTCCCTTGGAACAGCCTGCCAGAAAGTCCTCTAGGGCCTCCAGTGTGATTCTATAGTATGCATCTTTCCCAAATGGTAATCAAAATATAGGGTTTGCTATTATCAGGTTACTTCAGGCACCCACAGACTCTCTCTCTCTCTCTCTCTCTCTCTCTCTCTCTCTCGCTCTCTCTCGCTCTCTCTCTGTGTGTGTGTGTGTGTGTGTGTGTGTGTATGTATGTCTTGGAATGTATCCCTTATAGATAAAGGGGACGTACTGTATTGAACATTCTATGCAAGACAGGGCCTTTTTTGGCATGTGTTCTAATTATGAAATGCCTTTCCAGAAGACAACTCCAATCTCATATTGGATGGCATTCAGATAAGGCAATGAAAACTCCTATTCCAATGGACTTTTAATGATTACGTAAAAAAAGAAAATACATGGTGGATAAATTTGACTCTATTTTTCCTTCAAGGCAATTCTTTTAATTTTGCAATTTGATAATCTTTTCTCATTTTACCTAAAAGAATTTTTGGAAAACCTTGTTAGGTTCAAAAGGTAACAGTTTTGTAGAAAAATAAATAAGCAAACAAATGTTCAGATAAATTAAAGGCACATGGGGAACTGTGATGTTTATTTATTTATTTCCATCTTACTAATGTATTGTAGCTTTTTAGACCATGCATGTGCAGCAATTCTCTCTGGCCACTGCTGTATTTTAAACTATTGCCAATACTAGGGTCTGTAACTTACTACATGTGTACTATTTTGAATGCCATTTGTGAAAATGTGACCCAACAGAAAGGAGGAAACCATGAAAATGAACAATATCTGGCTACCAGTATTTTAAAAAACTCAAAAATCAGAACAGTAAATAAGAAGCAACACTCTGAAAACAGAGGTGTTCCAGACCTGGGAACCAGGGGCAGCTAACAAAAGATGCCTCCAGGCCGGAAGAAGCCAGGAGATGAAGCTATTCAATGCTAATTAAGGTGATTAACTACAACATTCACACTGGCCTCCAACTGACAAGAGTTCTTCTCTCACCCTGGACTTTCCACAGATATATATAAACCTTCCTTGCTTAGTTTCTCCATACCTCACAACCTCTGAGGATGCCTGCCATAGATGTGGGTGAAATGTCAGGAGAGAATACTTCTAGAACATGGCCATACAGCCCAGAAAACATACAACAACCCTGTGATCTCAGCCATGAAAGCCTTCGATAACACAAGATAGGTTCTGTAAGTTTGTTCTTACAAATTACATAGAAATACAGAATTTCTATGTAAGTTGGAACAGGCACATTTTAAAACATAACTCCAGTGCTAAGCTCTCTATATAAGCTTTGGGTACCATAGGGAAGGGTTAACACCCCTGTGGTGTTTGTTTTGCTGTTTGTGCCCCAGTTCAGAATATTTCACTTTTTATCCCAGTGATTATTGGATTTTGAAAAGTTTGGCTTGTTCTGAAAACAAGGATTGGTGATAAAAACCTTCAACTGAGATACCTTTCCCCCATGATAACTCTTTCAGGAGTGAATTTCCCTTCCTGGGGATACATTTCTCTCACTTCCTGTTGTCTTACCCCCGTTCCTAACTGTGAGTCATTTGTAAGTCATGTTTGTAACATAGGGATTTCCTGTACACTGCTGAAAAAGTTAACGTTTTCTACTCCATTGGAAGCTCCCTTGTAGAAATTAGTAATCAATTTATTTGTTAACAAATATGATGGATGTTGCTGTTGAAATGAGACTTTGCTACTTCTCTTCCTTCATCTCTTCTAAATTATAAAATGACAATGCCGGTAAGTATAGTAAGCTAGCTACTGAGTTAAGAATCACAACTATCGCTTGTTGTATGTTATTGCTGCTGCTGTTGTATCTCTGCAAGTCATTTCCAACTTATGGTAACGCTAAGGTCATGGGATTTCTTGGCAAGGTTTGTTAAGAGGGGATGGTCTTGCTTTTCTCTGAGGTAGAGTGTGACTTGCCCAAGATCACTCAGTTAGTTGTCATGGCTGAACAAGGATTTGAAGCCTGGCTTCCCAACACACACATCACTACACCATATTGGTTCTTGTTAATGGGACTCACTCCCAGATAAATATTAATTAGGACTGCTGCTTACCTTCACTATACGACTTAAAAGGGGGGGGGGGGGGAGCAAACTGGATGTGTGCCTGTTAATTAAGCAGATGCTTGCTGATTTGGCTGTAAGACAGAAGCAGGAAGCATTAGCTCCTATTAGAGGGTCTATAGAGAATGGAACAAAACTTCTCTCCCAGCCCTGTCAGTAACATATTTCCCTCTTCATGCAGACACTTTATCTCCATATGCTACAGTATCTGCACATGTGTCTCCCCAATACAGCTCTAATACAGCTCAAAAAAGAAAGCACACTGAAGCAACGGATAAGGTAGGGGAGGACTTCATCTATTTATTATATCATTTCTACCCCGCCCTTCTCACCCATCAGGGGACTCAGGGCGGCTTACAGTATAAAGACATACATAAAACAAATTACGTCACAATTAAAAATCCATTTAAATAAAAATTACATTAAAATTAAGAACCTACATTAAAAACCTACATAATTATGCATATAAATATACATTCATGGCACGTTTCAAGTCCAAAAGGGGTTTGTCATTGAGTCATACAGTTGTCATATCATATTTCTGCTGCTACTCTTGCTCAAAAACCTGGTCCCATAACCACCCACATGCTCCTATTAGCATTAAAAGTATACCACAACCACACCCTATAACCAAACAGGTGAACACATGTGTGTTTAATAACACACAGGTATCCGACTTGGCCCCATTTCGATGTCAGAAATGCAGAAACAACCTAGGCCTCTAAGTCCCATATCTACCAACATAATCACTACTTATTAAAGCACTCTCTCATATCAACATTATATAATTAGCATATCTTATTATTTAACAAATGCAAATATATTTCTGAATCTTCTGCCTTAAACAAGGGTAACTTGAAAATGTAATTAAAACTTACCACTGTGTCTCCCATTTAACTATCGGTGTAATAACTAGAGATAATTGTGCTTTAATATCAATTTCATTAGAGCTGCTTTTCAAAATACAGCTGACACATGGGAACTACGTTAAGAAAACTCTAAGATAGTGGCTCAAGGCTGCACACTTGCCACATGGACTGTGTCTGCGCTGCTGCTAGGAATATTCAGTGATAACAATTTTTAAACATGTAGTAGTAATTTGTTTACATGACAACTTCACTGTGGAGAACAAGCCTTCAATTGGTATTTCCTTTGTGGAGAAAAGTCATTTTTGCTGACATGCTCACCAAAATATTCCATGCCATTTTCACACTACCACCAAAAGTATCCCCTACTACTGAATCACAGAGCTGGAAGCAGCCTCAAGGGACCGCCAGTTCAACCCTTGCCAATGCAGAAATCCACAGCTAAAGGAAGCATGGGAAATGTCATCCAACTTCTGTCTAAAAGCCCCCAGCAAATAAGTGTTTGAGGGATCATCCTGGCTAAACAAAAACATTGGGATCTGATGGGAGTTGTATCTGAATTTTCTGAAACATCTGTATGATATACCTTCACTTCTGATAAATTTCTGACAAATTTCCAGGATGCACCACAATCTTTGAAATCCAGGACAGGAACCAGAAATTCTGATACAGACAGGAGTTAATTCATGTCTCTGAGTTCATCACCTCAGTTTATCATTTATTTCATAGTGGTCCAACTGAGAACTCTAGAGCCTATCAAAGCTATACTGTCAGTATTCCACATGGTGTAGCTTTGGCAGTTAAAGTGGAATAAATAGAGCACAAACTGTGTGGTGCAAAAGGACCATATATCTGTATGTTCATCACCCCAGAGCTGCTGGCTTCTCCAGAGAAAGACCTGATGACCAAGCTTCCACTGGATGCTAAACACCTATGTTTAACTCTTTTTATTTCTCTCATGAAAGGGGGGGGGGGGGGTGTAAATCAAAAGTTAACCACATAAGAGGAGTGGGAAACCTCTAGTGTTCCAGATGCAGCTGGGCTACAAAACTCATTGCTGTTGATCATTGGTCTTGTTGGCTGGAGCTGATCTGAACTGCAGTCCACAAGTAGAGCCAAAAATGCCTCACCTCAGCATTACAGCAGCATGATGTGATTTCATGAGAACAAGACAAGAAAACTTTAGCTGACTTTCTCTGCTTTTACTGATCTTTCAAATTCTTGATTTGCTATTTTTTTGCTATTTTTACAAGGTGCCCCAATATCAATGCAATTTATTTTATATTTAGAGACTCTTTTTGCATACATAAGAAGCCATAATTCAAGTTTTTAGGCTATTCCTTTCATGAATCTCCTCCCAGAACTAGAAGTTTCCAACTAAGGACTTTGAATATTCAAAAATACTATTTAGTTATTAGTATCTATCCTTCCTTTTTCTTAGTTTGCACACAACAGATTGAAACAAACATAGCTACACATAAACAGCATACAAACATTAAAAAGTAATTAAGCCATCAGTTAAAATAAATGAAAACAACAACAATAGATAAAAATCCAGGACATTAAACAAGATCTGTTTCCCTTGAAAAATCCATTCTAAAAGATTTGCCAGAATAAAATAAGAAGAGTGCAAATCTATACTCTCTACAAGGTAGCCACTGCAAAGGTCTTCTTCTGTGTTCCCCCTGAGGGACAGAGAGCAGAAGAACTCAAAATATGAACAGGTTTGTATGGGAGAGTTATTGTTAAGTGCCTCCAAGTCATTTCCAATTTATGGCAGAGAGTACAATTCTAAAAATGTCCTGGATCTGAAGTACATAGGGCCCTACAGGTCATCTTTGAATTCAACCTAGAAATGGGTGGGCAGTCAGTGAGGTTGCTGCAACAAAGGAATATGTGCTCCCTGCAACCAGTCCCACTTAACAAAGAAATAATGTTGCTTAGAGACTGTGGTTTTTAACAATGTACACATATATCACATTGCTGGTCGCCGGTTTTCTATATAATAAAAACTAAGCAATTTATTTACTGTAGAGGACACAAAAGCAACTAATCCAACAAATTTTCTAACATTTACATGGGATATAATAGAGATTCCTCCTCGGACCTAAGAAAGAAAGAAAAAGGAAGAAAGAAAGATGATATTAGAGACACAAAAATAAATTATCAATTGACGCTCCATGCAGTCATGCCGGCCACATGACCTTGGAGGTGTCTACGGACACTGCCGGCTCTTCGGCTTAGAAATGGAGATGAGCACCAACCCCCAGAGTCAGACATGACTGGACTTAACGTCAGGGCAAACCTTTACCTTTATACTGTACATATCTATAAGTACTGATCTATTTCTTTTGAAACTGATAACACAGCAGCTTCCATGCCAAGCGGCAAACATTCCACTGGGCACAAGTACTGCAATAAAGGTTGATAGTCAATTAAAGTTGTGGAACTAATGTGCCACTTGTACTGTACAAATTCATACTTAAGATTCATTTCTAAACCAATGGAGTGGTCCCCTGCCTTCTTTCTACAACACACAGAAGGAGATAATAAAAAAATTCTGTTGACTATCTCTCAGAACAATCCCAAGGTACAGATTTTGCAGAATCCGGTAAACTCAAGGACATCAGAAACAAGAAAATAATACTAATACCCACAGTTGAGTCTAAAACAGAACACTCACATAAATAGTAAACATGTCATAATTAAGAGAGGGATACAAATCTTTCTCATGAATTATTCTCACTACACTGCTATTACTGCACAGCTCCACCCTATGAAGGATAAGGGATAGTTTTCTACAACCCACAAAAATAATCATATATAATTTTACCACTAGCATATTTAAAAATTTTTTAGGGCTAACATCTCTAGGCATACAGAAAAGGCCAGAACATTGGCAAACAATAATTGTTTCAGGATGACCTAAACAGCATATAAAAACAGCTAAAACATTTTAAACCTAACCCTACCAGTTCTCAAAAATTGGAAGTAACTCTTTGTCCAGACTGTGTTATTTCAACACTAGGCCAAAGTGGGATATACTCCTGACTGCCCCTTACACTGCCCACCCTTTTTTTCATTCTCACTGTCAAACAGAATACAAATTTTGGTTCAAGTTCTCTCCTGATGTTTCGCCCACATCTATGGCAGGCATCCTCTGAGGATGCCTGCTATAGATGTGGGCAAAATGTCAGGAGAGAATACTTCTGGAACATGGCCACACAGCCCGAAAGACATACAACAACCCCAGATCTCTCTTACTTCCTCTACTAAAAAGGAGCCTTGTAAATATGTGCTAAATCCAATGCTAGGCGCAAAGCATCACCTATTCAAGGATCCTAAGGTATTTAGTTGTAATAAGGTCATAAGTTAAGTCTTCCTGTTTTCTTATCAGATAAGTAAACGGGTTTTTCTAGCATATAATTGCTTTTTTCATTGTAAAGATGCAATCTCTAAACTTGTGAAGATATATGTAAAAGTTGACCGATTTAAAATGTGAGGCCACATGCATACATACAAAATCTATCAAAGATGAACCAATTATGTTGAAACACTGTAATTTTAAATATTTAATTACTATAGTGGCAAATGTTATCTCCTCTTTTCACCTTACATGTCAAAATTTTGTTAAAGCAATCAAAGGACATTCTTATACTCAAGAAGGGCTACTGCTTTATCATTAATACATACAAGGAAAAGCCATAAGAAATATTATGAACTAACAACAACAATCCACAAGAAGATAGTTAGATTCTTCCATTCCCACTCCTTCTGACATTTCACAGAAAAGGATTTGGTGAGCAGGGAGTCTTTAAAATCTTATTCACCATCTGCTGCTATATTTCAATAGCCATGTATGCTTTACTTGACAACTGAAGTGTGTTCAAAAACAGTAAGACAGGATGCCGAGTTCAGCCCCTGTGCACCAGCGGTGGGCATCTCCATGAGGGCTGGGGGGGGGCAGTTTTTCAACCCTGACCTTTTCACAAGCTGCATCTTCCAAGCATGCCTCCCTTTCCTCTAAAAAAGTGTCATTTTTCTCCATTCTGAGGTTTGTGTGAGTTGAGGGGGAGATTTGAGGGTGCCATTTCCATGCTCTGGGGAGGCAAAGCATTTGGGACAACGGGATACACAGACCACTCTGCCCACCCCCAGTCACTGTGGTCAAGTGTCAGGGGATTGCAAGGAAAAAGAACCAATGGTTTCATGAGTTTTGATGGAATTCACCCATTTGTCAAGAAAAGATGCAATTGCTCTACTGCAAGCATTAATTTCAAGTCTATCAGACATCTTCCACATTCTTCGGTGAAGAAAAAAACCCAGGGATTATCAAAGAGAAATGGTCACAAGAAAGTTCAGATATGCCTTACTATTTATCTGAGAAGCTAACTTGTTTTGCTCAAAGTTAACATAAGACAGAAACGCCTATAAGGCTCAACATATCCTGGTGATTTATCTATTTTTGGGGATGTTGCAGAGCTACCACTTCATCCTACTGCTGAATGGAAATTTCATTCATAGCCCTAAACAAGCATCTTGTCTTCTATCTCAACTCTTCTTTTCCAATGCCTCACCATTCAAGGCCCATCTCAAATGGATCCATACATAATACACAAATAGCAGCAACATGCTTGGGATTTTATACACAAATAAGCAGAAGTACAGAAATTTCAAGTTTGGTATTTTTACATCTGGGATCTGAGTTCCAGTCTTGGATTTGATATTATAATTTTATCTGGGTTACCTTGTTTCTTGAAGCAAATGAGAGAATATTGCTCAAGATATGTAGAGAACAATCATTAACATCAATGCCAAGTCCAGCCAACACAAATTTGCTACATGCTATGAACAGAAATTTAAGGTTTCCTCATGTTGAATAAGCTTCACTCCACAAAGACAAATTGCATCACATCATCATGAAGGTATTCCGCATTGTTCAAGATAAAGTCTCCCTAATCATTACATACATACACTATAAATACAAATACAGTAGAGTCTAGCTTATCCAACCTTTGCTTATCCAATGTTCTGTATTATCCAATGCAGTCTGCCTCCCACCCAGATCCACAACTGTTTCTCTAGGCAACAACATGCAGCGGTCCAACATACCCAACAACAAGGCAAGTGCAGCCATACTCCCAAACAAGTGGCAGACTTGTAAAATATCCGGCCCGTTTATGTTGGATAAGTGAGACTCTACTGTACATCATCACATCACATATATTTTATGAAACTATCACAGCAAACAATCACAGTATAAAAGCTGATTCAAACAGGTTTCTGCAGCATAATGGCTAAGAGACTAAACCAGAAGATCCTACTCAGGAATTAACAAAATACTGTAGCCTTCGGTAAGTCAACCTTGACTTTCATTGCCTACAATCAAATAGGAATCATTCAGCCTTCCTGTTGCGACTTCCAGCATCCCTTACCATTGCCTTTCCTGATTAGAGCCACTGGGAGATGAAGTCTATATGGAGTGAGACTAACCACGGTTGATATGTTACATATATGCTTCATACATATTTGAAAATGCTAAATAAATCCTACACATCATTATTTTCCGTACTGCTTACTATTTGCAAATAACACCACATGGAAGTGGAAGACTCACAGAAGTAGGCACATAACCAAAGTAGAGAAGCAAATCTTCTATCATTTTTGCAATCAGTGAATGAAAAATTTCAAAATTTTCTTTCCTGATAGAAAAGATTATGAATCCCATACTTACAGTACAAGGCCTACTCTGATCAGTGAGGGTCACTCACTCATATAATGTGCGCCAGATTATTGTTGAAGATCATGACCTTGGTTAGCATTCAATCAGACCAGCATTTCACAGCTACGTACCCCTATGAAGATGCCGGTAAGAAAAGAGAACTTCACAGATGAAAAGAGTGAATGTGAACTGCTCTGTACCTGTATCCACAGGGAGTACTTTCCCATACTTTGCAAAACCATGGATAAAAACAAACTATATTGAAATGAAGGGCTTCCAGCCCAAGAATGCCATATAATTGTACTGGAAGACTTAAGAAAGGTGTATCTTGTTTGAAGTGGATAAATGAGACTGCAGGTACCAGACTTGGAGATACAGGGGTTGTATTGTACCTCTTACAAATAATAAACAATGTTTTGGCTTAAGATATCAAAAGACAGTAGCTGCTGCCATTCTGCAATGACTTGACCACACAAATGGATATTGCTACAAACTACTGGATAGGCTGCAACACTGCTAAGCAAAGCTTCTCTTCCCAAGCTCACAGGACTTCTAATGTGTCTATGTTTTTAATTTAACTGTGATTTTTTAAATACCATTGATATTTAATTGTGTTTTAATGTTTGTATATTTGTAGATTTTAAACTGTATTGAAATGCTTTTAATATAAGCAACTTTGAGTCTCCTTGTGGAGATAAAAAGTGGGGTATAAATAACCATAACCATAATAGTAATAACAGACTTTCCTATGCTACTATTATGTTACTGATAGAGACTTAATTCTACAATTACAGGATTTTAAAAGTACAACCAGCTGTTCGAATTTGAAACCCTCATCTCATATACCAAACAAAAAATATTACCAATCAAAATTTTGGTTCAACCAAATCATAACAATCCGTGTGGTTCGGTGGTTTGAGTGTCGATTAAGGTTCGAGAACAATCAGGTTTCAAATTCTCATTCAGCCATGGAAACCCATTTGGAAATCACATTCTCTCAGTCACAAGGCACGGCAGTTGGGGAACCTCTAAACAAATTATGTCCAGAAAATGCTATGATAGAGTCACTATAAGTCAGAATCCACTTGGAGGCATATAACAAACTACAAAATATCAATTAAATCCTATTGCACAAATCATTCAACAGCTCCATCGCAATATGTGCTACATTAGAAAGTAAAAAGCTCACCATCAACAGCTACAACACTACAACACAATAATGCCAGAAAACATATTATCCCACTATATCATAGGGATAAGCTTTTTAAGATTTTACATTTTATCAGTTAAACACATTTTACCAGCTGTGTTCATATTTTACATTAAGACAAGGTTTGTGTCTTAATGTATGTTCCTATGGCTGAGAAATATCCAAAATGACCAAATACATTACAGTTTATTTTCTTTGTTTCTCATCTGTTTTCTTTCCACTACTTTTGTCAGCTCCTGTTTCAGGGTGGTCAGTTAGGGAATCAAGTCAGTTCTCATTTTAGATGTAACCGCAGGCCAAAGTTTAAAGAGCTAGAATTGATAAATCAACAACAAACAGCAAGTTCTAAACAATATTTGTATCTGGCCATCAAACAGTGATTTGTTTTGCAGGGGCAGGTTACGCTGCAGCCTGGTTTACCATTATCTACAAACTTGGTTACTGTCTTTTGAAACTGGAAAGTTTCCTCCTCCCTTGGAAACAACTATAAAGGGCTGCAGTAACTGCACAAACAGCAATATTTTTATGGGAGCCTCTGCAACAGGACACAATCTCAGACCTTTCTCCATAAAATAATATTCCTGGAGGATGCCTCCCAAATCATCAGGACAAGCCTTTTGGGATAATTTAGGAAACAAAAGCCTTTCAGACAACCTTTCAGTTAGCAGATAAAACAGCTATTAAAAAATACTGAAGAGCTCTCAGTGTAGTATAGGAGAAGCACTTCCTACAATATTGTCAAGTCTATGTACAAACTAGAGAACAATCTACTTATTTAGGCAAGATATCAGAATGATTCCTGCTTTTAAAACTCATGATCAAAACATTGGATTGATCTTAACGTTTGGTACCATCCTCTTCTTTCAGGAAAATACATATATTTTCCTGAAGGAGGAGGACTTGGGTCCACATAAAGCTGTTTATAGAGAGTGAAATTCACCACTACTTCTCATATTTAGGCAACATTTTCTATATTTATATGTCTACATTTACCACAACCCAACTTCAGCTAGTTATGTTTTGTACAAATCTGATTTATTATAGATTTGTTGTGATGAAAGTGCTATTGTAAACATTATATTGCAAGCATGTGCAAATACTGGTCTTGCAGCCTTACTAGAAGGAGGAGGATTTTTAGAACCAAGTTTCTCTATTATGAGAAATTGGGTTTTTTAAATCTCCAGAAACTAACCTGACAATGGGTCTGAGGCACTTTCTCTATTCCAATGGTTTTTCCAAGCCTTTTATTACCGAACAAACACGAAACAACATCATTCATGTTTATAATTTCCTAATATTGTTTATCCTACTTCTGTTCTCTTTTGCACTTTAAAAAATCCAAGCTAAAATCAAGTACATTACTTGCAGCACTATGATGTATGTGAAGAATTACTTTTAAACTTTTGGAGGAATTTTAAAAAAGACCACACAGTGCTAAGAGACAATCCAAATGCTAGCAAACCCCACAGCTAATCACAGCCAAACTCCAACAGGCCCTGGGAGGGCAGTCATTTATCATGTTCCATCATACTGAGAAGCATTTTAGAGTCATTTTAAACAGTCGTAAAGGTTACAGTGGCAGGGAAGCTTTCTACATGAGGGGCTATGACCTATCACCTGATTTTGTTTTCTTTTTTAAAGATAGTCTGAATATTGTCTTATACTATTGACTCATAATATTGTCAAGCATTCATATTCATAGACTGTACTGGAAAAGGAAAAAGTGAGTATTCTGATTACATTACCATATTCCTAGGCTAGTTCAGCTCAGAATATGAAGGAAATGAATTCCTTGAACATTCTGCAATTCTATTCAGGATTATTCAGAAGTAATTCCCACTACATTCAACAGGGCTTCAGTCCAAGCAAGCGCACAAAAAAGCACAGTTCTATACAGTATGTTTAGTGCAGTATCCCATGAACTCACTTCCAGAACAGAGTTGGAAGAGACTGCAAGATCACCCAGTCCAACTTCTGCCATGCAGAAATATACAATCAAATCACTTCTGACAGATGGCCACCCTGTCTCTGTTTTAAATTCTCCAAAAGGAGACTCAAAAGTGGAATATTCGACTGACGAACAGCTCTTTTCTAAGATTTAGGGGGAATCCATTGCTCCATGTGTTAGTCTCTGGAGCAGCAGAAAACAAGCATGCCCCTTCCTCAATATGACAGCTATTCTAAGTACAGGTTCTCAGGACTGTGCTGACAAATACCACTTAAAGAGCTGTCACCCTCCCATCTCTCATGCCTATACATCTCCCACTATGAAAGAGGAGTTGATCAACCATGTAGAACAGCAAAGACAAAATGAATGGTGGGTGTTGCTTCAGAGGGTGCATAGGACTTTCTTCTTCGAAGCAGCTTTTAACTGAAGCCAGGCACTTACGAATAAGGGGAATTTTAGACTGATTTTAAACTTTTAATGTTTAATACGGAAGGTTTTGGGGGCTGTTGAACCCCTATTACTTGTTTGGTTATGTTTTTTAATTATTTGTATGTATGTTTTTAAATATGATGTGAACTGGTTTGGGTACATCCTGGAGAAAGGCAGCATAGAAATCTCATAAATAAATAAATAAATAAATAAATAAATAAATAAATAAATAGGAGGGAATTTCTTCCTCATCCCAAATAATGGCCTGGCACCGATATTTCTCAACTTTGTGAACTATTTCCTCGGCTTATTGGCTTGAACTGTCAAGCTGAACTACCATGGGAACTTTTCCCCCATAACAACAAGCATGTTAGGTTCAGTAACACTAAGAATGCACCAAATACTCGTGCCATCATAAACCCACACAGCATCTTCAATATGCAGAAAATCTGACACATACTAGCTGATTAGTCTACAAATCATTTCACAAAACAAATCTGTCAATGTGAACTGCCTGTAGTCATAAAGTTCCTTCTTTTATCAAAAGTATGGCATCGTTTGCCAACACCAGTCACTGATAATCTGCACGCACGTTCACAAATATGGAGACATACTTATAAAGCTCAAATTCTGATTGATACATGATTAGAATAGTCTAGGATCTTCTAGTTTATCTTGAGGCATCACATAAGATATAAAACACCTTCGTAATAAAAAAAACCCCCAAGTATTTAAAAAAAGAAGCAATTCCAAGCAAGATTTGGTTAATATTACAAATTCTATTTTCAGCACCATTAAAAGCAAAATGAAGAGCAAGCAACTGAGATCGCGGATTCCAATGTTGCATTTTCACCTGCAGATGACTGGAATGTTGTTGTGTTTTTTTGTTTGTTTTTTTTAAAAAAGAAACATGACTAGCATGGAAGCAGGTGAAGAAATGCAAGTATGCGTTTACCTCTGAGCTTTAATACAGATGACGTACCAAATGACAGTGAGATGTTAGAAAGAAAACTTAATTATAGATGGTTGCACCAAGCTTTAAAGAAACATGCAAATATATTGATACACACAGAAAAATGTCAACATTTAGTGGCAGGTCGTTAGGCTCAGTGAGGCTTATTATGTTTGGTTATACCTAGCACAAGAACCAACACAGCTGTTATCTTCTTGCCATACTTTCCTAAAGTACACTTTAAACCAAACCCCGGGAGAGGGGAGATAGACAGAGAAAGCTTATGTGTGAGCCCCCAGCTCCTTACCTTCTTTATTAAGCCTCATCACGTCCCTGCTTTTTCCACCCTCCTTTCCAGTATCTTCTTGCTCTATACCTGCAGAAGAGAAGCAAAGTCAGAGGGAGGAATATAAATACAAGAGCATGTATGAGACTATAATGACAAACTGGACAGGAGGGAATTAGGGAGTGTTTTGGTACATTCTGCCCTCTGCAGCTGTGGATTCAACCATCCATAATAATGATGATAATAATAATAATTATTATTATTATTATTATTTTTAATCCCAAAAGCAAACCTTCATTTTGCTATTTTATATAAGGGACACCATTTTATTATGCCACTGTATATAGTGAGACTTGATCAACTACTGATTTCGGTATCTGCAGAGGTCTTGAAACTAAATCCCTGCAGATACTGTAATAGCAGCAGGGGGTGGGGAAGATTACATAAAAAGATTAAAATACAACTGGGCCAAAAGTCATAATGGGTTTCAATATTTAATAACTCCTTTATTTTCAATTTACCATACCATAGCATTATGTATAATATATATAGAAAATAAATTGATATTACATGTAAAAAATTAAATCATGTGGCTGCCATCCAATTCTTCAGCATCATTATACAGTACATGGTGTTCCAAAAAGATGGGCCTGATATGAAAGGGCCGTATCTCTGCAACCACAAACCGCCCATGAATAAAGCTATTACCTCTTGAAAGGGCGGGGCACAGAATTTGATTACCACTAGATACCTCTCTCCTGGTACACAAACAGCCCTTAGCCTCAATCATTTGCAAGATGGCAACCCTGCAACAGAAGGTCTAATCAGATATTCTCCCATTTGCAGAGTTATTTGTTGAGATTTCTCTCTGGCTCAAAATGGTTAGTAAAACTTGACAACTCATTAAACTGTTTCTAAGTTTTGGTGTCATTGTACTGTGCCCATCCTTTTGAAACACCTTGCTTGTTCTGGAAATTAACTGACATTCCGTGTGAAAAAACTGAATTTCATCTATAGTACCCAATACCATAGCACTGTATAAATTATATACAGGACCCTGTGACTTTTAGCCCACTGATTATGACGATGGTTATATTTATTGATATCCCTCCTTTCTCCTCTCAAACGATGTTTCAGGTCAAGGCTATTTGGTTGACCGCATCCCCTTGTATGAACCTCCCCAAGCCCTGAGATCTTCAGGAGGCCCTTCTCTCAGGGCCCTTCCAGACAGGTCCTATATCCCAGGATCTCATCCCAGGTGTTCTGCTTTAAACTGGATTATATGAGCCCGCACTGCCAGATGATCTGGGATAAACAGAAAACCTGGGATCAGATCCTGGGATATAGGGTCCATCTGGAAGGTTCCTCAGTCCCAATTCCATCTCAAAATTGGTTGGTGGAAACGAGAGAGCAGGTCTTCCTTCTTGGTGGCTGCCCCACGGCTCTGAAACTCCCTGCCCAGGGATGTCATTCTGGCATCCCTGGGCAGCAGGCTAAAACCCTTTTATTCAGGGCCCTTCCACACAACCATATAATCCAGAAGGCAGATAATCTGCAATATCTACTTTGAACTGAGTCCACACTGCCATATAATCCAGTTCAATGTGGGTTTTATACAGCTGTGTAGATGGGGCCTCAGACAGGCTTTTAAAGAAGATTTTTAAGATCATGTCAGGGGCTGCTGTGGTTTTGTACGTTTCTATGGATTAAATCTTAATTGTTTTAAGATTGTATATTTGTATATTTTAAATTGCATTGTAATGTTTTAATGTTAGCCACTTTAAGTATACTTATGGAAAGAAAAAGTGAGATATAGACAAAGGTAATAACAATAATAATAAAGAAGACTCCAAGCAGCTCCATGGCTGCCACCTGCCATTGAAGAACATATTCAGTGGACACAGGGAGCGTACACCCACCTGCTACAGCACCTTCACTGGCTGCCAGTCTGTTTCCGAGCCCGATTCAAGGTGTTGATTTTGACCTTTAAAGCCCTAAACTCTTCAGGCTCAACTTACTTATCCAACCACATCTCTTCATACCAACCTAAGCAAACCCTAAGATCATCAGGGGTGGTGCTGCTCTCGCTTCTGCTGCCATCCCAAATGTGGTTGTTAGCGACGAGAGAGAGGGCTACCTTAGTGGCCACCTCGAGGCTTTGGAACACCCTCCCCAGGGAGATAAAAATGGCACCTTCCCTACTATCGTTCAAGCAACAAGCCTTCTTGAATAAACCTTAGGCTGAAGGTCCCTTCCACACAGCTGAATAAACTCCGACATTATCTGCCTTGATATTCTGGGTTATATGGCTGTGTGGAAGGGCCCCAAGGTGTTGGCAGTAGCCCAGGAAGGCCTTTGCACAATTAAAACTTGTGCGCCTGCTGCAACCATACCTTGAGAAACCAGGCTTGACCATGGTGGTCCACACCTTAGTTACATCCCATTTAGACTACTGTAACGGGCTCTACATGGGGATGCCCTTGAAAGGTGCCTGGAAACTCTGGAAACCAGAGATCTGCAGCCAGGCTATTGACAGGTGCTGGACCCAGGGAGCATACCACCCCTCTGTTACAGCACCAACACTGGCTGTCAATATATTTCCAAGATATTGGTTTTGATTTTTTGACCTGAACGGTTCAGGCCCAACTTACCTGACCGCATCACCACTTACCAACCCACCTGATCATTAAGATCTTCCAGAGAGACTCTTTTCCCGTTGCCGCCACCGCCTCAAATATGGTTAGCGGCAACGAGAGAGAGGGCATTTTCGGTAGCCGCCCCGGCCCTTTGGAACTCTCTCCCCATTGAGATTAAAACTGCTCCTTCCCTGTTATCTTTCAAGAACCAGTTGAAGACATACCTGTTCAAACAAGCTTTTGAGGAATGAGTTCAATTGATAATGACAGCAAGATCAATTTGCACTGAGCTTAGTAAAATATACTATTTCACTGATGAGTCTCCACAGTAATTGTAATTGGTTTTTAATGCTTAATATTTATTTATATTTTATTTCTGGATATTATTATGGTTTACGTGATTTTTGTCTTGTATTTTATGTTGAATGTGCTTTGATTTGTATTGTATTATATTGTGAGCCACTTTGGGTTCTGTTAGGGAGAAAAGCGGGGTATAAATAAAGATTATGGTTTGTTGGCTTGTTTGTTTTTTTGTTTGTTTTTCAAACGCTTTAATTGTTTTAATGGTGCAGTTTATTTTTATTGTACTGTTTTTAAAGTCATTACCTATGTTATGAAGCTGCCTTGAGTCCCCTCCGGGGTTGAGAAAGGCGGGATAAAAGAGCGGTTAATAATACAGTAGAGTCTCACTTATTCAAGCCTCGCTTATCCAAGCTTCTGGATAATCCAAGCCATTTCTGTAGTCAATGTTTTCAATATATCGTGATATTTTGGTGCTAAATTTGTAAATACAGTAATTACTTCATAGCATTACTGTGTATTAAACTACCTTTTCTGTCAAATTTGTTGTATAACATGATGTTTTGGTGCTTAATTTGTAAAATCATAACCTAATTTGATGTTTAATAGGCTTTTCCTTAATCTCTCCTTATTATCCAAGATATTCGCTTATCCAAGCTTCTGCCGGCCCGTTTAGCTTGGATAAGTGAGACTCTACTGTAATAATAATCTGAGTCCACACTGCCATATATGTAATGGCCCCGGTCTATGATTTTGGATCATGTGATATTAATGTTTATATTAGATGTTCTAATTCTATGTTTCTATGTCTAAATGTTTATTGGTCTTATTGATTTTAACACATAGTTATACAGTATGTTTCTTGTTTAGATTTTATGATTTTCTTTTAAATGTATGTTAGGCATTGGATTTTGCCAGTATTATGTTGTAAACCACTTTGAGTCCATCCAGGGATGAGCAAAGCGGTACATAAATACAGTAAATAAATAAAATAATAAAATAAATAAATATATTCCAGTTCAAAGCAGAAAATGTGGGATTTTATTTAGCTGTGTGGAAGGGGCCTCAATCCCAAGGTTTCCTCTTCTTCTCCCAGACCTTCCCCTCTGACAACCAGTCTCCCCACACTTCAAGATTGTGGCAAGCAGCACCAGCCTGCAAAACACCCCTCTCTCTCAATTTCCCAACGGAAGTGAAGGTTCAAAGCCCAAGGCAAAGGAGGCAGGGCAATGCCACCCAGCAAAGCCATCCTCTCTCTTCCCTTGCCAAGGGAGCTGCGCGCGCACACCCTCCTCCTCCTCCTCCTCCTCTTCCCCCCTCCCTTCGGTCGCCCTTACTGTGCGGGGGGGCGGCCTCGCGGACCCAGGCGGCCCAAGGCTGGCCCAGGAACGCCTCCGGGCTCGGCACGGGCCGCTCCAGGGCCGCCATGGCGCCGCCGCCACCGCTCCTCCTCTTCTTCTTCCCCCTTCCTCCTCCGTCTCTTCCTCCTCCGTCTCCTCCTCCTCCTCCGCCACCAACGAGCCAGGAGCCAGCCAGCAGCCAGGCACGGGATTCGAGGACGCCGCACGTCATCCTCGGGACGTTCCGCCGCCGCCCACACGGGGGTAGTGTCAGCCCCTTGCTCCCCTATCACCGTCGGGCTCCCCGGCTTCCTCCTCAGGACTGCGCAGGCGCAGGAGGAGCAGGAGAAGCCGCGCGCCCTTAGCCGAGGAAGGAGATGGGGTGAAGTAAAAGAGAGAGGATGGAATAAAGGTGGAGGAGGAGGGACGTGCTCGGCCGCGCGCTCCCTGGTTTCTCGCCTCACCTGGCGCGTGCCTCGGCACGCGCCAGGTGAGGCGAGAAACCAGGGAGCGCGCGGCCGAGCACGCCCCTCCTCCTCCGCAGGTGGCTCGCGCTCTCTCTCTACTTCTTAGTGAGACAAAGGTTATGACAGGCGACCGCGTGGAGTAAGTCAGTCAGAGGATGGGGCGGGACAGCCGTTAGGCGCGCGAGCCAGCGCTCTCTCTCAAAGTGCGCGTGCGCGTCTTTACCTTTTCGGCCCCTGTGCGTGTCTCGCTCTCTGTCTCTCTCAGTCTCCACCAGCGCGCGCTTTCCTTCATTCCAATGGAGAGCTGAATTAGGTATGCTGCTTCCCCCCCCCCCCCCTTCCTATCACTTGAATTCACCATACTTATACAGGTGGAGCATCCCTTCCCAAACACTTCCAAACTGACCACATGTGTGGCTGAAGGAGAGTGACTGACTGACATCTTTGCCTTTTTTCCAATGTATATGAAGAGTAAAGGTGCAGTAGTGATGCCTACTGCCTCTAATAAAACTACTGAAAGGACGAATGAAAACTTAATTTCTATCCTGCGCAAGCCCATAGCCAAAGGGGCGATTTAGGGGTTCAAACCACCCCTGGTGGCGCAGTGGGTTAAACCCTTGTGCCATCAGGACAGCTGACCTGAAGGTTGCCGGTTTGAATCCAACCCAGGATTGCGGATGTCAAGAGTCAGACGCCAATTAGCGAACAAAAATAGAGTTTATTCAGCAGATAAGCCAAAAAGTAATGTTAACACAGAAAAAACCTTGAAACACTTCACTATCAGTGCTACAAGGGCAGTTCAAACAAAAATATAATTCAGCAACACAAGCAGGTAAAAACCAAGCTAAACAAACTTAGTGCAAACTGCATTTTCTGAGTCCAAGCCCTGCCAGCCGGCTCTGTAGTTTTCAAAGGAACAGTTCCCAAAAGAAAACACCAAATTGGTCAGGAAACAAACAAACAAACCAAGAATGCAGTAGACTGCTTCCACAATGTGGATAAAGCCGAAGGCTCCAAAAGGATGGTGAAAAGACGTCCGGGATTCCAAGGTCAGGTCAGGAGATAACAGCGGTGTCCAAAGAGCAAGCCAGGAGTCAAAAGCCGATAGTAGTCATCAATCACAGGGCAAAGGCAGTAGCAAGGTCAAATTCCGATCCAAGGTCTGAAGAGGGTGCAGTCATCCAAAACAGGTCCACGATAAGACACAGCGAAAGCCAAGCTAGGTGATAACAGCAGATTCAAATCATAGTCCAAGTCCAGTCTTCATGGAAACACAGAGATCCCAATGGCGCCTCAGCAACACCTTGCCACACGCAAAGTGCAGTGGCCAAACATTCCCATTTTATTCCCCTTCCTCCTGGGTGACCAAACACTCACACCCAAACACCAGGTGTCCCAAATCTACTCAGAGTCTGAGCTCCACACAGCTAGAGCTCGTGGATCTGGAGTACCTAGCAATTCGTCGTAGTCCCAATCATCCTGCCCACACTTAGCCCCATGAACACTTAAAGAACCATCCTCCCTTCTCCAAGCATCCCAATTGGGATCAGCTCCTGCAGAAACCCCAGGTTCAGAAATATCCATAGACCCAAAATCCCCAGACATCTCTGGTGGCTGTGCCCATTCAGTGCCCGCTTCCCCAGCCACCACCTGTTCCTCAGCATCCATCTCCCCATCTGAATCTTCCTCAGAAGATCCCCCATATAGCTCTCTAAGTCGCTTCCTGCGCAACTCCTCCAGTGAACCGTCATCACGAGGGTTTTTTCTTCCTCTTCGAATTCCATCCCCATCAACCATAATCCCCGAAGGCGCAGTCACAACAGCGGATGAGCTCCCTCTATCAGCTCCATCTCCATGTGGGGACATGAGAAAAGCTTCTCACAAGGATGGTAAAAACATCAAAAAACATCCGGGCATACCCTGGCAACATCCTTGCAGACAGCCAATTCTCTCACACAGAAGCAACTTGCAGTTTCTCAAGTCGCTCCTGACACAAACACCAAAAAAAAAATACCCTGAAATCTTTCAGGTAAAAATACAGGTTTACTCATGGATTTTAACTGTTTAACCAAATCCCAAGTCTACCGTGTTTACCTGAAAATAAGACAGTGTCTTATATTAATTTTTGCTCCCAACGACACGGTAGATCTTATTTTCTGGGGATGTCTTATTTTGCTCCCTTCTCTGCCGAGGATGGCACCTGCGGTGCGAAGGAGGAGGGAAAGATGCTCCCTCCTCCTAGGTCTTACTTCTGGGGGATGTCTTATATTTGGCAATCATGGCTGGCCGTAGATAATTTTCAAGTGTAAGCAAACAGTATTTTGCCCCCCCCCCCTCCCCGCTGAACCACTGAGTGCTGTCAAATTTGGCTTAGAATACTGGAGGCACTTTTTGGAAGGGGCCCCTCACAAATTTGCAGTATACACTGATCATAGAAACCTGGAAGCGCCCCAAACACCACACACAATGACCCCAAAGCAACTAAGATGGGCCAAATCCTTCACCAGATTTGACTTTGAGCTGAAATACCTTCCTAGGAAGGAAAACTTCCTAGCTCTTAGCTTATCCAGGCTGCCATAACACAGTGCAGATAAACAAGACACAATAAGGACAATCTTTACGCAAGCCGAACTAGGAATGTGGGTGATCACAAGGAGCCAAGCAAACAAAGAGAGGCCAGAGCCTGAGGCCACATTGTCCCCCGAGGGGGAGATCAGGGATCAATGTGTTGTCGAAGGCTTTCATGGCCAGGATCACAGGCTTGTATGTTTTCCGGGCTGTATGGCCATGTTCTAGAAGTATTCTCTCCTGACGTTTCGCCCATATCTATGGCAGGCATCCTCAGAGGTTGTGAGGTACCTCTGAGGATGCCTGCCATAGATGTGGGCAAAATGTCAGGAGAGAATACTTCTAGAACATGGCCATACAGCCAGGAAAACATACAGCAACCCAGATCAGGGATCCCTGGCTCAGGGAACAGTATTGCGAATTAGGCTACAAGGACAGGGTGTGGCTAAAAGGCAACAAGATTTGTGTCCCTGAGGACCAAAGGAAACAGGCCCTTCACGAGCACCATGACAACAAAACAGCAGGACACTTTGGATTTGTAAAAACTGAATTTAATGAGGAGGAAATATTTGTGGCTATTCATGAGAAAGGATGTGAAAGCATACCAGTGTCCAGTCTGTGCCACAGCGATTGGGGGGGGGGGGCAATCGGGACTCCTGCAGCCACTGGAGACCTCTAGAGTTTCCTGGGTACACATCAGCATGGATTTCATTTTAAATCTCCCCCCTAGTAATGGGAAAACCACAATTTGGGTAGTAGTAGACCTGTTCTCCAAGCAAGCGCATTTCCTTCCATGCAGAAGCATGCCTAATGCAGAACAACTGGCACAAATGTTCATTGAAAAGTGCTACAAGCACCATGGAGCTCCTTCAGAGGTCACTCTGACTACGGCTCGGTGTTTGTGTCCAAGTTTTGGAAAGTGTTTCTACGTCAATTAGGGGCCAAGTAAGCCCTCAGCACAGCATACCACCCCCAGACTGATGGGCAAACAGAGAGGATCAACCACGTGCTAGAGCAATACTTGAGATGCTACACAAACTACCAGAAAGATAATTGGTCGAAAAAAATTGGCATATGCTCAGTTTGCCTATAATAATTCTATGCATTCCAGCACAGGGCACTCCCCATTTGAGATAGTTTATGGTCACAATCTCCGCACCTTACCAACCCCAGAGGTGACCCAGTCTGACCCAGTCCCCTTTGCAGAATGGATGGCGCACATCAAAGATGCATGGCCAGTAATCACGCAGGCACTTGATGAGGTCAAGGCAGCTTGCAAAAACCAAGCAGACAAATGCAGGAAACCAGGCTGGGACCTAAAGCCAGGCCAACAGCTATACCTCTCCACCAAATACTTAAAAAGTAAACAACCTGCTAAGAAATTGGCAGCCAAGTGCATTGGACCCTTTAAGATTAAAAGGTTGGTCAATGAAGTGACCGCAGAACTAGAATTCCCCAAGACCTACAGAATGATCCACCCAGTCTTTCACTTCAGCCTGCTCAAACCAGCTCCTGAAAGCAGCCAATGGTACCCAATCAAGCCCCCACCCCAGCCCATCATGATAGGGGGCAACCAGCATTATGAGGTGGCGGAAATCTTAGACTCCAGGGTTAGGAAAAACATCCTACAGTATTTCTGTTCCGTCCCCCAGGACGATGGTTTGCCTTACCTATTGGTCGTTTGTTTGTTTTCCCTCCTTTACATTTTGTTTGAGCCTCTGGCTGCAAAGGCCTAGGAAAGGTGGCTTGGAATCTGCAAGAGCTGGCTGCAGTTTTCTTTGCAGTGATTGGTCAAAGAGTGCAACATCTTAGGACCGCCCTTTTTACCAGGGTCTAGTCTCCATTTTGGAGCTTCATTCTGGCTATAGTCTTCCAACGTGCTGGAGCTGTGCAAGGCTAACTGGGACAAATCATCCTCAAAACCAGGCCAATCTAAGCCTATCCAAATTAGATAAGTATTGAATTATATTGATCTGGAATAGGAAATCTAGTTAGAGGAGCAGAGTCATTCCATCGCTTCTAGAACTAATCTTTGCTGTAAAGATAGGGAAGGAAAGAGTTTCTCCTTCTAATATAGGCAGCGTGATTAGGGTATAGTGGTTTTATAATCACCTTTGCCTTCTGGAACCAGGGATAATTCTGTGACTAAAACCTATAGAAATTTGTTTCATTTTCTGCAACTTTAAGATCTGTGCCAGGTTTACAACCTTGTATGAATAAACATCCTTTTTTGAAGTTATCCAGACTCAGTCGTTCAATATCTATAGGACAGCTTATAGGGATTTGCAGTTCGCCCGGATAAAGGACAGCACGTTTCAGTTTTATAGTTTTTTTATTGTCCGGCGGACGGCACAGTTTTGAGGTCGATCAGCGGTTTTTCCACTTCAGCTAGCTTGCACGGCTTTATAGTTTTTTATAGTTTAGGAAGTTTTAGTATAGGCTGCGGCTTTTCCGCCTGAGCTCAGTCTGCATACCTAAAGACTCTACCAGCGTCTGAGGCAGTGGAGCCCGCTCTCAGACCTGAAGGAGTCAAATAGTGGGGCTCTATTTCCTTGCTATTTGGCTCGCGTGTGCGCACGTGGCCCAGTGGCTTTCTGGGTTTGCACAGGCTGTGCAGTTCCCAGCAACGTCCAGGGCTCCCTCGGCGGTAGACCTCGAGCCGCGGAGCACCAGCGACAGTTCTTTGGCTGGCTCTGAGGCGTGAAGCCCACCAGAACCAGGCTAGAACCTGGACAGGCCTGGCAACGCTGCTGCGAGTTCGGCCGGAGCACTCGGCCGGCTTCGACCTGCCTCATCGTCCTGCGGTGGTGACCTGCCTCATGGTCCGGCGGTGGTGACCTGCCTCATCGTCCTGCGGTGGTGACCTGCCTCATCGTCCTGCGGTGGTGACCTGCCTCATCGTCCTGCGGTGGTGACCTGCCTCATCGTCCTGCGGTGGTGACCTGCTTCATCGACCTGCGGTGGTGACCTCCCTTCACAGCGGGGAGGAGGCGTCTTTTCTCTCCTCCTTTCCAAAGCCAGCCTCGGTGCTCCTTCGGCGGCAGGCCTCGAGCCGCAGAGCACGAGGTGCTTGAAAATTTGGCGAAGTCGCCATTTTGGCAGTTTACGTCACTCGGGCAAGGGAGGTATCAAGTGGCAAGTTGCTGTCAGTTGGCATTTTGCAGCTTGCCCACTAAAATCTGGCGCCAAAGGTCACAATCTTTGTAAAGTATAGTTACTTAGTGATATATATTGCTATGGTTAAGTGTTGTGCATTGTATTATATATTGCATTTGCTTTTATTGTAAATTTACTTGCAGGTATATTGCATTTGCCTTTGTTGTAAATTTACTTGCTATTAAGAATACATAATGTCTATGCAATTTCAAGACGATACAGATGGTATACCTCCTTCTGAGGCTGAAAGTAGGAATGAAAGGCCCCAAAGGATAAAGCACCCTTCAGCCAAGATGCTAGCCCATCTAATAGATGAAAAGGAGCTCCTCCATGTGAGGTTAGGTTCGGCATGGGAGCGAATTGTAACATTGATGGACAGAATTGAGAGCTTGGGTATTACAAGGGTGCCATCCATATTACAGACAGACCTTGAAGAGACCTTCGGTCTCTGGAGGGGTTTGGTGTCTAAGATAGTCCAGGTCCTCGAGCGCATTAACGCCAAGGATTCAGAGTTAGAAATAGTGAGTGTCTTAGCTGACACTAATGAGAAAGAAAATAAGGTGAGGGCAATTCTAGATGCCTTGGAATTTAGTTCTCCACCTGTTAATCTAAGGTCTGAGCCAAAAGGAAATCAGTCTTCCTTATGCAGCCATGAGACCAATCTTTTAAAATCACCTGCTGTGGCACTTAGTCTTAAGTCCAACCGCTCTAGCCAGGTATCTAAACTAAGGGAGCGTGCATCGTCTAAACACAGCCACTCTAGCAAGTCTTCTGCTGCTGGGAGTGCCATCTCTTCCCTAGCTGCCTTGCACATTAAGGAGGCTGCACGTCTGGAGCTAAAGAGCAAGGTAGCGGGGGCGGAGGCTGATGCTAAGGCAGCTGATCTCACCCTTCCCTTTAAAGAAGAAGAGCAACGACTGCAAATAGAACAGGCCCGTAGACAAAGCGAAATGCAAATAGAACAGGCTCGTATAGAGATGCTTAGAATAAAGATGGATGCCGCAGCCAAAAGGGTAAGGGCTGAGACTTTGGCCAAGGCCCTAATTGAGCCACTCACAGAAGAAAATGTAAGCCAGTTACCAATACAGGATCCTTCTGCCAAAGTGTTTGCGCACCTTGGCAGCATGAACAGCCAGTTTTCGGATGAGGAACAGGGAGACTTCTCTCCTTACCCAGAGCAGGGCCCCAAAGTCACTTTTGAATTTCCTGCAGAGCAGAGCGTCATAGCGGGGAGCTCACCCTTGCTCGAGCTACCTGTGCCTCCTGCTAAAACCCTAGGTCAGTCAATCAGGGCCTCAAGGCCGAGTGCTAGTTGGCCCCTACAGACAGCTGCACAGGGAACCATCGATTCGTCAGTGGTCAATGTCATCCCTCCAAGAGGCCAAAGGTTGACGCAAGGTACACGGTGGGAGTCCACTCCACAACAGCAAACTCCTCAATTGTTCCCTTTGACGCCAGAGTCCCAGCTTGTCTCCATCATCAGAAGCCCCAGAAGAGATCTTAAGGACAAGGGTGTCGAAAAGTTTTCCGACAAGCCTGAGGAATTTCTTCTCTGGAAGGCCACCTTCCAGAGAGCAATCAGAGACTTAAAGTTATTGCCTGAGGAAGAACTGACTCTTCTGGCTGCATGGTTGGGCCCAGCCTCATCCTCACAAGTTAAGAAGATCTACGCAGCCCACGTAGCCGATCCCGACAAAGCCCTGGAAAAGGCCTGGGCCAGGTTGCAGCAGAGGTATGGGGCCAGCACAGAGATTGAAGCATCTCTTATGGACAAGCTCCAAAGGTTCCCAGCTTTAAAACTCAAAGACTTCAAACTCTTGTGGGACCTCAGCGATCTCCTTGCGGAATTAGAGTCGGCCAAGGAGAATCCAGAACTGCCCGGTTTGAAGTGCCTCGATCAGCACCTGTCCCAGAGGCAGATCTTGACCAAGCTGCCCTTCACTTTGCAAGAACGCTGGGGACAGGAGGTCTTCAACTACAAGGAGGCCCACTCCCAGGCATACCCTCCATTTTCTCATTTGGTCCAGTTCATCACCAGGGCAGCCAGAGAAAGGAATGATCCACAGACGGGCCTCCCCACCTTATACCAAGGGACCCAGCCAGAGAAGGCACCTAAAGTGGACAAGAAACCATCTAGAGAGGCCAATAGACCTGTCAGCGTAAAGGCAGTCGAAACTCAACACAAGACTGATGAACCCAGGTCGGAGGTAAAAGAGTTGCTTTGCCCTATTCACCAAAAGCCTCACAGCTTGGCCAACTGCAGGGAGTTTAGTAGAAAGACATACAAAGAAAGGCAACAGCTAGTTCAAAAGCAGGGAATCTGCTTTAGATGCTGCGGAGCAACTCCACACTTTGCATCCAACTGCAAAGAAAACATCAAGTGTGAGAAATGCAACAGCCTCAAGCATTGCACCGCAATGCACAACTCCAATATCATCTCCCACCCCAAAGAGAACGCTTCACCAAAAGAAAAGTCAGCAGTCGAAGACACCGACAAGCCAGCCGCACCAGAGATGCAGGTGGAAGTTTCAGCAGTC
Source organism: Anolis carolinensis (assembly GCF_035594765.1). NCBI lineage: Eukaryota > Metazoa > Chordata > Lepidosauria > Squamata > Anolidae > Anolis > Anolis carolinensis. The sequence goes on along the minus strand of NC_085845.1, from coordinate 84,096,650 downwards.
GCCTGTACAGAGCTGTGTTCTGACTCGCACCAGTACAGAGTTTGTCATCCTATCTGCCTAGCGGATGTATATCCAGCCAAGAGCCCTTGGCTTAGAAAGAGACTCTATGTGGCCCTGGATTCACAGAGCGACGCCTCCCTGGCTACTCCAGAGTTCTTCCGCATGTTTGACCTTAAAACCAAGATGGTCGACTACACTATGACTACGTGTGCAGGAAAAAAGAAGTTGCAGGGTCGCATAGCATCTGGCTTTGTTGTCTCCTCTTGCGACCAGAAGAGACAGTTCAAGTTGCCAGACCTGATTGAGTGTTCCTCCATCCCTCGGAACAAAAAACAAATTGTAACTAGAGAAGTTGTGGAGGCTCATCCACATTTGCGACGGTTAAAGAATGCTATACCAGCCTTTCGGCCAGATGTGGACATTGCCCTTTTGCTTGGCTCGGACTGCCCGAGCTTGTTCTGTGTGAACGACCAAGTTAAAGGACCTCCAGGTGCACCTATCGCACAACAATTGCCATTAGGCTGGACAGTCATAGGCCCAGTGTGCATAAACAAGATGCACCCACCATCGTCGTTGGACTCCAATCAAGCACAGGTGCTTAAAGGTGGACGTCCTACACTTGTGCGCAGTTGCCTAAGTCATATCTCAGTCTACTGCCAAGCAATAACACCAGAGTATTCTTCCATCTTTGAGGTCTCCAAAAGGGATGAAACTACAGCGCTTTCCAAAGATGAACAGAGGTTTTTAGAGATCATGAACTCTCAAGTTTCCCGGAGTCCCGAGGGAAATTGGATAGCCCCTCTGCCTTTTAAAGCAGAAAAACCCACTTTGCCAAACAATAGGCATGTGACAGAAAAAAGACTCTGGTCACTGAAGAAGATAGGATGGGATCAAGAGCTGACCCCATCGGTGAAAGCAGCTTGGGCAAATTGGACTTCTCAAGCTGAAGGACTGGAAACCATCACAGTTCCCAGACAATTTGTTCCCTGCAAGGCGATGATAGAACCCACCACAGAACTTCACATCTTCTGTGACGCATCTGAGCAAGCTATAGCAGCTGTGGCATACATGCGACAAAGGGACAGAGATTTTTGTCACGCAGGATTCATCATGGCAAAGGCTAAAATAGCTCCTATGCGAACTTCAATACCCCGGCTGGAATTGTGTGCAGCAGTTCTTGCTGTCCAGCTCTGGCGCATCATCCAGCAAGAGATAGGAGACTTGTTTCAAGATGTCCATTTCCACACGGACAGTACAGTTGTGCTTGGTTACATCAACAACACAACCAAAAGATTCAAGGTGTATGTGGCTAATAGAATCAACAACATTCTATCCAGTTCTACGCCTAGCCAGTGGCACCATGTCGCCACCAGCAACAACCCAGCTGACATCGCTTCCAGAGGAGCTTCAGCTCAACGAGTGTCAAGTTCAAGTTGGCTGACAGGCCCCAGATGCTTAACCGAAGTCAATTTTCCATCAGCCTTTTCTCCCACCGATAATACAGAATTGCCCGAGTCTGTTCCAGAGGTGAAAGTTTGCAAGATGACCACAGAAATCAAGATGGGCCAAAGATCTTGCCTGGAACCACACCGTTTTGAACGTTTTTCGGAGTGGCACAGTCTTCTTAGAGCAGTTGCTAGGCTTATACATCGCTTAGTCTGCAAAGATAGTCAGCCTTTGCAAGTTCAGGACATGTTGAAGGCTAAGGGAGTAATATTCAGGTCAGTTCAGAGGCATGAGTTTAGTCTAGAAATAGCCAGGTTAGAACAAGGGATTGACACCCCCAGCCGGAGTTTCTTGCGTGAGTTAAACCCATTTCTAGACAAGGAGGGCATTTTAAGAGTGGGAGGGAGGTTAGCTAAGGCTAAACTCAAAGTGTGTATAAAGAACCCTATCATTGTACCCCCCAATAGCCATATTGCTTTGTTGTTGGTTCGTCACTACCATGAGAAAATCCATCATCAAGGTAGAACTCTGACTGAGGCGACCCTTAGAAATGAAGGCCTGTGGGTGGTAAATGCTAAAAGTTTGGTCAGCAGTGTTATTTTTAAGTGTGTCAAATGTCGGCGACTCAGAGTCAGCTGATGGCTGAGTCACCTCAGGACAGGACTTTGACAGACCCCCCCTTTTCCCATGTGGGAATCGATGTGTTTGGTCCTTGGGAGGTTGTCACTAGGAAAACCAGGGGTGGTGTTGTAAATAACAAAAGATGTGCGGTTTTGTTTACTTGTTTGTCAAAACGAACTGTCTATATTGAGGATGTAGAGGGAATGGACACTTCATCATTTTTAAATGCATTGAAAAGGTTCATAGCCCTCAGAGGGCCAATTAAGTCAATTCGATCGGACTGTGGCACCAATTTTGCATGTGCAGACCTTAGCCAACCACTTCAGGAAGAGGTGGAAGGCCGAATACTTAAGCCAGCTTCCAACCAGAAGACTCTGGCAAACCCCAGAGGACAATTTCAAGGTGGGAAACCTTGTGTTGCTAAAGGACAAAGACTTGCCCCGCTATGCCTGGCCTATGGGCATTACACTAAAGACCTTTCCTTGCCCTGACGGTAAGGTTAGAAAAGTTCAGGTAAAGACTCATAGTAAGGACAAAATGTCTGTCCTGGACAGACCAACCAGCAATCTCGTGTTGCTTGTCCAAAGTGTGTAAGTTTTATACTGTTTTATTGTTGTGTATACAAAGGTGTTTGTATGTTTTTGATTGGTAAATTCCCACATCCTGGGAATTTAGCGGGGAGTGTTCCGTCCCCCAGGACGATGGTTTGCCTTACCTATTGGTCGTTTGTTTGTTTTCCCTCCTTTACATTTTGTTTGAGCCTCTGGCTGCAAAGGCCTAGGAAAGGTGGCTTGGAATCTGCAAGAGCTGGCTGCAGTTTTCTTTGCAGTGATTGGTCAAAGAGTGCAACATCTTAGGACCGCCCTTTTTACCAGGGTCTAGTCTCCATTTTGGAGCTTCATTCTGGCTATAGTCTTCCAACGTGCTGGAGCTGTGCAAGGCTAACTGGGACAAATCATCCTCAAAACCAGGCCAATCTAAGCCTATCCAAATTAGATAAGTATTGAATTATATTGATCTGGAATAGGAAATCTAGTTAGAGGAGCAGAGTCATTCCATCGCTTCTAGAACTAATCTTTGCTGTAAAGATAGGGAAGGAAAGAGTTTCTCCTTCTAATATAGGCAGCGTGATTAGGGTATAGTGGTTTTATAATCACCTTTGCCTTCTGGAACCAGGGATAATTCTGTGACTAAAACCTATAAAAAATTTGTTTCATTTTCTGCAACTTTAAGATCTGTGCCAGGTTTACAACCTTGTATGAATAAACATCCTTTTTTGAAGTTATCCAGACTCAGTCGTTCAATATCTATAGGACAGCTTATAGGGATTTGCAGTTCGCCCGGATAAAGGACAGCACGTTTCAGTTTTATAGTTTTTTTATTGTCCGGCGGACGGCACAATTTCATTAGATGGGAACATTTCCCCCACAGTGAATATGAGTGGGCAAAGGAATCTGATATAAAAACGCCCACGCTCATCAAGAGGTTTCACACTCAATATCCGCAGAAACCTCCACGCAAGGGGGCATGATGTCCCTATCACATGCCATCCTACTAACAGCCCTCGGGACACAGAACACTAACCCAAAGCACATGGCCATGGGCCGAAAGGGAGGACAGGACATGTGAACCAGACATAAAAAGTCAATTGCCCCAAGGTGGGGGGGGGGGGGGGGAGACAGGCTCTGGAACATGGAAATGGGCAAGCTCCAGGCGCCAGGACTCCAGAGTGATTTACGATGCTGTAGCTAGGCCTATATAGACAAGCAATAGTGCAAGACTCTTGTATTCCGAACAATAAAGATATGGTATCTTCAGCCCTTGTGCATCTTGGCGTATTTTTTCAGAGAAGGCGAATCCACAGCATCACAATTGGAGCTGAGAAACCCCACAATCTCCTTTGAACTGGGTTATCTGAGTCCACACTGCCATATATTCCAGTTCAAAGCAGATAATGTGGGATTTTATTCAGATGTGTGGAAGGGACCCCTGTCTTCAGCCCAGAGTTCTTTTCTCTCTGGCTTAATTAGGCTTAATAGTGGAAATATATTCTTTATATTGTCTGTAAATTCTACAGGGATGTTCTTTGGATTGTATTTTGGTTCAGTGTATGAATTTGTATATTATTTCAGCTTTGTTTAGAGGAGATTTGTCTTCCTTTGAGACTGAGCTAGTATGATTTGCCTAAGGTCAAACCACTTGTACTACATTGGCTTTCATTTTTTATCATGAAAACTGCAAAATAAGATAATCCAAAATGGAACAAAATATTTATATCTCACTCTATATTAGAAGGTGTCAGGGCAGTTAACAATAAAATGAACCTGAACTCTTTGCAACAATTAAAACAGTAAAAATAATTACGAGATTAAAGTATATTAAATTTGAATGAAATCAATCATGCCCCGAAAGCTTTATTAAATGGCCATGCTTTAGTAAACTATAGCTGTCATGATTACTATCAGAATTTGAAAGTTATTTTTCAAAAGTAATTATCTATTGCCATCATTGTGTAAACGTCTTCTGATTTCCTGGCTGCAGTCTGTGTCTGCAGTAATCTTTGCACCTAGAAATACCTAGTCTATCACTGCCTCCATGTTTTCTCCCTCTATTTGCCAGTTTTCAATCAGTCTGGTTGCCCCAATCTTGGTTTTCTTGAAGCTTTTGCGCCTTCTTCTTTCACCTTGGTTATATGGCTCCTCCGCTCCTCCTCGCTTTCAGCCATCAAAGTGGTATCATCTGCATATCTGAGGTTGTTAATGTTTCTTCCAGCAATTTTAACTCCAGCCTTGGATTCATCAAGCCCCGCACATTGCATGATGTGTTCTGCATACAAGTTGAATAGGTAGGTTGAAAGTATGCAGCCCTACCGTACTTTTTTACCAGTCTTGAACCAGTCTGTTGTTCCGTGGTTTGTTGTTACTGTTGCTACTTGGTCGTTATACAGATTTCTCAGGAGACAGACAAGGTGACTTGGTATCCCTATACCACCAAGAACTTGCCACAATTTATTCTGATTCACACAGTCGAAGGCTTTAGAATAGTCTATAAAATAGAAATAGATGTTTTTTCTGAAATTCCCTACCTCCCTTCATTATCCAGTGGATATTGGCAATTTGGTCTCTCATTCCTCTGCTTTTTCTAAACCCAGCTTGTACATCTGGCAACTCTCGCTCCATGTATTGCTGGAGTCTACCTTGTAGGCTGTTGGGCATTATCATACTGGCATGTGAAATAAGTGCCACTGTACTACAGTTTAAGCATTCTTTAGCATTTCACTTTTTTGGTATGGGGATATAAATTGATTTTTTCCTATCTGATGGCCATTCTTGTGTTTTCCAGATTTGCTGGCATATGGCATGCATCATTTTGACAGCATCATATTTCAAGATTTTAAACAGTTCAGCTGGGATCCCATAATCTTCTGCTGCCTTGTTATTATCAATGCTTCTTAAGGCCCATTCAACCCCACTCCTTATAGTTATGTTTGGTAGGGGCTCTGGAACTCCCTCCCTAGGGAGATTAGGTTGGCACCCTCCCTACCATCCTTTAAGAAACAATTGAAAACCTGGATGTTTGGGCTAGCCTTTGGAGAGACAGTTATTGGATGACCAGCCTCATTATAATTCTATTCTGAATGTTATTAGGTTCCTTTCATTTTAATCTAATGATTTTATCTTATATTGCTGCTATAGTCCCCCCCGCCACCTTTGAAGTTGACTGAATTGCATTGGTGGTTGTTTAATATTATTACTGTTGTATAAACCTTTGTTTTAACTTCTGTTTTATCATTTTCTTGTGTTTTAAACTGTGTATATTGTTAATGTATTTGCGCTGTTACTTTTGTAACATTGTGAGCTGCCCCGAGTCCCCACGGGGAGATGGTGGCGGGGTATAAATAAAGTTTTATTATTATTATTATTATTTTATTATGACACAGCAAACAAGATAGATATGCTGGATTTTGTATCACGAAATCACAAGTCGAACACTTCCCAAGTGTCACCACACCATCAAAGCTATCCTCGATATTATTATCTTTCCTATACAGATCTTCTGTATAGTCTCACCACCTTCTCTTGATCTCTTCAGCTCCTGTTAAGTCCTTGCCATCTTTGTTTTCGATCATGCCATCATTGTAGCCTATAAAAATTAATTATTATTGTCTCTTTAAAACCTTGAGCACACTTCCATAAATATAAAAGTGGAGTTATAAAATCTTAAGAATTGCTAATACCTTAATAACATCGCCAGTGATACCATTACAGTTTATGAATCTGTCAAATCCAGTCAGAGCCGGCCCTAGGTATTTTTCAAGTGTAGGCGAACAGAATTTTGGCGCCCCCCTCCCTAAACCAATCACTGAAAAATAAAAGCGTTGGATAAGCGAAAATGTTGGATAATAAGGAGGGATTAAGGGAGAGTCTATTAAACATCAAATTACATTAAGATTTTACAAACTAAGCACCAAAACATCATGTTTTACAACAAATCAACAGAAAAAGCAGTCTCGACTGCGCCCCCGTATGCTTTGCACCACAGGCAACTGCCTAATTTGCCTCATTGTTGGACTGCCTCTGAATCCAGTACAAGTTGATGGTCATCCTAACACTGTGACTCAGTTAATTTCACATAACACACTGTGCTCTGCAAAAAAAATTGCTTCTTTTTTATTCTCAGCTCTCTGAACCTCTCTGTATCGAACCTGGCCCACATCTGTATTTGCCTTGTTAAAGTAGATAGTGATTTCAAAAGTAGCCATAAAACAAATCTTTTGTCGAAAATATTATGTTCCCTGAGTGCAGCTACTTAAACATTCTAGTCACATACAAACATTTCAGCTTTAGTTGAAGCTGAGGTCAGCTGGAGCCTGATAGAGTTGCTCTGCCTTTTCTTTTCCTAGCAGTGCGAAACTTAATCGCTGCCATATTAAAATGAGTTAAAGCACCGCGTGGAGTCCCTGCTAAGGCTGCGCACTACAGCAACAGCATTCTAATAAGAATGGGCTGTTTAGTTATTTTACTTTTGCCTTTGGGCATGCCAGGCTGGAGTGGGTATACCTTCTCAAAATTGGATGCTGTTTCCTGCTGGTAGCTTTTCAGAAGATTAGGTAAGAATTATTGCAAAGTAACAAAGTGCAACCACTCAACCATTTTTGACATTTGTCTCCCCCTGCAAGGGATTCAAGGGATGTGTCAGACTCCTCTTGCAGACTTACAGAATGAGCAGTTTATTCCAATATGCACATGAAGAGCACACATATAATTGTTCAGGAAGATTATTGAATGTCCTTCAAAACTGGTGCATTATTTGTTCACTGGCTTTGACTATCTCTAAGAAGAAGAGGAAAACCATAGTTGCAGTACAGGTTGCGCCGCAGGTCAACTTGATATTAGCTCAGGCCTCCTCCCATCCCAAACTGACTTCAAATGAATCTGCTGCACTTTATCTGTTATCTGGAGTTTACAACTTATAATGCGCACTTTAGCTTATCTATTACTGTAACCTCGCTGGTTTTAATTCTATGTTTTATTAAGTGTGTTTTTATTTCATAGGTTAATGTTTAGATTTTATAATTGGTGCATGTTTTTGTCTATTGATGTATTGTATACTGTTATTGTTTTTATTTGATATTTCTGTGAGCCGCCCCCAGTCCCCCTCGGGGGAGATGGAGGCGGGATATAAATAAAATTATTATTATTATTATGATTAAACCGCTGAGCTGTTGAACTTGCTGACCGAAAGGTTGGTGGTTCGAATCCGGGGAGCGGGATGAGCTCCTGCTGTTAGCCCCAGCTTCTGCTGACCTAGCAGTTTGAAAACATGCAAATATGGGTAGATCAATAGATACCGCTCCAGTGGGAAGGTAATGGCATCATGCTGGCTGCATGACCTTGGAGGCGTCTAAGGACAATGCCAGCTCTTCGGCTTAGAAATGGAGATGAGCACCAACCCCCAGAGTCAGACACGACTAGACTTAATGTCAGGAGAAAACCTTTACCTTTACCCTATCCCTTATCTGACATGCTTGAGACCAGAACCGTTTCATAATTTGAAGGCGTGTATTTTGGAATATCTGCACATACATGATGAGATATCTTTGCCTACCCCTCCATTGGGAAAATAGGTTAGAAAGAAGAAGACATGACGAGGTATCTTGAAGATGAGACCCAAATCTAAATGCAAAATTTGTTTTATATATACCTTATACACATAGCCTGTCCATAAAATCCCAGCACCTAAGGGCCATTCCACCCAGATAATCCATCAGTCACCATTGTCATAGACCAACACTGATTTCCTCACTTGGAAAGCCTCTGCAATTCAGAAGGGGGATGGATACCAGCAAAGCAACAAATTCAGGTTTTCTCCATTAAAAAGTTATTAAAGCACCCACCATACATTGCTGTAAAACTTTACAATACTGAATGTACATCAAGAAAACTGATTGCATCTTTGAGCCAATCAAAACAAAGTTGATTACTTTGAATATCCATAAATTCTGATGTCTGAAAACAGAAGGCATGTCAGATCTTGGATGCTCCCCTGGCATCCTTCTTTGATCAAAGAAGCAATAAAGGCAAACTGCGTGGGAACCATCAGGGCCGGCAAACAAGGAACAAACCCTAGGATTTGGGACACTAAAATAAATGTATTTTGTTTTCTCATGATTTTGAACTTTTATTTATACACATCTGTTTTCTCATTGTTTTGAATGCTGTGTATTAGCGTATTTTTTCATACCAATTTTTAATTCTATTTTTAATACTTGACTGTAGGACTGCATTGAAACGTCCTACACTCTTTAATGATAATTACATGTCTTCTACATGATTAAAAGAAAGATCAGTGACAATTCCTTTGCAGAACATTTGGCCTTTCATTATTTTGGGTAAAAACCTGCCAAATACCTTTCCATTAGCCATGCCAGTGGCAGATTCTGGAAGTCCAAACATTTGAAGCACCAAAGGACCACTCTACCTGTTTTAGCTGTTCCCTGCCATGCTATGGAGCAGGTGTATTACAGATTCAGGATAGGAAAGGGCAGAAGAAGCTGCTGGTCTTCTTCTTCATTCACTCAGTCATTTCCGACTCTTCGTGAACTCATGGACCAGTCCACGCCAGAGCTCCCTGTTGGCCGTCACCACCCCCAGTTCCTTCAAGTTCAAGCCAGTCACTCACTTCAAGGATACCATCCACCCATCTTGCCCTTAGTTGGCCTCTCTTCCTTTTTTCTTCCTTTTTTCGCCAGCATCATGATATTTTCCAAGCTTTTCTGTCTTCTCATGATGTGGCCAAAATACTTCATCTTTGCCTCTAATATCCTTCCCTCCAGTGACCAGCCGAGCATTATTTCCTGGAGGATGGACTAGTTGGATCTTCTTGCAGTCCAAGGCACTCTCCGGATTTTCCTCCAGCACCAAAGTTCAAAAGCATCTATCTTCCTTTACTCAGCCTTCCTTATGGTCCAGCTCTCGCATCCATAGGTTACTATACTGGTATCTTGATTTAAGTTGCAAGATGAAATCTATATATATAAAAGGGTAATGGAATCACGGCACCGGACAAAACAACTAAACTAAATGCCCCACAACCTTGAAAACTGACAGCACAACCTCTCATCCACGCCTCTACGTTCATACAACAAAAAGAAAAGAAAAATTAAGTCCTAGCCACAGCAACGCATGGCCGGGCACAGCTATCTATCTATATAAAAGGGTAATGGAATCACGGCACTGGACAAAACAACTAAACTAAACTCCCCACAACCTTGAAAATTGACAGCACAACCTCTCATCCACGCCTCTAGGTCCATACAACAAAAAGAAAAGAAAAATTAAGTCCTAGCCACAGCAACACGTGGCCGGGCACAGCTAGTACAGTATATATGCTTCTTCCCTCTCAAGACTTGGATCTGGAAACATATTGTTGAGGTAGTGTGGGGCAATTTGTCAGCTTCCGGGCATGAATCAGAGGGGGCCAACCTTGTGTCCATCTTGCCTGAAGCAACACTTCCCCATCACATGTTGCTGTGCAGCTTCTTCTCACACTGGCCACAGAACATAGGAAGCCTCCTGTGTTCTGGACACAGTGTCATAGGACACTTGCACCCGAGTCGATTGACTGAACCCCGCCAGAAGTCACTGCATTGTGTGATGGGTGGTGTAGAGCTCTGTGAATCAACTGGGGCACAAGCATCATACGAAGCTTGCAACCCCCTGTATGATGAAGTCCCTAGAACTCTTTTTTATTACACTAATCCTGAGGTTTGCAGATTGTTGAGAAACTACAGCACTCTGGCTGAGAATTTTAAACATTCTGCCTAGACTACAAATCCCAGAATTCCACAATATGGAACTACAGCAGTTACAATGGAATTGTAATGCTGTAACCGTGTAGGGTGAAAGAATCTCAGGACAATGCACAATGAGAATCAGGGCTAGATCTTCTCTGCGCCCTTCTCCCCCTTGCATAAATTTCCTTTACTTTTAGTTGTGGTTTTGTGTAATAATTTGAGGGACATACGACTTTGGTATGAATACCCACTCAGCCATGGAGACCAATGTGTGACCTTAGGCAAGCTATACTCTCTCAGCCTCAAAGAGAGGCAGACAAACCCTCTGAACAAATCTTGCTAAGAGAACACTGTAGTAGGGTCACCTTAAGGCCGGCATAAATTGGAAAGGTCTTGAAGGCACACAACAACAATGGTTAAAGATATTTAGAAATGATTTACTGGTTTCTCCTTTTGACCACCACAGGTGGTAAAATGTGCCTTTTTCTTTCCCACATTTCCAGCATTTATCGGTGCAATTGTACATCTTCGCTAATCTCTCTGGAGGGAGATACCACCGCAAGTTGGGTACCACTTTTTTATAGGAACACCTTAGGCAAGCAAAAAGACACTTGTATATAAATGTCACTAAGTATAAAGGCAAAGGTAAAGGTTTTCCCCTGACATTAAGTCTAGTTGTGTCCGACTCTGGGGGCTGGTGCTCATCTCCATTTCTAAGACGAAGAGCCAGCATTGTCCATAGACACCTCCAAGGTCATGTGGCCAGCATGACTGCATGGAGCGACTTTACCTTCCCGCTGAAGTAGTACCTATTGATCTACTCACATTTGCATATTTTTGAACTGCTAGATTGGCAGAGGCTTGGGCTAACAGCGGGAGCTAACCCGCTCCCCGGATTTGAACCACTGACCTTTCGGTCAGCAAGTTCAGCAGCTCAGCGGTTTAACCCACTGCACCACCGGGGGCTACGTCACTAGGTATAGACATTTAAAAAAGAAAGAAGAAGCTTTTGTATAGAGCACAGATTAAGGGATAGGGGAGTTGACTTTATACTCTCATGTTTTTCTGCTTTTTCCTTGAGCAGATTTCAAACTTTGAACCAATCTCCCAATAAATGAATAAATTTACAACTACAATATTACACAGATGAAGAAGCACATAGGCAAACAAAAGGAGACAGCCTGCCTGAAGTATGAAGAAAGAGGCAACATGACAACTTTGGCTGCATTTCTATTCACACCTGCCAGACAGAACTTCCATTGAATTCAGTGGACTTACTTCCCTGCTGACATGCACAGAATTACACTAAAACTTGGCACTGGAAGCAGAGACAAATGGATTTGTCAACTGCCGCATCAGCACAGAGCTAAAAGAAAAAGATCTTGTGTGTCCACAATTTGTCTTGTTTTAAGGCACACTTTCCTCCACAAATTTAAGAGGATTATTCCCTCATTGTGCTTTTAAAATTCAACCTGTAGTGTTGGATTCAAAGGGTTGTGAATGGACGGAAAGTTGCACTGTTTTGGAAACACTCAAAATTATAAAGAGCTAAATGAAATGTATTGTGCTTTTGCTTGTGCAAAAAATGCACCAGGTTACAAAAGCAGAGCAACATTTTCAGAATCAGTTTCACTTTACTCATACAACTCTCTAGTGTGGAGTATAATGTCCCTTTATCCATGAATTCAATATTCATAGTTTCACTTACCCACATGTGAAAATATATTCCTCCTACAAGCGTGGCCGGTGGTTCGAATCCGGAGAGCGGGGTGAGCTCCTGCAGTTAGCCCCAGCTTCTGCCAACCTAGCAGTTTGAAAACATGTAAATGTGAGTAGATCAATAGGTTCCGCTCTGGCGGGAAGGTAATGGCGCTCCATGCGATCATGCCAGCCACATGACCTTGGCGCCGTCTATGGAAAACACCAGCTCTTCGGCTTAGAAATAGAGATGAGCACCAACTCCCAGAGTAAGATATGACTAGACGTAATGTCAGGGGAAAACCTTTACCTTTACCTTTACCTTTTACTTTGGATGATTACTCAAACATTGAAACTCAGTAGTATGGTGCCCGCTCCTTAAAATTAACTGAAGTTCTATCATTATTGTGACCATATTACCATTTAACTCTCTCTAGTATTCATTGCCCAAGAAACCCTATGAAATTCGTAAGGCAACAGGTGATTTGAAGATACACAATAAAATAATGGGTCTCTTTCTTGAGAAGGATTTGTTATGTTGTGCTTAATAAAGCTGTGTGTGTGTAAAACTCTATTCTGTTCAAAAATCCATTAATCCCACTCCAAGGAACACTCTCAGATATGCTTTGCAGATGTGGTATGAAATAGTTATATGGCTCACCTCATACCTATTTTATCTGCACATTAGAAATTATATTCCTTCTAGCACTAGATGGCAATGTTCCCTAGCTCCAAAGATTATAGGATTGTTGTGGGTGAAAAAACATACACCAGGCCAATATGCAGAACATGGCAAATAATATGTTATAAAGTCTCCTATACTAACATATTGGGAATCAGTTCTTTCATCCCAGCAAAATAAATAAATAAATTTACTATTACAGTAGAGTCTCACTTACCCAACATTCGCTTATCCAATATTCTGGATTATCCAACGCAGTCTGCCTTTTAGTAATCAATGTTTTTGTAGTCAATCTTTTCAATACATTGTGATGTTTTGGTGCTAAATTCGTAAATACAATAATTACTACATAACATTGTTGTGTATTGAACTGCTTTTTCTGACAAATTTATTGTAAAACATGATGTTTTGGTGCTTAATTTGTAAAATCATAATGTAATTTGATGTTTAATAGTCTTTTCCTTAATTCCTCCTTATTATCCAACATTCTGCCAACCCGTTTATGTTGGATAAGTGAGACTCTACTGTTGAAACTCTGATAAAATCCTTTCAGAATTGTGTTCAAAGAGTCTCAGAAGCAGAGTATACCCCAATGTGATAAGGTCGAAAGATGCTGGAAATGCAAGCTATATTTCTTCTCCTTGAGACCCTCCAGTAAAATCTTCATAATATTTTGCCAAAATAACAGTTGCAAAATCTTTTACATTTTATTTTCATCTTATAATTCCCAGGATTCTCAGATAGCAGGGAGTTTGGGAACTGTGGTTGGAAATATAACTTTTCCAAGCTCTGCCATTAATACAGCACCTTCTTATACTGTTCATGGAATTTATTCATGAACCGCAAGACTACCTATAGGGTTTGTATCTCAGTTTCTGTTCTCAAAATGTCATATAGATGTGGAAATTTAAACATCTTTATCCTTTTCACTATGAAGTATTATTGTTTTTCCTATCTGTACTGTGCACTTTTTAAAAAATTGGAGTAGCATTTGAATATGAAATGATGAAAACTGATTCTCCAAATTAGTAATCATGAGTCATGTCATACTTGTAGCATTTCTGATACAAATATTAAGTTGCTTCAAAAAAGCAAAAGTAATATACTAGAAGAAACTGCATCTATAAGATTACAAGCAACTTTGCCATAGAAGCAGTTACTGTGACAAGTGTTTAGTAAATATGATAAGAACATGCTTACCTTGGGGTGGGACAAAATGTTATTCTTAATGTTTCCAGTGGGTAGTTTTTTGAAAAGGCTCCATGTGCTTAAAGTGATGAATGCAGAAAATGGTCTGTGTGCAAAGGGCAGATGTGAATATCACCTCTGCTTGTCATCTTCTAGTAATGGCTCCTAATGACTCTTAGTCCTCTATTGAAACCAGGGACCCCCAAAAGACCCCAAAATCCATGGCCAAGAAAAGTGCAAGGATCCCACTGGCTAACGTCTAAGGACGACCTTTTCCCAAGGCGCACAGTTGCACAAAATCCATTGGAGGGAACACAGGGCTATCCCATAACTTCTTTAGGCAGTTGGCATAATCACCCGGTGACCATCTTTTCTGGCTAATAGTAAACTTTTACACCCAACAATGAATTAATCCCTGACTGGCCGTAAAGGTCACCAAGGCCAGTATCACACTAGAGCTTAAAGAGTAGGCAAAGAGTATGCATCCCATCAGAAATACCGTGTCTGCCTCCTGCAAAATTCTGGGGCTTGTAGTTTAGAGAAGGGGTTTTAAAATGCTCAGCTAGAGATATCCTGGGTCTCACTAAACTACAAGCCCCAGGAGGCAACCACAGATGGATGCATACTCTTTGCCTACTCTTTGCCTACTCTCTCAGCTCTAGTGTGATAAAATACCAAAAAAAAAAAAAAAAAAGCACCACAGTCTGGCTGACATCTGAAGATGACCATTTCTCCAGATGCACAGTTGCAGAAGAATCCACTGCCCAGAGTGGCAGAAGTCCATTATTTGAATAGCTGTCACGTCTCTATAAATGTCTCTGTATGTATCCATTGTTTTATGTATGATCCAAGTGTTGATTTTCTCACATCCACAATTGGCTGAATTGAAAAAACCCTCTGATTCTTGCCTTCAGCCAGTTTTTGCCTGGTTTGATTTTCGGAGTCTAGGCATGCTGGGACTCCAAACCTGTGGTTCTGCTGAGCTGAAATTACATACCGTATCATGATGAAAGCAATGGAATTGCAATTCAAGGGACAATGGCCAAATCAAGTACAGTAGAGTCTCGCTTATCCAACCTTCACTTATCCAACATTCTGGATTATCCAATGCAGTCTGCCTCGCTCCTGGATCCACGGCTGTTTCTCTAGGTAGTAAGGACTGAACTTTGTATAGATTTAACTTCCGACAATGTGTTACTGTAAGTTCATTTTATGCAATTCTATCTTTATTTGTAGTCAAATTTTTTTAGTAGTAAATGTTTTTGTAATCAATGTTTTCAATAGATTGTGATGTTTTGGTACTAAATTCATACATATAGTAATTACTACATAATGTTACCATGTATTGAACTGCTTTTTCTATTGATTTGTTGTAAAACATGATGTTTTGGTGCTTAATTTGTAAAATCATAAGGTAACTTGATGTTTAATAACCTTTTCTTTAATCCCTTCTTATTATCCAACATTTTCACTTATCCAACATTCTGTCGGCCCATTTATGTTGGATAAGTGAGACTCTACTGTATAGACAAGTATAGGTGCAATCATATCAGCTAGTTTGTAAGACTTTGTCTTCATTAGGAATAAATAAGTTAATTTACTACTGACTGTATTCTTGAATGCAACAATTAGACAATTTCCTTGTCAGCAGGAGGGAGAAGGTTTTGAACGAAAATTCCAGATTGTATTTTACAATGAAGCTTATCCCACCCACCCACCCCCCTGCCCCCGATGAGCAGGGATCCAGAAAATCATTTCCTATTCTACCTCTTGTTTAGATTATGGAAGGAGGCCTCTCCCTATGGAAAAGCTTGCTTGTAAGTCATATTTATTGAGCATAATAATAACAGTGTCTACTTTATTACTATGTCTAGAGTTGTCGTTAAGCAGAGTGAGATACTGCTTCAAGTGGAAGATGCTGGGAGGCAGCATCAAGGTGTTGGTATTGTGCTTCTATCAAAGATAAAAGACCCAATAATGTTTGGGGAATGGCTCAGCAGAATTGCAGCTCAGTTGGAGTTGCTTCAGCCATTCTTACTGACAACTCAGCCACTTTAGATAAGGCAGGCAGCAAGCGCTCTTTAGTTGCTGAGGGCAATGTCTGTCACTCACTGTATGTGAAAGACACAGAAAAAAGCTCGAATTGTTGCCTTAGAAAAAAATGGATCTTGACTATTCCTTTTGTACATCCCTTTATCCTTTTTTTTCAGCTACAGACTGATTCCTCAGCTTCTCGATCTCTGGACTGCAAATGATTCATGTGGCGTCTCCCTCTACCCAAAGTTTATGAAAGCTAGAGAGACAGATAGACAGGTGGATGGAGAAGAACTATGTTTCTAAAGTCAACCTGCTACATTCAAGTGTGAGGAAGGTACTTTTCCATCTCTAGCATTGAAGGGAGATTATTAGATTGTCCACCCAGCTAATGTTCATACATGGGAAATGGGAAGCAGCAAATCTTTTTGGTCTAGTCATGTTTTGCTGAATTTCTGCATACAAAAATAGTATTATGATTTCTTTACAAATTCTTATTTTTGATCCTCTCAGAACATCCCATATTAATCAAAGAAATGGATGATGGAAATGAGGCATTGTTGGTTTCTCAGGCTTTGTTAGACTTCAGTTGCTCTACAAGGCCCCAAAATCATTAGGTCCTCTGGAGTACAAATGTTTTACTCAACCCCCTCCCATACCGTGATCACAACTCAATTCAATATTTCCATTGTTATTGAAACCTCAGGACCCCAAATTGAATCCCAAAATCCACAGTCCCATAAGTGGCTGCGATGAAGCCTGCAATTATCTTTTCTCCTGTTTCAGGCAACTTCTCAGTTGCAAAAAAGTTTCATAAGCACTGCATATGCACCCCACAACTCAGGACATGGTTCAACATTCAGTCTTGTAATAACTCTAATCCCTTCATAATGCCCTGAGAGACATGTAATGGGTTTGGGAAGAGCCATAGGGTTCTTTCCAGATTTTATCTTAATATTTTCTTGGGAACGTTTCTTCATTCTTGTTGCCAGATGAAATCCTCCCCTTCAGCACTCATTGTATGTTCAGTCAAATCTCATTGTCCTGTTCTGAACAGGTAGGAACAGGATCATCATATCCCATTATCTCCCTTATAGTTACATTCCTTTCTGCTTGCACCCCTTTCTTGGGCAAATCAAGAACAGCTGATAGACTTCAAATTCAGCAAATGACAGTTTGTTAAATCTCCTACCAATCAGCAATGACGATGGATGCCACTATCAGTATTATGTTAATTAATTTGTAAGTTTCTCCTTGTTGTGTTAAGAAAGAAATATCGCATTATGATTTGGACATTTGGGGGCCTGTAAAATGAGGAAGTTTTGACTTATTTGGTTGTTTTTAGCTTTGATCATTAGACATAAAAATTATTTAAATCATAAACTGTCTTAACAAAATTAACTGGAATAACAAATTAATTTTGGAGCGCACTAACAATTAACCAAATGACTTAAAATTTTAAACTAACTTTCCCAGCTGTATTTAATACTGTGCTTTGAGAAGTACTCCCATCAGTATGTCCTGAATTTCATGCCAGTCAATTTGATGGGATGACTCTGGGTTCTAGTGTTTGGAGAGATGGACTAAACCTTACCTTGGTCTGCTCTCTCCACAACATTAAGGCCCCTTCCACACAACTGTATACAATCCACATTGAACTGGATTATATGGCAGTGTGGACTCAGATAATCCAATTCAAATCAGATATTGTGGATTATCTGCCTTGATATTTTGGGTTATATGGCTGTGTGGGAGGGCCCTAAGACTTTTATAAACCATGTTCCTACCCCACGTGCTGATTTTTCTAATAAAAGCCCCAGTCATTGCCAGCCCCTGGTCTTTCCTGGCAAACGTCATTGTGTTGTGGTCACACCTATGTAATACAACTACAGAAATCTCCATGATGTGAGGATCACTCCCATAATGTTTTTCTGGAACAACGCCATTACTCTATATTTCCCTTAGCACAATTGCTTTCAAGGCATGCAATCATTTATGACAGAATTTATTAATCATTCTAAGTAAATGAGTTTAACCACTGTAACAAGCTCAGCTCATAGCTTCTTTGCAGGAAGTGAAAAATTAAGTATTTTCACAGTGAGGACTCCCACACAAGAAAACAGGACACTTCTTCTTTGCCAAAGGCCATTGTTCATTTAACAGAACTGAAAAAATACTCCCCGCTTTGTCTCTAACTGCAAATACATGTTTTATTTAGTTAGTAATAGCATGATGCCATTTAACAGTATTACTTTGTTGAGCATTTATTTCTTTATTTACAATGTATTTTCCCTGAAGGACAATTACTTTGTTGAGAAGCTTGCGTCTCAGTCTGTGTACATAGAAACCCCGCCGTTTCTGTACAATATTTAAGTGATTCTAAGTGACTCCCTCTGTTTCCTTTGGGCTATTTGCTACTTCAAACAGACATTTGTGTATTTGCCAATGTCATCAGCTTAGAAGGCTGAGCAATTATACAGCAGTATGTAAACTTGTCGGTAAATAAACTGTAAGTACTGTAGTCTGCCAAATGCATTTCGTTCTCTTTATGTGTCAAATTTAACTGCTCACAGGATAAACCTCTTCTCAGTGTACGTATGTATCAAGTCTGGCTGTCAGGGGGAATTCTACACAAAGAGCTCTGATGTCCAGTTTTGTGTCTTTCGTTTTCACTGTCTGCTGTGGAAAACTTTCAGTCTTTGAAAAGAACAGCAAAAATGTGTGAATCAAGTCTTTGATACCTATTATTATTTGGGATGGTTTAGGCCAGTGGTTCTCAACCTTTTTAATGCTGTGACCCTTTAATACAGTTCCCCATGTTGTGGTGACCCCCAACCATAACATTACTTTCATTGCTACTTCATAACTGTAATTTTGCTACTGTTGTGAATCGTAATGAAAATATCTAATATGCTGGATGTATTTTCACTCACTGGACCAAATTTGGCATAAATATCCGATACACCCAAATTTGAATACTAGTGAGGTTGGGGGATTGATTTTGCCATTTGGGAGTTGTAGTTGCTGGGATGTATAGTTCACCTAAAATCAAAGAGCATTCTGACCTCCACCAATGATGCAATTGAACCAAACTTGGCACACAGAACTCCCATGACCAACAGGAAATAAGTGAAGGGTTTGGTGGGCACTGACCTTGAGTTTTGGAGTTGTAGTTCACCTACATCCAGAAAGCACTGTGGACTCAAACAATGATGGATCTGGACCAAACTTGGCATGAATATTCAATATGCCCAAATGAGAACACTGGTGGAGTTTGGGGAAAATAAATTTGGACATTTGGAAGTTGTAGTTGCTGGGATTTACAGTTCACCTACAATCAAAGAGCCCCTTGAACCTCACCAACGATAGAATTGGGCCAAGGGACAGGCGGAGAGATCTTCAGCCTTCTCTGCCAGAGGGGTCACCTAAGACCATCAGAAATATGTACTTTCTGATGGTCTTTGGTGACCCTTCTGATGCTCCCTTGCGACCCGCCCCAGTGGTCCCGAACCCCAGGTTGAGAAACGCTGGTTTAGGCTGATGAATTCCATCAAGAATTTATTTATTTATTTATTTACAGTATTTATATTCTGCCCTTCTCACCCCGAAGGGGACTCAGGGCGGATTACAATGAACACATATATGGCAAACATTCAATGCCAACAGACAAACAACATATATAGACAGACACAGAGGCATTGAACATTTTTTTTTCCAGCTCCACAATTCCGGCCACAGGGGGAGCTGTTGCTTCACTGTCCACTAGTGGCTATACTTCCTCATTCCTTTCCTCGTGTTTTGCTGGCAATTTTATGATGTTGTAAATTAGTTAAATTAGCCTCCCGCATAAAGCGTACCTAAATTTCCCTACTTGACAGATGCAACTGTCTTTCGGGGCTGCATAGGTCAACAGCAAGCCGGGCTATTTAATGGTCGGGGGGTTAACCCGACCCGGGCTTCGAACTCATGACCTCTCGGTCAGTAGTGATTTATTGCAGCTGGTTACTAGCCAGCTGTGCCACAGCCCGGCCCTAAGAATGGGGATATTGAGTCACCCTATTAAACCATGGCACAATAATACCCAGTAGCTATAGCTAATTGGAGTGACTGGTTCTCCTGTATTTCCCAGGAACTCCCGTATTTCAGTTAATTTTTTTTGGGGGGGGGGATCCTCTCAGCTCTTGTAGTGCTCTTCAGTTTCTCCCTTATATTTAGTACGGCCTCACTCTATGTGGGTATGTGTGATGAGGGTGGGCTGGGGAGTCACTTATGGGAGGGGAGTTATTGGGGGGGGGGGAGAGAAACCACCAGGGAAAGGAGGAGGAACTCATTCGTGAGTGAGCAATGGTTCCTCCTTCCTTCCCTTCCCAAGTAGGGAAAGCCTGGTAGGATTCCCCCACCTTGTTCAATCTCCTCCCCTGTAGTGAGGAAAGGGGACAGTGCTTATGGGGCATCCCTCCACATTCCCAGGCAAGTAAAGGAAGAGGAGGAAGGGAATGAAGACAAAGAGGAAATAGAGGAGGAGGAGGGAGGAGGAGAGAAAGAGAAGGGGGAAGAAAAAGAGAAGGAAGAAAAATACGGTAGAGAGAAAGAAGAAGAGAAAGGAAAGAAGGACGCGAAGGAGAAGTACATCATGTTCCCATAAACATTTCATTCCTAACTAACAATGTGCATATATAAAATGAAACAACCAGGTTAGGTAAGCCATTTCTCCTACTTCAAGTTTTATTGCAATGTAAATAATAATAATAATAATAATAATAAGAAGAAGAAGAAGAAGAAGAAGAAGAAAAGTCGACGACAGATCCCAAATGTAGACTCTGCAAGGAAGCAGATGAAACAATAGATCACATCCTCAGCTGCTGCAAGAAGATCGCACAGACAGACTACAAGCAGAGGCATAACACCGTTGCTCAGATGATTCATTGGAACTTGTGCCACAAATGCCATCTGCCTGTGACAAAGAACCGGTGGGATCACAAGCTGGAAAAGGTTACACAGAATGAACATGTCAAGCTACTTTGGGACTTCTGAATTCAGACAGAAAGGGTTTTGGAGCACAATGCTCCTGACCTCATGATCGTGTTAAAAAACAAAGTATGGATTGTTGATGTTGCAATCCCAGGTGACAACAGGATTGAAGAGAAACAACTGGACAAGCTGACATGATATGAGGATTTAAAGATCAAATTGCAAAGACTCTGGCACAAGCCAGTCAAGATGGTCCCAGTGGAGATCGGCACACTGGGTGCAGTGCCTAAAGACATTGGCCTGCTCTTAAACACAATCGGCGCTGACAAAATTACCACCTGCCAGCTGCAGAAGGCCACCTTACTGGGATCTGCTTGCATTATTCGCCGATACATCACACAGTCCTAGACACTTGGGAAGTGTCAGAAGTGTGATCCAATTCAACAGTCAGCAGAGTGTCTGCTGTGGACTCATCTTGTTGTGTTTCTAAACCTGCAAAAGTATTGAAAAATAAGCACGCAAAGATACTGTGGGACTTCCGAATCCAGACTGACAAAGTTCTGGAACACAACACATCAGACATCACAGTTGTGGAAAAGAAAAAGGTTTGGATCATTGATGTCGCCATCCCAGGTGACAGTCACATTGACGAAAAACAAGAGGAAAAACTCAACCGCTATCAGGACCTCAAGATTGAACTTCAAAGACTCTGGCAGAAACCAGTGCAGGTGGTCCTGGTGGTGATTGGCACATTGGGTGCTGTGCCAAAAGATCTCAGCCGGCATTTGGAAACAATAGACCAGGGGTCCCCAAACTTTTTAAGTGGAGGGCCGATTTACAGTCCCTCAGACTGTTAGGGGGCCGGACTAGGATGAAATAGTCCAAAATTAAGATTGTTGTTGTTGTGTGCCTTCAAGTCATTTCAGACTTAGGTCAACCCTAAGTCTAAAGTTTAGGACAGAGGCCAGGTCAATCACCTTGGAAGCCCATGGGCCTTAGTTTGGGGACCCCTGATCTAGATGATCATAAGACCATAGGTAAAGAAAGGGCCATCTAGATAATCTCATAAAACCATAGGTAAGGAAAAGGACCATCAAAGGCCATCTAGATGGTCTCATAGGACCATAGGTAAGGAAAGTGACCTCTAAAAGTCATCTAGATGGTTTCATAAGGCCATAGCTAAGCAAAGAGACCTTTAAAGACCATCTAGACGATCTCATAAGACCATAGGTAAGCAAAAAGACCTCCAAAAACCAGGTAGACTTAGGTCAACCCTAAGTCTAAGGTTTAGGGCAGGGGCCAGGTCAATGACCTTGGAGGGCTGCATCCGGCCCCCGGGCCTTAGTTTGGGGACCCCTGCAATAGACATTGACAAAATCACGATCTGCCAACTGCAAAAGGCCACCCTACTGGGATCTGCACGCATCATCCGAAAATACATCACACAGTCCTAGACACTTGGGAAGTGTTCGACTTGTGATTTTGTGATACGAAATCCAGCATATCGATCTTGTTTGCTGTGTCATAATAAAATAATAATAATAATAATAATAATAATAATAATAATAATAATAATAAAAGTCGACAACAGATCCCAAATGTAGACTCTGCAAGGAAGCAGATGAAACAATAGATCACATCCTCAGCTGCTGCAAGAAGATCGCACAGACAGACTACAAGCAGAGGCATTACACCGTTGCTCAGATGATTCATTGGAACTTGTGCCACAAATACCATCTGCCTGCGACAAAGAACTGGTGGGATCACAAGCCGGAAAAAGTTACACAAAATTAACATGTCAAGCTACTCTGGGACTTCTGAATTCAGACAGACAGGGTTTTGGAGCACAATGCTCCTGACCTCACGATCGTGTTAAAAAACAAAGTATGGATTGTTGATGTTGCAATCCCAGGTGACAGCAGGATTGAAGAGAAACAACTGGAAAAACTGACACGATATGAGGATTTAAAGATCGAATTGCAAAGACTCTGGCACAAGCTAGTCAAGGTGGTCCCAGTGGTGATCGGCACACTAGGTGCAGTGCCTAAAGACCTTGGTCTGCTCTTAAACACAATCGGCGCTGACAAAATTACCACCTGCCAGCTGCAAAAGGCCACCTTACTGGGATCTGCGCGCATTATTCACCGATACATCACACAGTCCTAGACACTTGGGAAGTGTCCGACGTGTGATCCAATACAACAGCCAGCAGAGTATCTGCTGTGGACTCATCTTGTTGTGTTAATAATAATAATAATAATAATAATAATAATAATAATAATAATAATAATAATAATAACGATACATATGAAGAGGTCTTAAATTTTCCTTAAATTCATGGCTGAAAGTTGGTCATACCACAGCAAAGCTAAGGCTGCATTTAGGACAAATGTGAAGTTAGACGTGATATTAGTTTTGAGAAGCATACAGAAAACAGAGATGGTTGAAGCTTCCAAATCAGTAGGGGTGTATCCATACTATAGAATTATAGCAGTGTGGTGCCACTTTTAACTCTCATGACTTCATCCTGTGAAATCCTAGAATATATAGATTTGCAAAGTATTCTGAATTCCCTGCTACTTCAAAAGAATGGACTGAAGTTCTCCAGCACATAAATATTTCCCCAAATTACAAATTATCCGATTGGGTGAAGCCAGTAGATGTGGTTTCAAGCTGCTATAACCCAGCAGTGTGGATATACTCAGAGATTCACCCCAATAGATTATCACCTTAGACAGGTCCTTTAAAACCCCAAGCAAATTCATCACATAATGACATGGAAGCCATCAGCTACTGCTGACAGAAAAAGTGGCACACCTTATACTTTGCATGTGAAAGGAAGCAACTTTCTTTGGAGAATTTCCTATACAGTACCTGTTATTCTCATGAGGTTGAACAAACTGTTTCCCATTTTCTCTTTGCATGCACACATGTGCAGCACACAGAGGCGGTCCAACCATAAGCCGAAATAGGCATTTGCCTGTGGCGCCATCGTCCCGGGGGCACCATCGTCCTGGGAGGAGGGCACCACTCTCCACCTCCTTTTCTTTCGGGCCTTCCAGCGACCGCGCTGGGCCTTCCGGCCGGCGCAGACCCATCTTCGCACCACGCAAGCCCACCTTTGGGGCCTTCAGAGATTGTGAGGTCTGTAGGAACTTGGAAGCTAGGTATGTGGGGTTTATATATCTGTAGAAGGTCCAGGGTGGGAGAAAGAACTTTTCTTTGAAGCAGGTGTGAATGTTGTAATTAATCACCTTGATTAGCATTTAATGGCCCTGTGGCTTCAAGGCCTGGCTTCTTCTTGCCTGGGAGAATCTTTTTTTGGGAGGAGTTAGCTGTCCCTGATTGTTTACTGTCTGGATTTCTTCTGTTTTCAGAGTGTTGTTCTTTATTTATTGTCCTGATTTTAGAGGTTTTTTTTAATACTGAGGGCTATCTGGGTTATCTAAGTCCACACTGCCCTATATCCCTGTTCAATGTTTAGTGTTAAATTTGCAAATATAGTAATTCCTACATAACATTACCATGTATTGAACTGCTTTTTCTATTGATTTGTTGTAAAACATGATGTTTTGGTGCTTAATTTTTAAAATCATAATATAATTTGATGTTTTATAGGCTTTTCCTTTATACTTCCTTATTATCCAACATTTTCGCTTATCCAACGCTTTTATTTTTCAGTGATTGGTTTGGGGGGGCGCCAAAATTCTGTTCGCCTACACTTGAAAAATACCTAGGGCCAGCTCTGGCAGCACATACACCAAAAGCTGGTTGATTAGAAAAATGCAGGCGACTCACCTGATGCTTATAATTTTTAGAATCCATGCACCAAAGCAGCAGCACTCTTTGTTTAGATTTACAATTTGCATAATATATGCAAAAATATGGCAGTCAAAATTCTCATTGAGGTCACAAAAAACATCTCACCATCTCAGGCTTCTTCCACACTGCTATATAAAATCCCATATTATCTGCTTTGAACTGTAACCCAGTGTGGACTCAGATAACCCAGTTCAAAGCACATATTGTGGATTATCTGCCTTGATATTCTGGGTTATATGTCTGTGTGGAAGGGGCCTCAGAGAGAAGAAGAAAGAAAGGGACAAGTAAGGATTTGTAATCCTAAAATCTAGCAGTTTTTGGATAATCTCTTTTGAATAAAGTGAAAAAAAATCTTCTTTCTTCTCTCCCTCTTAGTGTTAAGAACATCATGAAGGATTGTATCAGTGAGTCATTCATGGGAGGGTAAGCAGGCCGATGTTTTAGAAACATCCTTAGCTACGGCAGGACATTTGTTTGGTAGTTTCTACTGCATGATAAGGAAAAAACTTATCAATGGCATTGAAGTTTGCTGCTAGAAGGATTACAGGGCCTGTTTGATCTTGACTGGGCACATTCTAAGGAAGAAGTGAAACATGCTGTTCTTTTGCCTCATTGTTTTTCTAGGAAAAATATCAGGTAAGAATGTGATTTTATTACTATCCTAGATATCGAGGAAAGCATTACTGACTTTTTTTAAGAAGAGGTACAGTAGAGTCTCACTTATCCAAGCCTCGCTTATCCAAGTTTCTGGATTATCCAAGCCATTTTTGTAGTCAATGTTTTCAATATATCGTGATATTTTGGTGCTAAATTCATAAATACAGTAATTACAACATAACATTACTGCGTATTGAACTGCTTTTTCTGTCAAATTTGTTGTAAAACATGATGTTTTGGTGCTTAATTTGTAAAATCATAACCTAATTTAATGTTTAATTGGCTTTTCCTTAATCCCTCCTTATTATCCAAGATATTTGCTTATACAAGCATCTGCCGGCCCGTTTAACTTGGATAAGTGAGACTCTACTGTATTGTTTTGATAGTCTATTTTTAATTTTGGAAGCATGTTAGCATAGATACTATATCTCTAAATAATGAGAACGTAACTAGTTGTTGTTGTTGTTTGCATTCAAGTTGCTTCTGAATTGTGGTTATGCTATCACATGGCTTTCTGTGGCTGAGAGTGTGTGACTTGCCTAGGGTCACCCAGTGGGTTTTCATGGCTGTGTTAACTATTCCTAAATAGACATACTTGACTTGCTTGAAAAGATTAAGGTTAACTGACACCAATTTTCAATGTAAAAATTTGTGCAAGTAGAAACTAAGTGCCAGATGTTCCCTTGGAAATGCACCACTGGTCCACTAGGGACCAGAAATTACACCCATCACCAACAAGACAGTGACATGCTATTATTCTGCTTCCTTTTTGTTATTTTTTTGGTGCTGGTTATTGACCGTAGATATATGTATATGTATATATATATGGGTATATATCTGCTTGTACATGTGCTGTACATAAAGCCACCTTAAGTTATATGGAAACCCTAGAAGAAACAAATGATTGCATTACAGAGAAAGAAGGGACAATAGTTTTCCCATAGGGATGCCTTTGTCATGATTATGGTGTCATCCATGTAGAATCTAGGCAAATGGACTAGAATTAGAATAATCTAATATTGTCTGAGAATTCTTTACAATTCAAGGGTTAGCCATAAGTCAACCGGTGACTTGAATGTACACACATAATATTGTTCTCACTTGTATTTTTTTTACAGATTTATATTTCTAGGAATTAATGTTTTTTATTTTCAATTTACATATTCATAAAACCAGTGAAACAAATCTGTATACATGTATATATGCATGAATCAACATCTATACAATATTCTCATTTGGTTATACTCTCCCCTCTTCCCACTCCTCCCAATTTAGTGACTTCCCATCCCTTGAGGTGTAGACATTCATATATAATTCCTTTTAAATAATGAAAAAAAAGACTTAACTAAATATATGTATTAAGGCAAGAGGCCTAGAATTAAAACCAAGATTCTGCAGGATGAAAAGTAAAGGGGAGGATTGGGATTACCAGGCCTGGAATTGTACTTTGAAGCATGCATACTAGTTTGGATGAAAGATTGACTAACCTTAAGAAATGAGAGACTGTTAAAATTAGACTGTTAAAATCCACGTTTTGGATGGCATGCCTATATGATATCAAAAAGCAAAAGTACATGCAGATTTTAATCAGCCATATTAAGGATTTGGAACAAGTACAAAATTAAACTATGTCCAAAATCCCCATTATCAAGTTCAACGGAAGAAGCTTTTTATACATTAGATAAAAAGAAAGGAGGACACTGGAATACATACAGAGATTTAATAACAACTACATCATCACTAACAACAACAATAATAATAACTTTATTTATATCCCACTCCCTTTCCCCGCAGGGACTCGGAGCAGATCACAACAGTATAAAATCACAAAATACATAATAAGACAAATAGGTAAAGATAAAGGTAAAGGTTTTCCCCTGACATTGAGTCTAGTTGTGTCTGACTCTGGGGGTTGGTGCTCATCTCCATTTCTAAGCTGAAGAGCCAGTGTTGTCTGTAGACGCCTCCAAGGTCATGTGGCCAGCATGACTGCATGGAGCGCCGTTACCTTCCCGCTGGAGTGGTACTTATTGGTCTTCTCACATTTCCATGTTTTTGAACAGCTAGTTTGGCAGAAGCTGGGGCTAACAATAGGAGCTCACCCTGCTTCTCAGATTCGCCACCAACCTTTCGGTCTGTTGCACCTCAAGGCAGCGTGATCACTGGAAACCAGACAGAGACCAATAATCATATAATATCTTTATTAAAACAATTATAAATTCAGGAATGAATAGGTAGAAATGTTGAGCAGATAATAGTCCTCTATGAAAAGGTATGAATTAGTCCAAAGAATTGAAGGGAAATGTCCAATATTATTGTCCAAAGTCCAGAAACCGAAACATGCTCAAAACTGTTGGAAAGTGGGGAACAACAAGGAAGCAAGACTGAATAACAAAGTCCAAAATCACTAGGAAATTCTTGATATCAAAACAGGAACTTGATGAAGCTGAGGCAAAACTTGGTTCAGGAACAAGGCAAGGAAGTAGACTTACTCCGGTTCTACTTTGGAGTCGCGGCTCGGCTTGGCCGCCAGGATCTGGAAACTTGGCTTGGAAGAAGCAGGAGCTAGAGTTGGTGAACCTTTCTCAGGAAATAGCAACGTTGACACCACAAAGTGTCCACGGTGCAAAACACTTTTATGGAACTTAGATCTGATCACAAACAAGGAAAGCCAAACTCCCTAAAGGTTCCCAAGGGAAAATCTTCTATCCATTATCCCCTCGAGATGCCAAGCAGTTACTCCTGCGGAGTCCTTGTTTCTCAGATCTCTGGCGATGCTGAAACTCTCTTCTGTTGAAGGACACATTCTCTGGGGAACTAAGAACATCTGGTTCAGCCATGGGAGTAATATTTCCACTTTCTCTCCCAATTAAGGAATCATCCGCGCTATCAACAGCCGGGAGCTGTAATTGGAAAGAGTTCTGTGGACTAAGTAAAAAATCAGAATAAACTTCATCCTGTTCAAAGTTCATTTCTGAATCAGGTTCAGAAGCCAAAGGTGGCTGGGGTATGACACAGTCCGTAAGTTCTGCAACTCAGAGGTATAACTCGCTGTGCCACCAGGGGCTCTAAGACAAATAGATATTTCAAATTAAATACACGCCCAACAGTAATCAATTGCAAAGATTAATCAAGTCATAATAGACAACAAATACATTGTATATAAATAAGATAAAATACATAAATACATAATATTTACACTGTGCTACTATTAAAACCACCCAAAGACTGTCCGTTAGATCCCATTTGAGATTGTTCATTGATAATGTGGGGGGGGGGGTCTATCTAATGTCTCTGGGGAGAGCGTTCCAGAACCGGGGAACCACCACGAGAAGGCCCTCTCTCTCGTCCCCACCAACCGTGCTTGTGCCAGGGGTGGAACTGTGTGAAAGGCCTCCCCAGCAGATCTTAATGTCTGTACTGGTTCATAGGAGGAGATGTGGGCACATAGATAGGCAGGACCCAAACTGTGTAGGGCTTTGTATATAATAACCTGCACTTTGAATTGAGCCTGATAGCAGCCTGGAAGCCAATGAAACTGCTTTAAAAAGGGGATAGTGTGTTCCCTGTAATCTGCCCCAGTAAGCAGCCTGGCTGCTGACTTTTGTACTAATTGCAGCTTCCGAACTGTCTTCAAAGGCAGCCCCATGTAGAGTGCATTGCAGTAATCCATCCGAGATGTAACTAAGACATGGACCACTGTGGTCAAGTCAGGCTTTTCAAGGTATTCTATGATTAAATGGGCACAAAATATCAAGCACAACATAGAACTAAATAAATGGGAAAAATGTAAACTATTGGCTTAAAGAAGATTTGGTGCTAGGACTTTAGGGAACATTTTTATAAAATGATGAACAGGTGGTAACTTACCCCAGCAAAGCTAGCTAAAATGTAAAAGGGAAGAAACAAAAAATGCTGGAAATATAAAAAAGAGGAAGGAACTTTCTTCCACATGTTGTGGACCTGTAAAAAATGAAGAGAATTTTGGGGCAAGGTAAAAAAAAACACTGCAAGAAATTTTTCATTCAAAGATACAACTGGAGCCTGAATTATTTTTATTGGGAATGTCAAATAACCAAACAAAATAATTAAACCACAAAGTATTGCACTACATGATAATAGCAGCAAGAACAGTATACGCACAGTTCTGGAAGAAGACAGACCTCCGAACAATAGAAGAATGGATAGTTAAAGTCTAAAATAGTAGAAATGGACAAATTAGGAATGATTAAAAAGAAGAAAAACACCAAATTTTTTTATCAAGGACTGGGATACATTTCTAAACTGTGTTTTAAAAAGAAGAAGAAAAAGTTTTTAATAGAAGGCTTCATAATCTAACCTGCTAGAATCTGTGCAGGGAATTTATAATTAAATAATAAATATGAGGCCAGAAGGAAGAATAGAAAAACAATGTAATAAGAAGGAAGAACATAATTATATATGAATATCTACAGATTTACATTTCTAAATGCTTTTGGATGACTGGCCGACCATTTGTGTTCACTGTCTGGTTACTTGGGTTGATCTGACGTTTGTTTGTTTTACCCATTTGTTGTTGTGTCAATGGTTCACTGTATATTTCTTGTTCATACAATGCCTTCGACTGTCTTTATCTTCTGTGTCATTTATTTCTGTAGAACTTGTAGCTTCCCTATTAGACAGACTAGATTGGTGAGAGACAACATTTTTGTTTCAACAAGCCTTTGGGAACTGACTGCTCACGAGAAAGTGATTTGAGTAACAGGTTGTATTTTTCTGTATGTCTTATATTTTTTTCAAAATGGTTGTGCTTTCAAATTGCCTTTGAATTCTATTACCAATTTAATTTTTGTATGTTATTGTATTCCATTCACATCTTAGTGGAGCAAACGTTTTTTTTGTATCAAAACTTTTGTAGGCCCCGGGGTTAAGGAAAGATGATATAAATAAATACACATATAAATAAAGATTACAAATAAAAATAGTTTTGGTTTTACAGTAAAAATAGAGAGACTATCCATAAATATAATAATAATATACTTTATTTATATTCTGCTCTATCTCCCCGAGGGGGCTCAGAATACATATATGACAAACATTCAATGCCGTGATACAATTAACAACAAAGACAAACAATACATAAACAGAGGCAAGGCTTCCCACTTTTTCATTTCCGGCATCTGGAGGCCGTGCTGGACTCGGCCATGGGGAGGTGTTGTTGTTTAATTTTTTCCATGTTGAGCAGCCTGTTGTCCATGGACACGTTCCTGATTGAATTGCCAGCATGTTTTCTGGGATGCCTTTTACCTCCCTGCCAAGGCGATACCTATTTATCTACTCACATTGCTGTTTTCGAACTGCTAGGTAAGCAGAAGCTAGGGCTGATGGCGTGAGCTCCTCCTGACCCGTGTCTTGAACTGCCAATCTTCTGGTCAGCAAGATTTTTTTGTAGTTGGCGGTTTAACCTACTATGATAGCCGCAGCCCCTCTAATAAACTTTATATATTGTATTAATGTCTCTATGGTGTGTGCCATATCACTACCCCCTTTCCTTCAGAACAGCCACTTATCATATTCTCTTGCTGCCTGGCTGAGTTAATTTCTTCTATTCTCAGCTATAAATTGCAGTATATGTTGCAGTATATGTTGTTGACCTAGTTGCATCTTGGAAATAACACTACTTAAGAGGATATATTTTCATTCTCTATAATCTGCAGGAGGAGGAACGCTCAGTTTTTCAGGCCTGCCTGGTACTGGCAATGTGAATGAAAATTCTCCAGCCGGCACTTCGGTGTATACATTCAGTGTTGATTTAACACCAGATTTATTTCCAAATGTGGCGGTGGGATATCCTACCATAATAAATTCAAATCCCCTCACAAAAGCTTTTGAAATCAACCCTGTGTCTTCTGTTTTGTACAAGGTAAGCCTACCCACTGGGTTGCTCAACAAAATAGCTGGTAGTGGTGGATACTGTTATATCTCAAATGGCCTTTTTCTTTCCTAACAAAACACAGAAGTATGGACAGGGATCTTGTAGTATCTTAAGAGACTAAGAGAATTAAGTTGGTAGTGTACGTTTTCATACACTGTCTACTTCATCAGACCCCTTCTACTCTGCCATATAATCCAGATTACCTAAAATGATAATCCACATTATTTCTTCTGAATTGGATTATATGAGTCTACACTGCTATATAATCCAGTTCAAAGCAGATAATCTGGATTTTATATGGCATAGAAGTATAGAAGGGGCCCCAGACACCAGAAGTAGACTATCAGGAAGCATACTTGCAAGGATTTAGTCTACAAAAGTTTATGCTACCAACTTCATTCTCTCAATTTGTCTGTAATATGTTAAAAGATCCCTTTGCATACTTTCAGATATTGTTGATTCAGTTTACCATCTTCATTTCCCCTTTCAAGGGCACAGATAGCAGATACTGTATATACTCAAATATAAGCTGAGTTTTTCAGCCCTTTGTAAACGCTGAAATTCCTCCTCGGCTTATACTCGAGAGAGGGTCCAGGCGGAAAGGCGTGGGGCTGAAAAAAGCCCTTGTTTAAGCCTCCACCAGGACCCTCACCTCTCCGCACGCCAACCCAGCACGCATGGCAGTTCAATTGCTGTCAAACTGCGTTAACTGGCAGTGTAGATGTACCTGGAGAAAGCAGCAAAGCCTGGCGGGGGAGTCCGAGGAAGGAGCACCAGCCTTTCCCATAGAAATCAAAAGGCCACCGAAAGGGAAGGGATTACCGGCTTTGGCTCACCCCTCTTGAATGACTCTCGCATTTCTATACATGTTTTTCGCACACGCAGGAAGAGGAGTAGAGAGATAGGCGAGTACGTATGCAGCAAAAGGAAGATTTAGGGAGATGCGTGAGGCCTCCCTTGCTCCTGCTTTTGCCGTGTGCGCATGCAGCAGGACAGGCAGGAAGTTGCTGATCTGCAGTAAAACCCAGTTGCAGTACTCTTGGATTCCTGCTTGTCTCGCCGCGCATGCACGCAGCAAAACAGCAAAAGTTTTGAGATGAGCAGGAATCCAAGAGCACTCCTGAAACTGGGTTTCATTGCAGATCAGCAGCTTCCTGCTTGTCTAGCCACTTGTTCTTCCCCTGCTCTTGTTTAACATATGGTGATTATTGGAAGGATAAAAGGTAAAGGTAAAGGTTTCCCCTGACGTTAAGTCCAGTCATGTCTGACTCTGGGGGTTGGTGCTTATCTCCATTTCTAAGCCGAAGAGCCGGCGTTGTCCGTAGACACCTCCAAGGTCATGTGGCTGGCATGACTGCATGGAGCGCCGTTATCTTCCCGCCGGAGCGGTACCTATTGATCTACTCACATTGGTATGTTTTCGAACTGCTAGGTTGGCAGGAGGTTGGAAGTATACATAAGCACATTTACATTGAAGAAGGTTAGAATAATGATTTGGAATATTCTTCTATCTCCATCATCCTGAAATAGGGGTGAGGGGTTTCTCAGTGATTGCTCTGAAACACCCCAGAAAGGTAGGATTGGGTGTCTTCCTTGCTATCTTTTTGTAGACAAGTGAAGATCCTTTTGTTTCATCAGGACTTTGGGGGCTGATTGTACAGGAAAAAAGGCCTTTCATGTCCTGTGCTTCCTATATTTGTTGTTCTTCTTTCTAATATTCTGTATTTTATTTTATTTCAGTTATATTTTAAACTTTTGCATAATGTAAAAAAAAAAGCTGTATCTAATTTATCTCCTGTAAACCTGGAGTCCCAGACCGGGAGAAAGTGTGAACAATAATTAACAATAATGAATTAATAATTGCAATAATTCTCATTGGCATGCTTTCAATTCCATTCTGCATTTCTGTAGAGTCCATTTGCTTGAGGTGGCTTCTGCCCCAGAGTTGTATGCTTCAGAGAAGCCACACTCTTTCGGCGTCCACAGTAAGGATTCAGTCAGATTTGGACAGTCTTATATTAAATTACAGATTTATGTAAATATTCAAAAACATTTAACCTACAGATGCCTCAGTGTAATTTTATTGGTATCTATTTTTATTTTGAAATTTACCAGTAGCTGCTGCTTTTCCTGCCCTTGGCTTATACTATTTTTTGTGGTAAAATTAGGTGTCTCAGCTTATATTTGGGTCGGCTTATACTTGAGTATATATGGTAATTTGTTAATGTTAAAATCAACAATAAAAAAATAATAGACTTACTACAATTTTGAAAGTTAGGCATGATTTAATGTAAAAGC